>NW_022147427.1:1508211-1917507 GCF_002938485.1 Sitophilus oryzae
CTCAATTGTACTTCGTTCAGTTACGTATTGCTATATTTCAAAAATCGACGCTGCACCCCTTCCATATGGGTAGCATATATTTGGGACTAATTAACATAGGCGTATTGAAGTTTGGATCTTATCAAGGAATTGAACATCTTCAAGCTAGAGGCATCCTTGAAGTATTGTGTTGATATAATTATAAAACGTAACATTCTGAGTGCTGACTGAGTGACGTTTCAATGTTAGAGTTAAAGGTGAGCTTCTTATCTATACTAACTCCCAGATCAACAATAGATGAACAATCCACCAAATCTGAACCTCCCAAAGTATAATTGAAAATAAATTAATTTTTCTTTAAGGAAATGATAATTTTTTTACACTTCGAGACATTCAGTGGTAGATTAATTTTAGCACACCACACGCATTTTCGGCCTCACTAATCCCTACTAAATATTATAAAGAATATTCCATTGGCATAATTCAACATAAAATTTTAAATATAAGCAAATTAAAACACTTTGAACAAACGTTAATGCACATTGGAAAAAAACTGTGAGAAACGTTACACAGTCAAAAACAAAATAAAAGGTTCTTATTTATATGCCCGCCGTGCAGAACAATGGGTTTAAAATTTAATGCGACTGAATTATGAAAAATGCGCGTTCAAGCCCGATAATGAGCTACGTGTTTCAGTCGCCGATGCGAGAGATTTAAGGCTTTAAACTAAAATATATTTCGTAAACCGTGAAAGAATAGAAACAGCGATAAATCAGGCCGTAGAAGTGAACTGAGCGCGAGGCAACTGCAGCACAACGAAAATGTATTAAAAGCTCGCGCCAGCGAATATACAATAAAAAATGGGGACGCGAGCATCCACGAGACAAAGTGGCATCGTTTAATGTCTAAAGACAACGAAAAAGTTCATAATTAATCATTGTTGTGTGCGAAAAATATATTTTTATCTCTAAAAGATAAAGCACCATTCTGAAAGATGTTAGACAGTAAACCATTGTGTTTTCTTTTCTATACCTAAGTAATATGCTCATTTTATGTTTTCTAAACCATAAACATTTTTGTTTATATTAAATCAGTTTGTTTATTATTGAGTTTAAAATTCTTATCATTCCAAATTTGTTAAAATATATTAATTTTAACTGCTTTCATCTTTGACGATAATGTAACAGCTGATTTCACAACATAAAAGGTTAGGATTATCATTTCTCTCAGATTTTTCTATATTTATTTCATTGGGGATGATTTGATCCATTAAATGTTGCTATTGGCAAAGACTTTATAGTGTCAATGTCAGTAAATTATTCGTAATATTTGTCATTTATAAAACATAACTTTAAAAATACCAGAAAAGATACAAATAATTTATTAAAATTATATTTTTCAAACGTCACAAAAGTATTAATTTTGCGACGTGACTGATAACATAAAAATTCATTTTAACGCATATGCAGAAAAGTAAAGTACTTTTACGCCTAAGCACGAAAGTATGAAAATATATTATTATAATGACACACCGTGTCAAATTCAACGAGATGTGTAAGCATAGCTTCTCGATATATATAATTACTTACAAGGTATTATTTTTAAATCTTTTATATTATTTGCAATATTTGAAATGGTTTAAAAATTATTTGTAGAAAAAAATAAAAAAATAGCATGTTCTATTCGGAGTAAATGAATCATTTTCCTCCTAATAAAACAATATACTAGTTTCACCATCAGCAACAGATGTAACAAACTTTTTAAAATAATTGATTAATTCTACGAATAATAATATCATCTCCTTTTTCTTCTATTACGTAGTGTTTTGCGGTAAAGTAAAAAATGTTGAGAGGTCTATAACGTAGAAAGTTTAAACTCATTATAGCATGTATTATATCATCCACACACCATTTCCATATTCCCTCGAAATAATTGAAACACTTTTTGCCTCTAACTCAAACCTTATTATAAATAGATTGACCATGAAGGGGTATAATGAATTTATCATTGTTATCCTTTACCGCTGTCCAAAAGGGCTGTTAGTACTAAAAGTATTTTGCTATATGCCACTACAACATAAACTTAATATATATTTTTCTTTTCAGTAGACCCACATTGTCAGGTAATTTTTTTGAGACATATGTAATAAATAAACTTCAATAAGGACAATAATTAATACACGCTTATTATTAAGCATATTATTTCACATAAAATTATATTTTATTAATTCTTTATGATATAAACAAAATTTATTACGTTTTAATTTAATTTATTCCCGTGATCAAAGAGCTACAAAAGTTTTAAAAGGTTGTTTCTTTCCTTTTACATCTAATTAATTGTAACACATCGTATACAAAAATAAGATTGAAATAAAAATAAAGAAGGAAAGAGAGTAGGTATGTAATAAGTATACTAAAATGTGATCAATTTCTATGAATTGTCTAAAAATGAAATGAAATAATAAGTTAATTTTTTTTCAATAAATATTTCGAATTGTTCGAAAAAACAGATTTTTGGAAAATGTAAAACTCCTGAAAATTATAAATTAAAACAGGTATGTTAATATACAAAACAAAATTAATTTAAACATATAGCGGTAAAATATGTTTTACTACGATTACGCGTAAAAATGTATTAATGCACCGTGGCTTCTATAAAAACATCTACATTTTCCGACGTATTTTCATATTAAATAAATAAATTGAAACCCATCGTTCTGTTGCGTTTAATGAAAGGCGCCGATAGAAGGGCTGGCGTTGTTTATCTCTGCCTTGTCGCTTCCTCTTAGAGCCTTTTATGTCACTTTTAATAGCTTACTAAAAACAATTTCCATTGTAGTAATTATAATTGAGGGGACCTAGAAAGACGCTAGATTTAGTTTTTCATTATTCTCATATATTTTTGATCTAAATTTCAATAAAAATATAAAAAAACAGTTTTAATAAAAAAGTTAACGAATAAATTTAAAATGGTATTTCAGTTTAATTTTTTACTGTACAGGGTGGTAAGTAAAAGAGTTCATATAATTATGTCCTAAAATGTTCATTACAGAGATACAAGGTGTAGAAATTTAATTCTGATTTCGATTTTTAACTAATTTCTGAACTAATGTTATTTTGAAGAAAACTGGTGTTGGCTTGTTAAATTAATTAAATAATACACATTCTGAAATATTCTCGGTATAGTTAGACTTACTCATTTTGGACAAATAATTTTAAGTAATTTCTATATTTCCTATTTTATAAATGCTTTAGCAATATGCTAGAATTTAATACACTGACATTGTAAGTCCAACTATCTGCTATTTTCGTTGGCATACAATGTCAAAGTAATATCAATTCTAAGTCAATTTTGTCTCTAACACATAATTAAACATACATTCCGGGATCTATTTTACAACATACTTGAATAGTTGCTTAAGTTTCAAACCTAAGTTTCAAACTAGCTGGCAATGTAATTGTGGATATATTGCAAACTAATGGCATTACTTACTGAAATCAATACAATATTCTAATTTATTGTATGACTAATAAGGGTAAAAAACAATACAAATTCAAAAAATTGTTGCTCAACTAAAATTATTAGTTACAAAGGATATTAGTTTATATATATATATTATTGGCGATGTCTTAAATTGTTTCAAACATTATCTGTGAAGTTTCAAAATATTAGCAAGTTCTATTCGGGTAAAAATGTACTTTTTGTACCGCCCTAGAGAGGGACTAAAGAGGGCCCTAGGGTGGAGATCTTTTACAGTTCTGTTGGACAATTCATTTGACACAAATGATTTTAAAGTAAAGATTTGAGTTAACGTCTCCTTCTTGCTGCCAGGGCTAATCTGGACGGGGCCTACTTTGTTTACGCGTATTCCGAACCGCTTTCCTCGGCCATATCATGGTCAATGGCCTACCGACTGGCAGAGTGTTTAAATCGACTCTACTCACGAGATATCCGATCTCATCCGGCCTCGAACCAGCGCGAATGAACAGTGTGTGTCAATAGATTTTACGCTTTCTCCTTTTTTTGGACAACAGCACGATACAGAACAACAGCACGATACGGTTTTTCCAGACGGTCACCCATCCACTAATATCGCCTACGTCGCTTAACTTCGGTGTTTTAATGGAAACCGGTGTTTCGACGTAAGCTGGGCCGTTACTGCCACAATTGAATTTGATTTAAAATTTTTTCTGTATTTATTATTTATTGATTCTACTAACTGATAGTTGTTTAAAGCTAGTAAATCTAGACAGAAATTGTGGCGAAGTTAAATTAACAGTAACACTATTGTGGTTTATCGACTATAAAATAGTTGGTTGTCTAGCATGCGGTTGATCTCGGTCAAAAATCGAGGGAAATAATGGAATAACTTTTCGCTGGTAAGTAACTATACAGAATTTATTTATTACTCGCGGCAAGAGCTTTATGGTTGAAATATCCTCGGCCCGCTCGTCGATACACGACGCGACGCTTAGACGCGACAGGACGAGTCGGCAGAAAAAGCAATAATGCATGCGTTCTCAATAGGCTATGTTGCCATTCTGTTCCCCTATAAGTAACTGTCCAGTTAACAACCTGTATAATGTACATATGTGTAGTAAACCGATCATTTATGAAATTCACTTAAAATTAACTAATTATATATTTTTCGATGCATTTTGCTTTTATTTACAACTTGTCAAAGATTAGATGTCAAAAGAATATAGATACGTCAATTTGACGTATCTAAATTCCATTTGATATCTCCTTCCTTAATCACTTTATTCAAAGACCACAAGACATGAGAAATCAGTAATTGTTAAAAATTCGCATAATATATCCTCTTTTCTAATAAAAATATATTTTATCAATGTTATAACAAACTACCGACAATTAAAATCAAGTTAGGACCGCTGCTGCTGGAATAAATGGATCTAATATATTAATTTCACCGAAAATTACACAGTTTCCTAAAACTAGGGAGAGAGAGGTCAGATTAGTGGTCAGCGTTGCAGCCAAATTGCTGTCATTAAAAAAAAAATATACAAAGAGGTCTTTAGAACGCAATGTCCGAGCTACATATTTTAAATTACACGGAACAACTACTGTATAGTTTAATATAGGTCCACTAAAACTTATTTAATGATCGTGGCCAGATGGAGCTTCACAACAAAGTTTTCGATGTTTTAATTAATTTTATTTATACAAAATAATAACAGTGTATGTGTTCTAGGTAAATTTTCTGGAAATAATGGCACTAAAATTAACTAAATTAGATTAAAAATTAAAGTGTATATTCCTTTTTATTATAAAAATAATTTTTCAAAAACTAAACACCATACGATAAAAAAAAACCGCGTCAAAGACGACTGGAGAATGACAATCGATGATTATCAGTTGGCTTTAAAAAAGTTGTAATTTATTTTTATATTTAGTAAAAATGATTTTTAAATAGTGTAGTTTTTTCGGGAAAATATTTTTTAGAAAAACATTTGTGTGTCTGAAGTTGAATAACTTTGCCGTTTTGTAATAAAAATGGCAATGGCAAAGTGAAAATTTGTTTTTATCTCTCAATTCAGTTAATGTAAAATTTTAGAGAAACCTAAAAATGTTGTTATTTTCTCATAATTGTTTCTTGTATCTTTTAGTTATTATTTTCTACAAAAAAAACATTGTCTTTACGATGTTTGTGTATAGTTCATATTAAATAAACTTTCAGGCACGTGACTAAGCTTGACCGGCACAGCGTTTACCCATTTTTATATATTTTCGTTTAATTAAAATATTTCAGAAAACAAAATAAATTAATTATAACATATTTTACATATATTATTTATACAGTTATTTACATCAACAAACTCGCCTCCTTAACAGCTTTTAACAGACATAAAAGGTCATTACTACCGCTTTCCCGTTCAAAAATATTCTAATAAAGTTGCGATGAGTTTTACGGCTATTAAGCTACCTTGTACCACATCGCATTAAAAGAGTAAGTTCTAAAAAGAAGTTTTAAGCTTAAAGTGTCACAACACAATACATTTAAACCAAAACTTGTTACAAATGAATGACAACAGGAAATAAATAAATAAATGTGGCAACTAGACATTTTTTACAGCAGATAGCTAAAAATATTACTACTTTTTTTCATTTTAGTATCTGCATTAAAAGTACATAAAATGAAGTTCTGTGTATAACCCTGGTTCTAATATTTTAAAGCAATTTTCTTAACCTTACATTTAATGTTTCAAGAAGTATTATCTCTACTTTTGACAGATAGCTAAAAAATAATTTAAGAACGATGAATTAACCAAATGAAGAATAATTCTAATACTTTATAAGATATAATGTATATTTAATCGTGATTCCTGTAGGAGTGCTGTAATGAACCCGCCACAACGTAATGTCTATAGACACTACTTGAATAATCTATGGTTAGCTGTTAATATGAAGTGGAATATCGATCGATGGACAATAGTAGTAGAGGAAGCAATTTGTTATTAAAATGGTAATTTATAGAACATTTATCCAAAAGATTCTGGGTATTCTGGGTATTTCGCCAATTAACTAAATCTACAAAATCAATGGTAATTTTTGTATACACAATTGTATAGATATTATTTATAGAACTATTTTAGTTTTGAGTATTTATAATCATTACTATAAATTTAAAAGATCTGCTCAATTTTCAAAAAGCGATTTCAAAAATTCCGAAACATGCTTCAATCGAACCGATATCGCAGCAGGAAGAGAAATCACATTAGAAAGTTTAAGCACTACAACATATCTTAAATGAAATTCTTGACAGCGACAGTAAAATCGATCTTGAGTTATCTAACAAATATTTCCTTATTTAAACCTAAATCTTCTATCTGTCTGATGCAAAACCAAACCACCGCTTTAATGCAAAAATCAAATGTCATATAATAGCCCCGTAGATATATCTTCAAAAGACCGGATAGTGCAACTTGTTGTGTATCCTTTTAGAATACTTCGATGATATATGAACTGCAATTGCAAAAACCCAATCGGACTGCAATTCGAGCTCGCAATGTCGTTTTATAGCGGAAATTTGAATAGAAACTGAGTTTGGGAATGGCGAAATCCTACCAAGCACACGGGTATAGATTTTTCCAACTGGACAGATTGCGCCCTTAAACATTCAGCATTTGCATAGTACTAGCATATTGCTTATATTACTACGATCATGTCAAGTTTGAAATGCATTTAAGCCATTCAAAAAAAAACTTTGAACAGATGCAAATAATACTATAGAAGATATGAAGAAAAATGAATCGCATATTCTTCAGTTATGCTAAATAAAATCAAATTTAGATAAAACAGTAGCTAATCTCAGCTTAACTAGAATAAAAGATACTTAGAAAAACAAAATGTTGATACACTATATTAACAGAAAAAATTAAATAAATATAAACAACAGTAACAAAATAATTAATTTATTATTATTATTATGGTATTTTTGAAACACAGGCATCCCTCAGGATATAATACAGGACTGGTTAAGCAATTTGTTCAAACTTTCTCTGAAGATAATATTTGAACCCTCAAGACCCTTCCCCAAATAAGAAGCATAGTCCCTCAGGCCAGAAGCATACCTTAAATTTCTAAGTTCTAGACACATTATCGTCTAAATGTAGTACTCTGTTGTACAGGCATAAAAAATATAGACTATATAATATCCATATCATTGTAATGTATCTTTAAAAAATTAATTATTGCTATGTTTTATTTATTTTATACCTTAAAACGTCTGGATTTTTTGCAATACATTTATAGGAGTAAAACCTAGCCAATTAAAATTATTTATAAAATATATAGAATTTATTTCAGTTACAAAATATTAGTTATTTTACTAATATTGTTCAATTCTAAATTAATGTCTTTAAAATCATCAATTTGTAAATAGAGATTTCCAAATAGAATATAATTTTACAAAATCAAGCCATAGTCTATTAAGCTATATAATTCATATATTTATACTATAATATTATTTATGATTATTACTACTATAATATTTTGTCTATTTACTATAAACTACATCAAATTCTAAATGTGAAACTAATACTACAGTATATATTCATGTATATTTTTATATCAATCATGTACACGCAATATAATATACAGGGTGGGTCTTAAATAAGTGCAAATATTTTCAGGGGTGATATATTTCGACCCCAGGAACACGCCTATAAAGTTTTTTTCGCAAAAACAATGTTGAAAATCTTTTTTGAATTGCCTGTTCACCGCAAATTTCCCCACCGTACAATTTGTTAATCTCTTATATTACCATGGTTATGGCACTAAAAAGAATTCTAAAACAGAAAAAATCCAGCGGCTCTCAAAATTTGTTTAAAATAAATCTTTTTTCCTAAATCTGAAAATAAATTTTCAAAGTAAAATATCTCGGTTATTTTAGACTTGAAAAACGGTAAAGAAAAATATATGTTTCTTTTATCGAGATCTACCAACCTTGAAAATATTTCCTCTAGTTTAAGACTCACCCTGTACGGATATAGAAATTAACAGAAAATATCAATAAAATATAATACGCTCTAAAGAATTATACTTTAAATGAGTAATTTTAATCATAAGTATACTATTTAATGCTAAATGTATAACATAATTAAAAATATTTTTTTTTTTTAATTTTGGAAAATAATATTTGTTTTTATTATTTGTTGATTTTCTAAAATAATTTATATATTTGCTGAACTTGAAATTTTCATAATATTTGCATACTGAATTAAATATTAAGCAGAAAAAGTATTAACAATACTTTGTAAAACGAAGAAGTTGAATAAATTATCATAAATTCGATTTTAATTACTAATTTTAATAAGAACCGGGCTGAAAAGGCCTGGTAAACGAAATCCTTCAAAAATATGAAAATACTCGGCACGAACACTTCCATGAAACAATATTTTTAATAATTTAGACAGCAAGGCCATTTCCTGTTTTCGCGTCTCCGCTTAAATATTAAAGTAAACGTTGCCTAAAAGGCACCTGCAATGTTTATTGAACGAGATACGTACAAGGGTTTAATAACTTCCAAGTAAAGATGGCTCTATATTGATACGCTACATAAAAATTCAATAAACCTCATTTTCTTTTCGTTCAAAATTTGTTTACAAAAATACATACTTCAAGTTTCCTCTCTCATAAAATGGTTTAACACTAGTTTTCTTAGCTTAAAAGTTTGATCCTGAAAAATTTATTTAAACAATATATTTACGCTAAATTATGACTAACAGTGAACAAATCAAGATTCATGAAAATTATCACATTTCTTTTATCTTTCCAAATATATACAGGGTGAGTCTTAAATAAGTGCAAATATTTTGAGGGCTGCTAGATCTCGATAAAAGAAACATATTTTCTCTTTACCGTTTTTCAAATAAGTCCAAAATAATCGAGATATTTTACTTTGAAAATTAAAAATTATTATTTAATTTTTCGCTTAAATTTTGAGAACCATTGGATCTTTTCTGGATTTTCTTTCTTGTAAATTTAATCTACTATGTTTGATGACATAATATGAAGATATTATGTTTTTAACTAAAAATAAAAAAATCCATTTTTTAAAGTCCAGGTTTAAAAAAAATGCGAAAAAACCTCATAGACGTGTTTCTGGGGTCGAAATTTACTGTCCCTAAAAATATTTGCACTTATTTAAAACTCACCCTTATAATAACAATAAAATACTCTATGATCGAAAAAAAAACGACGTCCAGTGAGCTTGGAAGCATTCTCATGATGGTCTTTCTCAAATCCAAAACGTCGAATTAAAAAATTGGCCTCGCTATTTTGTAGAATAGAACAACTGACAATAGCAAAGTTGGCCTAGAGGGAAATGAACGTGCTGATTCCCTCGCCAAAATTAGTACAGGCTCGCCATTCGTGGGCCCAGAACCGACACTTAGCGTTCCAAAAAATCAGAGAATCAAGAGAGGAATCAAGGCTCTGCGAATGGGTTAGGGGTGCGACGTTCCGGGACTGGAATGCTGATTCCCTCGCCAAAATTAGTACAGGCTCGCCATTCGTGGGCCTAGAACCGACACTTAGCGTTCCAAAAAATCTCGCAAGAGACAGGCTCTGTGAATGGGTTAGGGATGCGACGTTGCCAAGAAAATCTTAGCAGGGCCATCCAAACATAGAACAGGAGAACTCCTTAAGGCTGGTAGGAATGAAGCGCGTATACTCACTGAAGTGTACACGGGCCACTGACGGCTGAGATCACACCTACAGAGGAACTGGTGGAAGACGCCGAATGCCGATTCTGTATGGAGGATGACGAAACAATGAAGCACGTTATGTGTACCTGCCCCACTGGGGGCATGACCAGGTTTGAGATGTTTGGCAAACCCATGCTAGACCTATCAGACCTAGGAGACATATCACCCTCGGACATAACGGCCTATGTTAAAAGGCTGGGTCTGGAGGGTGAACTTTAACGCTCCTTTAATAAAGAACTTGTAGAAACTGAGCCACAATAGGCCCTCGCGGCCGCAGTGGAGGGTCCCATGGGACCCACTCTTAGTCAAATACAATAGAATGCAATACAATAGCAAAGTTGAAAATTATTTTTAATCTATTATTTCAATTAATCATAAAATTTTAGAAAAATCTAAAACTCACCTTATTTTTCACTTCTTTGTTTATACCTAATATCTTAGGATTATTTGAAGTAATATATCAAAATATTTTTTGAAAAATAAAAAGTAATAAAGTTTGGTATATGTTCAGTTCGGTCAAATCATCATAATTTAATCATAGAAATATAAGGCAGAATTCTGCTCATATACATTTTATATTTGAAACAAGCAACTATTTTGAAAGTGCTCAATTATACGAAACGCTGCTTACGAACATAGGGCTGTAAAATAATTTATTCAGGCGATCTATTACCATTGAATGTTAAAGGTTTATCCTCCTAAACGCTCAAATTACTCAAAGAGAATTTTAACATAGCGCGCATACGTTTAGATATTATTGCTTCCAGTTAGAACTGATAAAATGCAACAGACATGCTCTTTGAGCTCTGCTTTCAAACTTGTACAGACACTAATAGCTTTAATCTCAAACATTCGAAACATATCCGACCAAATAAACATTCGGTAAGTACGAATGTAAATTTTGCGTGGTGTTTGACCGGCTTTTACAACTGCGTCATTCGTGCGATACAACCTGATCAATGTTAAAAAATAATTTAATAAATGATGGATTATGTTTGTGCCGTGTATTTTAATACTAGCCAAGCGCTTTTATGATATAATCTTTGGCATTTATTGTTGTTTAAGCTTCAAATCGGAAATTAATGTTGATTCAGTACGTGACTAAACATTTAAAATTATGTCAGATTAAGGGATAAAAAATATTAATAGACTATAGTTCATATCAAATTAACTTTTAGCCACGTAATTAAGCTTGACTCAAAATCAAAATATTTTAGGAAACAAAAATAAGCTAATTATAAATATATAAATAGTTATTATTTACATCAACAAAACTCACCTCTTTAACAGCATATAACGGACATAAAGGGCCATTACTACCGCTTTCTCGTTCAAAATATTCTAATAACGTTGCGATGGTTTTTTTACGGCTATTAAGCTATCTTGTACACTTCGCATTAAATGAGGTTCTAAAAAGAACAATGTTCTTTTAGTAAAAATTGTTTAATCTAGTAAAAATTGTTTATTGTTTTCTCAGCTAGTAAAAATTGTTTAAGCTTAAAATATCACAACACAATTCATTTAAACCAAAAACTTGTAATACAAAACTAAAGTGTCAAAACGAATGACGATGTCAGGAAATAAATAAATAAATTTGTCAAATCGACATTTCTTACAGCAGAGCTACCACCTGAATCACCAGCGGGAAATTTAAATTCCAGTTAGTCAGCCTGGCGACGAATATGTTGCCATGGTTGGCAACAATAATATAAAAATCGCGCCCTCGACTACGTACCTAAAGGTTTAATTGGTATCAAATATACGTGTATGTATTAATCACAGATTTTTCTAAAGCTTACTCTAAAAAGAATTATTAAAATTAGCATTCTTAATTAAATATTTTAAACATCTTTTCGACTGCTTTACTACGAAGACCCATTAACGATTTCATGGACGTGTCCTGTTTCCATTAATGCTAATTCTTGTGCTCAAATGCATTTGAATATTTCATTTTCGTTCAAAATGGGGGAAAGAGATGAGCTCATTCGATTCCAAAAACCTCTTTGTTGTTTAGGCACCTTTATATTTATGCAAAAAATAACACTTAGAAATTGGTCAGAATGAAGGATTTAAAGTACATAATAGAGTTGTTTTTAACTGAAGTTTTTATTATATGGGGTATATAGATAATAAACGAAATTTGGTACGTTAGTGTATGACATCAATCAGAATTGATTGACGTCACTTCCTGTTTTACCGGAAATTACTAGAACTTTTGATTATTAAATAGCACCCTCAACTGTATCCTTTATCTATTTTAGAACCACCTTTATCTATCTAAGTACTACTTATATATGGATGTATAAGGAAATATTTGTATATACAGTTCATACTAAACAAAGTTTTAGTCACAAGTTTTTCACACACCGAACCAAAATAAATTAATTACAAATATATAAACAGTTATTTCCCCAAAAAATCCTATATCGGTATTTCGCCACTGCAAAAAATCTACAAAATAAAATAGTTATTTTTTGTAAACACTTCTGGCGTTAATCCCTAACGGAAACTACTTGTCAGAAGTTAGGTTTACAGATACACAAATTTAGGCAATTTATCTCTTCCCGGCGCGTCGTCGGAAGCAAAAAAAAATACAAAGAATAAAGAAAAAACTATTTAAAATATTTAAATTCAACTATTCGAGAACACTTTATTTTTTTTAAAACAGATACGTCTACTAAAATCGTTGATCTTCTGTTAAAATGACATTGCCTATATCAAGTTAAACTTCAAAATTAACAATTACTACCTGATAACAACTACTTAATAAGGTAAAACCAAAAAGCCCCAACTTTCTGTATGATTATTTTTAATTTTTATGTATGTTATATTTATTTATGTTATGTTCTTTAAAATCAAAGAAGCGATTGCCATACATTACTAACATCTACAGATGCACGAGCAATACTTTTTTTTATTAGATTGTATTAAAAAAGCCTCTTTTATTTTTCTTTTAGAGGCTATCGCTTCTTTCTTTATAATTTTGGCGTTATTAAAATTTATTCTGTGCCCTGTGTCCCATAAATGCTGACAAATCTTAGATTTGTGAAAATCTCCCTTTCTTAAATAATCTTTATGTTCTTTAATTCGAACATTTAAGGGTGTAGATGTTTCACCAATGTTCACAAAACAAATGAACGGTCAAAATTTCGAATTGAAAAGCATACTTTTTGCAGTGGCGAAATACCCATATAGCATTTTTTGGAGAGATGAATCCGCAATATAGATATAAGCATTTTTTATAAACAGTTAATATTTACATCAATAAAACCTTCTTAACAGCACTTAAGGGACAAAAAGATTTTCCCGTTAAAAATATTCTAAAAAGGTTTCGATGAGTTTTCTGCAAAGGCTATTAAGCTATCTTGTACTCCCACTTCGGACTAAAAGAATTTCTAAAAAAAAAATAAATAAATAACTGTGACAAATTGACTTTTTTATAGCAGAGCTACCACTTGAATCCCGAGCGGGAAATTTAAATTCCAGTTAGTCAGCTCGGCGCCGAATATGTCCAACAATGAATTTAAAAGTCGCGCCCTCGACTACATAACCAAAAATTTAATTCGAACCGCTTATAGTTTCATAACCATACAAAACGTATGAACGAAAAACTAAAAAACTATGAAAATTAAAAAAAAAATTGAAATTTGAGATTCATTTTTTTTGTGGGGATAACAAAGAATAGAACGCAACATTTAAAAAAAAAACAAATGAACCGTCAAAATTTCGAATTGAAAAGCATACTTTATGTAGTTCGCTAAACAACGCCGGGCATCCACGTATCCGACACATCTCGTTTCTATTGTTCCGATCGGCCCTAATGAGTCATCGAAATTAGAAGGGCCCGGACGGTAGCGATATAGATAAATGGGTATCATCGGTCATATTAGATATCTCTGGGCGAATAAGAGGAGCGCGAGGAAGGGAGACGGTCGGGCGTTTAACGTTTGAGTAAGTAAAATTTAGGGCCGTTCGGAGTGCGAACAAAGGGCCGATACCGATCGGTGTTTAGTTGGAGAATTGCGGTGGTCACTTTGGGAGAGCGTACTGATTAGATATAGTGGTTAGGCCGTTACGTGCGAGAGTATATTGGTTCGGTTATATTCCGGTTCTTAATGGCGCTTTATATTTCAAAATTTAAACGTTTGTGGACAACTGAATCAAAAAATATACTAAAATAACACTGGGTTAGATTCCAAAAAGAAACCTTACTTAAATAGTTATTTTTTATACAAGACGATAAATACCATTTTATCGTCTATGGTTTTAAATCGCGAGTGAATTAATTTCGGGGGACGATAATGCAATTTTATCGTCGTGTATAAAAGAATAATTTTTTCCATAGCGAGTTACGTTTTAAAAAATATTCAGAAATTATTATTTCAAGGAATTTATTACGAGTAGAAAAAATATTGTGCTGGGTTGGCGTTGGTTTCTATGTAATTTGACAAATAAATAAAGCTGTCTCTTTAGTTGTTAGTTTTGAGTCAATATTTTTTAATTCTCTTTCGTGTGGATTGCTGATTGAATTGGAGCCTGAAATGGCTCAAAACGTAATAAGTAAATCACCAACAGATATTCAGGCTGAGGCAACAAACGCCATATCCAAACTACTTCCATTTAAATGCCGAATAACTTATGAAAAGGAATACAAAAATTTTCAAATATGGAAGCAATTAAAAAACGTGCGAGAAGAAATAAAGTTTTTAACCTATCCTCGCTGTTAAAGTATCATTTAATCTACCCTTGCGGTTAAAGTACTATTTTATCTACATACTATTTTTGATAGATATAAGGCAATTTTAACAGTTGCTATGGAAAAAATACTTAAAATCTACTCTCAGTATTCATGGGACACAGGGCACAAAGTAAATTTTAACAACGCAAAAATTATGATGAAAAAACCGATAGCCTCTAAACGAAAAATAAAAAAGCTTTTTAATCAAATAGTATCAAAATATAAATAAATGTATTGCTCCAAGCATTTGTAGTGGTTAGTAATGTATGGCTAACGCCTTCTTGATTTTAATAAATATAACATAAATAAAAATTAATAACAAACAAAAAATAATCATATTACAGAAAGTTTGAAGCTTTTTGGTTTTACCTCATTAAGTAATCGTTATCAGGCAGTAATTGTTAAGTTTGAAGTTTGACGTCATATAATGTCAATTTAGAGAATAGAAATTTAGTGGGTTTATAATAAGCGTATCTGCTGAAAAAAACCAAAGTGTTCTTGAATAGTTGTATTGAGATATTTTAAATACTTTTTTCTTTTTGTTCTTTGTGTGTTTTTGCTTCCGACAACGGAAGGCAATCAAACCAAAACAAACCTAACCTCCTAAAACGTTAAGCATCTTTCCTCTGTTAGGCAAACTTGTCATAGGCAAATCTTGCTCAACGTAAAACACCTACTGTTTACAAAAAGTAATTATTTTGTTTCCTAGATTTTCTGCTAGTGCCCAAGAAGAAATGCTGAAATGTATTTTTTACAGAAATGCACTCTAATTATAATCAATTATATTATATTATTTTTAGAGTAACTTTTTAAGATAAGTCATTTGTTTAAGGCTGTTTCCAAATTTTTAGTATAATTTTAGGTTTAATTTTAGTATAATTTTTAGATTTCTAATGATCTAAGTAAACTACATCAAAATGTTTTAACTAAAATATCCAACAATTCTTTATGGAGTAGTTGTAGTATAATATATTATAAATTTTATACAGGAATTTTTTGCACAATTAATATACAATTAATATTACAATATTAAACCCTTTAATCATTGCGAGAAACACTTGTACCAAGGTTATTATCGGATTTAATAACAAATATATTTTCATAATATAATACTATACAGGGTGAATCTTAAATAAGTTCAAATATATTTAGGAGTGGTATATTTCGACCCCAGTAATATGTCTTAAAACAAAAAAAAAATAAAAATCGTGCATTTTCTTTGAAACTTTCCCGTATATTTATAAAAAACAGCCTGTTCACCGCAAATTTTTCCACGGAATAATTTCTTAATCTCTGATATTACCATGGTTACGACTTTATGGTTGTGGCACTAAAAAGGGTGAAAAAAACCTGGTGGTTCTCAAATTTATTAAAAAATAAATCAATTTTCAAACCTAAATAACTTGGTTATTTTAGACTTATATGAAAAACGGTGAAGAGAAAATATTAATATTAATAAGTTTCTTTTATAGAGATTTACCAACCCTAAACATATTTGCACTTATTATAAGACTCACCCTGTATAACATATTTTTATAATATAACAATAATAATAAGAATAAATAGAAGTGTTGACCATGATGTAGTGACATAATGAATATAGCATTATAACAAAAGTTCTTCAAAATTTTAAATTAAATTCGTAATTTTGAAATAATAAAAAAATACCTGATACCCCTCGTTTGAGTTTTTTAATTTATTATTTTTAACAACCCTTTTCTAATTATTCTTTTCAGGGTTTAAAACAGAAGAAAAAACAGAATTTATTTGGAAAGAAAATTATATTTTACGGGGACGTTAACAGATAACACTGTATATTTCAATTGGGAGCGATGCGATAAGGGGAAATAAAGGTAGGGGATGGCAATTTAGAGTGATAAACGCCGATTAAAGGTTCGATTAAGGATGCGGGCTGAAGGAGATGAGACAAGTTTAGATGAGGCGGTTGGAGGTCGTTCCAAAACGCTGACGGGTTCATTTGAAACTGCTGAAAAAAGGTTTCTCCAAATGGTGATTAATTATACTTTTGCTTTTCCTTTTTCTGTAAATAGTTGGTCTTTAAAATGGTGTGAAATTTTATTAATCACGAGAGATTTTCATATTATGTTATAAGCTGTATGTTACATTAAATTGGTTTATTTCAATGAATGGAATGCTTAGATATTCACTATTCTTGCCTAAATATGGAACAAATCAAATGTTATATTGAAACGTAAAAAAAACCTTACCGCATATTGGTTTCACTGGGTTCGCCCTCTGGAATGTTCATATTACTGTTTCATTTCTTTTCAAATGTCGTAAAAGTATTATTTTTTTTGGCGTGAGTGACAATATAAAAGGTAGTTTTTGTTATTATGCAAAAAAACAAACTACAGTTCCTCGATATATAATTACTTACAAGGTATGAAGTTTTAACATTTAAAAAATGATTTGTGATGTTTCAAAAAAATATTGTGTTTTATTCAGAGTAAAAATATATTTTTTGTACCTCCTTGTAACGGTCTCTCAACCGTACAGCCTAGCCACAAGAAGTATCATTTTTACTTTTAATAAAACATTATACTATATGCTTTATTTTTTAGAATATAAAGTATATAAAAATGTCCCAAATGCCAAAGTAAGTTTAAAAAAAGTTAATGATAATGCATATAATCATTTTCTTTTTTCTTAAACGATTTCTTTTTTCTTTTTCTTTTGATTTCTTTAAAAACAATCGGCAGTTGAAAAATTAAGGCCGTATCAAAGTTTCATCTGGAATGTATAGCTATGTCTTAAAAACACTATGTAGACATCCAATCTAGTACATTACTTACTGATAAAGATTAATAGGCAAAAAACATTAGAGGGCTTAAGATATAATCTTTATTTCTCCTCAAAACAACAGATATGCTTAACTATTAGAAACTTTCATACCGCAAAAACTTAATCAATAAGCTATCTATAACGTTGACGCCAAAATAGTGAGGTTGGAGTAAAAACACCTCCTAATTTTTTTAACTACTATACTAATATTAAATTTTATTCTTCCAGTTGAAGATAAATTTAGTTAAATATAAAATTTAATTGGCTGAATCAACAACAATTATTTCCAAATTTTATATTTAATTTAAAATTACAGCAACTGTATAAGCTAAGCTTATTTGTCATAAATAAATGTCACATATGTTTTGAAATCAGAAGACTATAAAGTAAATTATAAAATCATCTGTTGCACGTATGCAACTAAATTAGGTTGTGCGCTTGCTATATTAATTAATGTAACGCCATAGACCAGATGGCTTTCATCTACAGAAGTATTCATGCACGTTTATTTTAATTTAATTCAAATAATATTCCTTCCTATTCTTTAGGTTTTTATTTTTATAACTAATGTTTCTTTTATAAGTGTTTCATATATAATTAGGTTCTATAAACCACATATACAATCACAAATAAGTTAAAAAATGATATTTAGAATAATATAAATATACACATTTTTAAGTTTCGAATATTAAATAGTATGAATACCTTGTAAATAAAAAATAAAAATACGATTTAAAAAATATAGGTAGTTTTATAAAACGCCACCACTTATATTAGAATTGAACCAGAAATACGCTTGATAGTGGCTTTTTAATCTTAATCAGATTTTCCTAAAGTTTTAAGGTTGATTCTAACTATACTTTCCATATCAGCTCCCTTCCGTTTCCTTTCTGTTTACATAAAATATTATATCATGTAAATGAATAGGACAATGCACACTATCCGTTCCGTTTCCTTTCCGTTCCATATTTTTTTTCTTCCATACATTTTTTTGGCGGACGGACTGAAGCGTATCGGAAACAGCGTTGCCAAGTTCTTACATTTGTACCATCTCTGTTAAAATTTTGCTGATATTTATGTATTCTTTCACCTCTTAATTAAATCTATTACTTTTTTCAAAAGATGCAAATTTCTAAAATAAATCTTTCGTAATGATATAAATTGGACAATAAAAATTATGGAACTGATACGGAACGGAAGCTTACGTATAGCGTCAATACAATAAAAAATACGGAACAGATATGGAATGGAAACGGAAGGTATAGTGAGAATCAACCTTTGTCAAAAAAATAAAGAAAAACTAGGTTAAATATCCTGTCATCATTAGTATATAATATTTTGTCTCAAATTTTGAGATTATATAAATACTTTAAACCTTAAAGTTTATTCGACTCAGTAGCAAAATATTCAATAATTAAAAAAAGGAGTATCATATCAAGAGATGTTATGATAAGTAGTCGCGCGCGCGTGAGCTATATAAAATATTCTTAGAAACAGATTATAATAGATAATAATAAAATAAAATTTCTTGGTTAAAGCACTCGCTTCGAGCAATCTAATAAAAATATAGCTGTAAAACTAATCCAAATATATTTTCTTTTAACGTATATCTATAAAATACTAATATTACTTCATTCTGCGAAAGTATCCCACTAACTACTTTCTAAAATATTAAAATACCTGCATTTCTTGGCATAATTTAACTTCGAAAAAAAGAACGAATGGCCTCCCTTTAGAGAAATTGCAAGCTACCCGATAGACTCCCTCGATAGTCGTAGCATGGGCTGATTTAGACTCGCTATATTTAAGTCGAGATGTATCAAAAAAGATTTATAAACGAACTCGGAAGAATTTACAGTGACTAACGGAAAATAAAAAATAAAAGAAAGGCCGAACGGGATAGTGAATTGGGTTATAAAGTTTTTTGGCACGATGTTTCGTTGTCAGCAAACGCGAAATATAAAATTCTATCAAAGAACGCAGAGTTTTTCGAACTTTCTGGTGTGTTATGGACTTCCTATATCTAAAATCGATATTTGCTGAGTGATTTTCTTTTTTTAATAAAACACATGATATGTCTCTTGTTTTTATTAGGTGTTTGTCATTGTAGATTGTAGATCGTATTTGAGGGGAAAATTAATCATCGCTACCCTCTTGGGTTATAACTCATTAACTCGTCATAACTCTCAGGACATTGACAAAAGTCAGTATTTGAGACAGTGGTTTTACAGAGGATAGTTCTCCATCTCCAATATCAGTCGTACAAAAGTTTATGGAACGAATGGTTGCCTCAGCGCACTCAGTGATGATGTGTTCTGGCGTTTCTTCATTTTCTCCTGAGGTGTTCATTGAGGAAACAGTGTCCTGTTAAAAACCCCGTGATAATCCAAAGATTGTTCTTAGTCATCAGTAAGTCATAGTTCATAAGTCTAGTTATGAATTTCCTGTTGTATCTTCTGAACCAATTTAATTTTAATAGTATCATACTTCCAATTGTGCGGTATATTGCATAGTATTTTGGTATTATTGGAATAGAAATTTTATATCAATCTACCAAAGGATAAAGGACAGAGCACTCCATCAAAAAAAAATATATTTAAATCGTGAGAGTAAAGTTTCATTCAGTACCTCGCAATTAGTGGAATAAATTAATGGTTTCAACTAGCGTAAAGTTTGTTTCTCTAATTTGAATGTAAGCATTCAGAACGTTAAAATTAGTGGTAGGAATTTTCAATCAGTGGAAAAAGTTAACAAAGTTTTAACTTTTCCACTAATTAGACTTCAAAATTTGCAGAGAATGTCATTTTAGCATTTGATTATCATCGGTCAAGAGAAAATATGGTTAGAAATCAAAAGTTTATTGTTTTCTAAGCTAAATATTATGTGGACTCTATGGATACAACTGATTACCACAAGCTGTTGTTAGGATATTCTATTAATTTTAATTGTGTTTTTTAGACATTGTGATTAATCGTAAACTAAAAAGTATGAAGTGTAATTGAAACCACTAATTTATTTCACTAATTGCGAGGAATGAAGCTTAGAAATCTCAATTTAGAAACTTGATTTAAAGTTTTTTTTTGAACAACTGGGTCACCCTGTATACTTTAGGAAAAAAAATATATAAAATAACCATTACTACTATACCTAGACATATGTATGCTCTCAAGTTTTTATTAGTCTTTATAATTTTGTATCTTCCTCTCTGTCCTAAAATCAAAATAAATTATCACTTATTTTGTTTCTCTAGTGATTGTCAAATAAAATCTTTCATAACAAACTGTTAATTTACTTAAACCTGCCCAATCCCCGAAGTTAATCCCAGGACGGTTTTCGAAATAAGGTTGCGACTACTGTTCCGACTACGTGTGACGAAATTCCTATAAGCCGACGTAATTGAACGTGAACATTTATGAACGATGGTTTCAAATCGTCACGGCGACGTGACTTTAGAATGGAATACTCCCAAACAAATTGCAGAAATAAATTCTCGTGTTAGAACGAAAATTGGCTCGGTTAAATAATTTTATGTCGAGACGCCGGTTATTTTCAAAGAAGAAATGAGCTAGAAATTAAAGGCGAGGCCGTCGCGTAGTATGGCGAGATGCGGTTGTCTTTTGTTGTTGCAATATTCTTGAGAAATATTAAACTCAGAGCCAGTTTTCTAGAAGTAGCTTGTTCAGTTAACCTGAGGGCTTACAAAATATTAAAAAGTAAAACTGAATCTTTTGCTCTGCTGCAGAAATTTGGATTACGGCTTGTAGTGGTTACTACGACCTGTCCTTCAACAGACTATTTTATGAGTCAAGTTTAGCCCTAGATACAGTTAAAAATTAAAAATTAACAACGTCATTGGCGTAGTTACAGAATCTTTATAATAAACAAACTCAAAAAAATGTTAATAATATCTATACCATTGTGACGTGTTCAGTATTTGAGCCTGGGATTTTCTCAAATAAAAAAATATTTTTTGTAAACACCACCGAATTGAATACCACCAGAAACCAGCATGTCAGTGGCTTTTTATCTAGTTAAACAAATTTGTCTAACCGACAAAAAATGTTTAACGTTTCGGAACGTGTAATTCCTCTCGTCTTCAAAACAGGAAAAACACACAAAGAAAACAGAAATTCTATTTAAAATATTATCTAAAAAAAAATCTAATAGAGTTAGACTGTATAAGAAATTCACCCCAAAATTGATTTTTTCCTGAAAACTATAAATTCTTAAAACCAACTGATATAGATTTTTAATTCCATTCGCTTGATACCTTGGTCTGTTCATTCTAGTTGCCAAGACTGAATCAATGTGCCCTTTAATATTGGCTTTACTCCAATATGTGTTTAATGCTTCCTCCTTTTAGTTCCGAAAGATTAATCCTAAATGTAGAAAATGGGAATATGTTCTAATATGTTTACTCGTATAGCTGGTATATAGATCGAACTAGGAAATTATTGCTTGAAATAGATATTTATTACAACTACCAAGCTTGACCGGCACAGCGTTGCCCAGTTTTACATATTTTCTTTTAATCAGAATATTTTAGAAAATAAAAACAAATTAATTATAAATATATGAACAGTTATTATTTACATCAACAAAACTCACATCCTTAACAGCACTGAAGGGACAAGGGCTATTACTACCGCTTTCGCGTTAAAAATATTCTAATAAGGTTGCGATGAGTTTTTTGCGGCTATTAAGGTATCGTGTACACTTCGCACTAAAAGAGGTTCTAAAAAGAACAGTGTTCGACTGCAAGGTCTACTAGTGAAAATGTTTAAGCTTAAAGTATCACAACACAAGTCATTTAAACTAAAAACCCGTAATACAAAACTAAAGTGTCAAAAGCAATGACAACGTCAGAAAATCAATAAATAAATGTGGCAACTTGATTTTTTTTACAGCAGAGCCACCACCTGAATCCCCAGTGGGAAATTTAAATTCCAGTTCGTCAGCCCGGCGCCGAATATTCCATGGTTTACAACAATTAATTTAAAAATTGCGCCGTCGATTACATAACTTAAAGTTTAACTGGTATCGCTTATATGAACCTTTAATTCACTTTTATTTCGCACACATGTTGCCTTAATCAATAGAAATTTTCACATAAAAATTTTGAAAATTGCTTTTTTCACACTTTCATTGAATTTAGTAATTTGTTTTTAATGCTCGGCCTGGTTATCCTAGAAAATATATTATATAAAAATACTTAACCAATAAATATGCAAATAATTCCACCCGATGTCATTCCGTCATTAAGATAAAGTAAAATTTAAAAAGGAAATGTCGAAGACTATACTCCAGGGAAATATACACATACATAGCTATTGATACACCTACGGCGACGTATACGCCTTCTATAAATGTCTATATCTTTTCTCTTCATTTTCATTCGGATAAGCGAAACAACACCTGCTAGAAAGCGGCAGCGGAAGCTCACAAAGGGGAATAATTGTCTATAAACATTTATTGAAAGCGATAGAAAACAAAAAAAAGAGTAAAAACATCTACTCTTTTCCAATTTACAGATATAAATTGTTACCAATTCAACAGAGCGATAACTTATATGAGAGCTAAGAGAACAAACAATAAATAAAATAAAAAGTAAGAAATAATGACCTAAACAGTAAAAAATAATAAATCAGAGCTCAGAGTTCGGTGAGTTGTATGTGTTATATCCTGTTTTCTTAAAAATACAAACAAATATATATAATTAGTCTATCCTCATTAGATGTTTTCTAATTGATCTTTCAGTTAGAGTCTTAAGTTTATATTATAATGAAAAAATAAAAAAGCTATAATACTTGCGTTTTAACATATACAGATTTTTAAAGTTAAAGATTATTATTTTTAAATAATCGTATTAAGTTAAAATTTAAAAAATATATGAACAAATAAATGTTAAAACATAATCACCTGTATACATTGAATATGCCTTTCGTTGCAGTTACTTCTTAATTAAAATAATATATACATTTATATTTAGGTTTTCTCTGAGCTGTAGTGATGATATTCCCGAGATAAATAATGAAATCAAAATAATATCGAACTTGCTTTAAGGGCCGTGTTCTTTGAAAGTTTTGCTAATTAATCGATAAAAACCTTTTACTTTTTAAATGTTATTATTGGGTAAAGTATAAAGTTATTATTAAAAAATCCAGACAAGGAACAAGAGCAAGCTCCGAAGTTATTTCAATAAAATTAATAAATACAGATTGCTGTTTCATTTATTTTAAAAGTTAAAACTTATTAGCTACCACTCCAGTTCAGCGCTACGGATCAAATAACATTAAAAACAAAAAAATAAAAATAAATTACAAACCCAAGCAGTCTAGACTACCCATTAAAGATCCTAAAAACTTTTTGTGGTCAAAAAAGTCATGAATAAAAAGTTTCAAAATTAATATTGAATTACTTTTTAACATTTTAGTAATACTTTATTTTAACAAAAACTAAATTCATTTCATATTCAAATTAATAAACAGTAAAATAAAAGTGTTATAAAGGCATCCTTCAAATATTTTTAAAATGTACTATTACTTTTCATAAAACAGTTGAGGTTTTTGCTATTACATCAAAAAGTTTATTAGAATCAGAAATATGCAAAGGAGTAAAGACCGTCTAGACTGTTTTGAATAATTTATAATTATTTTATCTGGCAAGCTGAATCCATTAGCTGAAATTATATTTCATTTTAGTGTGTAAGCAGTCTTTAAAAATGCACAATATGTCTTGTTTCTATCGCGATACTTATTTGAGTTGAGAAGTTGCTGGGTTTTATCCAAAATTAGTTAATTCAAGGAATCTTATTACAAGCAGAAATGTGACAAAAGAATAGGCAGTCTAGACAGCTTTTAATAAATTAAAATCAATCTTACTTTTAATTTTTTAATTAATAAAGTAAAATTATTGAAAAGTTAATTTCAAAAAAGGAGAAAAAGTTTATTTTAAAGAATTTATATTCTTGATAAAAATCTCTTTTAAGAGGCTTCAAATAAACTGATCAAAATATGTTTACAATCTGTTTTACAAGAAGATACATGAGAATGGCAGTTGTTAGGTTAGGCTTTTTAATTTTTTTTCACTAATAAAGTTTAATTATTTTTATTAATTCACTCATAAATTCTATTTTCTGTCATAGATGTCGTTTGTCAGAATCCCCCCTGACATATTGGACAGTCTTTATATTTCATTTTATTTATATTATTTTTTTATTCTCTATGTTTATTTTTTAGAAACGTGGAAGCCATCTTGTAGCCCGTCCCGAATTATGCCGAAATCGACCCACATTTTTTCTTCAATATCAAATCCTTAGTCTCACCCTGATGAAGATGTAAACGAAACGTTGTATCCAATTTTACAGTGCGGGATCCTGCTCACCGTTGCTTACATAGTCTACATACCAAATTTGGTTGGAAAACCATTGATGATGGGATTTCGTAGATCATGAAACGTTGTCAAAATATCATGAAAAAATGGGGCTCGAAGAACCACATCTACATTCCGAGTTTCAGCCCCCTAGCTCACATAGGGCCCGAGTTACGATGCTCCAAGGTCAAAAAGTCAATGTTACCACTTTTCCTCTCGCGTTTTACGTCTCGTGTGTCATAGCCTTCAATTTTTGCTCCCATCTCGCGTAAAGCTTCATTCAATTACACTTTATACTTTTTAGTTTACGATCATTTGCAATGTCTAAAAAACACAATTACAATTAATAGAATATCCTAGCTATAAACAGCTTTCGTTAACCTAACCTAGCATAATATTCAGCTTATAAAACAATAAAATTATGATTTCTAACCACATTTTCTCTTTAGGGATCAAAATCAAAATCCAAAATAACATTCCTCGCACATTTTGAAGTATAATTAGTGGAAACTTTAAAAGTTTGTTAACTTTTTCCACTAATTGAAAATTCCTACCGCTAATTTTGACGTTCTGAATGCTTACAATCAAATTAGAGAAACAAACTTCTACGCTAATTGAAACCACTAACTTATTCCACTAATTGCGAGCTTTTCAATGAAGCTTAAAGAAGTTTCACTTCAACAACTATTTTATTATGTAGATTTCTTTTGCAGTGACGAAAACCCCAGAATATTTTCATATACTTCAGCCTATTCTAAGATTCTTTACATGAATTGGTCGCCTTCTATCAAAATCCGTAAATAAATAATTAATTTTAATTAAGTAATAATTAATTTTAGTTAGTATAGTTCACTAAAATGTTAAATCAAAGCAAAATAAATCCCACGTCTTGTTCTAATTCGATTTATTATATCAGTAATTAATTAATTTTAGTTCATTAAAGTTCTTAATAAGTTAGATTCTCATAAAGGTGTTTAATTATAGGACTCTATGGAATCAGAAACAATACTAAAGCATGTACTATTCCAGTGGCTGGATTTTGACAAATGTCACTATCCCGAAAAGCACGTGTAGTAAGGGAATAGAAACAGACCTACACACGTACACATTTCTGTTTTCACGACTCGTATTTGAACAGTTTCCTCAGGAAGCGTCTAGAGGTTCGTTTTTTGCTTGCCTGTTCCTACATACTCCCAATTCATCCACTCCACCCTCGCACTGCTACGATTTTCTTTCTGTTGCCCTTTGTTCGTCGTTTCCTAACGAAATTAAACGGGAGAGAAAATTAAGTAGATTAATCAAAACGATCTTCAGCGTCTATCGATATGAAGGATTTTTCTTTTACTCAACGGAGACTAATATATCAAAGAACTGATGTTCTGTGATTATGTATCTTCTATAGAGATACTAGTGCTTTTATCTAATTTTGACATAAAAGTTTCCAATATTTAATTCATATATGCGGATAATTGTATCTAACAAGAGTATTTATGACAGTAAAAGTAAAGAAGTAAATATTTCAGTTAACGTCTCCTTTTTGATGCCAGGGCTAATCTGGACGGGGCCTACTTTGTTTACACGGAATCCGAACCGCGGTCCTCGGCCATATCATGGTCAAAGGCCTACCGACTTAGGAAGTGCCTAAATCAACTCTTACTCTAGAGATATCCGATCTCATCCGGCCTCGAACCGGCGTGAATGAGCAATGTGTATCAATAGATTTTACACTTTTCCCTTGAACAACAGCACGATACAGAGTTTCGAGCCGGTCACCCGTCCATCCACCAGTATCGCCTTACGTCGCTTAACTTTGGTGTTCTAATGGGGACCGGTGTTTCAACGTAGCTCGGCCGTTGCCCTTATGAATGTAAAAATGTATTTACTTCTACTATCAATATCTCGCACATCCAATTCAATACTGTCATAAGTGAGTTATACAACTCGTCGATAAAGAACATTTTTTTTTATACAAACATCTCCTTTTAAAAAAGCAATCTACGGTAATCACCTCCAAGAATATAGGATACTCTAAGGAGTTAGTACCTCTAAGACGTTTTCATGCTATAAAAATATATGGGTTCGTTGATATCTTCCAAAATGCTGCAGTTTAGCGGAGAAGCAGCATCATCATTATGTGTAAAATACTTATTCCCTAAACACAACAAAAGAACAACAATAAAGGCAAAGTAAAGCACAGCACATAAATCCATTTTGTTTTTAATAATTTGCTATGTAAAATATTATTTTGGTAGGAAATTATTAGTTATAGTAAATTGACCTGTATACTATTAAACATTATTCAGTATTTTCCAATTTAGTAGTCAAAGGTTGTTTGGGGTTTTTGACACAAACAAAATATTCTGTTTGAACTTTAAACATTTCGGTAACAATAATATAGCTTTGATGGCATTTACATTCGGCTATTTAATTAAAATATCTCGAATTCAGTTTAAAATAATGTAAACTATTTTACGTTTGAACAAGATAATAATAAAAATACTTTTTGCTATATATCATTATTTCTAAAAAAAATACTTTATGCATATTTCGCCATTGCACTGCAAGAAAATCTTCAAAATAAAAGAGTTAATTTTTGTAAACACTTCTGCGTTACACCTAAACGGACACTGCTTGTCAGAAGTTATGTTTACAGTTATACAAATTTGCCTAAAAAAGAAAAAAATGCTTAACGTTTCGGAAAGTTTATCTCTTTCCGTCGTCGAAAGCAAAAAAAACAAAGAATAAAAAAACTATTTAAACTATTTAAATTTAACTATTCGAGAACACTTTACTTTTTTTAAAACAGATACGTCTACAAGAAACCGTTGACGTTCTGTTAAAATGACATTATAACAAGTTAAACTTCAAAATTAACAATTACTACCTGATAACAATTACTTAATTAGGTAAAACCAAAAAGCCTAAACTTTCTGTATGATTATTTTTAATTTTACGTATGTTATGTTTATTTATGTTATGTTCTTTAAAATCAAAGAAGCGATTGCCATACATTACTAACACCTACAGATGCATGAGCATTTTCTTTTTACGTTTCTTTCATTATAATTTTGGCGTTATTATTTATTTAACAATCATAATTTTTTTAGCACTTCTAAATAACTAGATATTTTTAAATATAAATAATGGAAAACAGTAGTTAACTTACAAAACTATAATTTTAAACAGACTGCAAATTAGGTTTCTCCACTTTGACGAGTTAGATACTTCCATTTTATGAAACCTATCAAACTATTCAACTTTACCGATACTTAACTTCGTATATAACAGGCAGTATGTTTTTATAGCCACTTGAAAAGCGCTACATTGTTACTAGACGCCATTTGATGTTATCAAGCAGATAAGGTGAAAAATATCACAATTTTTAAGTATATTTGAAAATAAAGAAATTTCTTAGTTAATATATATAAGAGACATTTACTTTTAAACTAAACTAAGAATATTAGAAATAAGTTGTTTCGAAATCTTTTATAGAAAGAGTTCAATTAATTAAGATTGAGTGACTTAAATTCAATCGAATCTTCATTTATATTCTTATCGGAAAAGCCTAGATGAAACTTAATTGTAAGAAGAATGTTTAAAGGAAATAGCGATTTATTATTATAGAATGAAATTAATTACTTTGGAATCTTAAAATAGAAGTACGTCAGCAATTAAATTGACGACTAAAAGTGTTCGGAAAATAAGTCAATTTCTTAAATTTTCAATTAGTTTTTCATCAGAAAAAATACGTTTAGCTTAAAACGTTAAAAACATTTGTATGTTATACAAAATTTTGCAAGAACAAAAAGTATTGGCACCTTTTTAATAGTATTTTTTTATCATGAGAAAAAGTATTTTAATACTTTTTAAATGTTTTTTAAAGTTCCTATTCATAGAAGACAACAGTAAAATGAATACTACTATAAACAGAGGTCTAGAGACATTTTTTTTTACTTTAGAATAAATATTTTTTTTGCATAAAAGGCATTTTTATACAGAGTGAGGTTTATATAAGTGAACATATTTTTAGGAAGCATATTTTGAATGCCTGGGAATACAGCCATGATTGTTTTTTTCGCAAAAACAAATGCAAATTTTGTATTTTTCGAAAATTATTTTGGATTTTTTTTTTAATTTTCAGGTAATTTTTTTAATCTCGATAATATTGTATTTACTAAGAGTGGAACCTACTACTTGCGGCCGCGAGAGCCTATTGAAGCTCGTTGGCAAAATTATTTTCAAAATTTAAACAAAATTATATATGTTTTTTAAAATTTCAAAGTAGAGATTATTCGGCTGTTTTGTTTTTTTCTTTATTTATTTATCAGGATCTACGACCAGCCCTGAAAGTAAGTGGACTTATTTAAGGCACTCCCTGTATAGAGCAATGAAAAAAAATTAAGGAATCAAAATTGTATTTTAATTTCCATACGTTAAAGATGGCAGGAACGTTATGTTCCAGACTATAAAAATGAAAAATAATCAAACATATCTTCACTAATAATTAGGATAATACATGTTACTAGTAGTGAATGAATCAAATGAGAAATTAGGTTACTAATCGAGTTTTTATCTGCCCAATACCTAAAGGTCGGTTATACACATAAAATAAATATGCATATAAAAAGTACGGATTTATAAATAGATATTCAAAAAATTAATCAAAATATACATCTCTAATTTTGAAATGATGGTTTATTCTTAAGCTCATATGGCTATTTGCACGTTGCCACAATCCGGGACAGGCTTTATTCAATTGTTTTTGTGTGTTTTTCGGGCTAATCCTCGGCTCAACTGATTGCGATCATCTGACAAACAAATCATTGGACCAAAAGGAATTTTGTAGCCTGTTTTTGTGTTTAAATGTTATTTTTTCAGCCATATGGCACTCTAGATTGAAATTTAAAATACGATTTTTTTAAGCGTGAATGTCAAAAGTTGACATACGATATGCCATTCTCTTCAGTGTGCCATTTTCTATCGAATAAAGTAAAAAAACAGAGATGCAATTTAAAAATCAAAAGTTGTAGTCATTTTCTGTGAAACAGGAAGTGACCGAAGGCAACTGAATACGTTTATAAATCCTGATTTATGTCTAACACACAAACCTCGTTTATTTATCTAAAAAAATAACAGTTATTAAGGGTGAGGGTAATGTGAGAAACACCCGGTATACATTAAGTATACTAATTTGAATACATTAATTTACTAATTATTTTATTTATAATTTTTCGTGCTTAGAATTAATATTATTAATATTTAAAGTAAAACTAAAATGACCATGTCAACATGTTCTAGCCTGTCATAGAGATGAAACATTATTAGCAGTTTAATACACAGAATTCATTCAACTTCATAATTTTCTTTAGACGACTTCCAAAAAAAAATAATCTACATTTGCTTGCATAATTTATTCACATAATGGAATTTTTTTACCATACAATTTTTTCCTTTTTCTTCAAGATGAGTCGAACGAATTTTCCTCGCCCGAAAATATGAAAATTTTATGATTAAAAATTAGAAACCGTAATGTAAATAGGACGGGAAAATTCAAACTTTAAATTTAATTAGGCGAACCGGCACGGCACTGTTTAGATATCAAATTGAAGACGCCTAATTCTATTACGAGATATAAAGAAACAAAAGTCGCTGGTTCTTGTATGTTTGCATATCTGAGAAGATTTCAGGGTTGTATCGGCAGATTTTGAATTACAAACTTTGTACGAAATTTAGTACTCTAGAAAATTCACTTTTCTTATGTTTTAATTTAATATCTAATATAATAAACAAACTACGACATGGTAATTACGACAAGAATATAAATTATTAAAGTAAATATATATTTATAACTTTACATTATTAAGAAACTGCAAGTCGCACAACGCTCAATGGAACAAAATATGCTTGGAATAACCAAGAAAAACCTAAAAGAATGGAGTGGATACGACAAAAAGACCCAAGTAGTAGATGTCATCCACAGAATCAAATCCCTCAAGTGGCAATAGGCAGGACACCTGGTAAGAAGAACGAAGAACAGATAGACCACAAAAATTACAGTATAGTACCCAAGAGGAATTAAGAGACCTAGAAGAAGACCAACCTGAGATGGGACTATGATATTAGAGATAACTTGGGCCCACATAGCCAATAAAAGACAACAATGGGCCTAACTACAAAGAGAGTATCTAAATATGTGAGGGAGGCTACATAATAATTGGAAATGGTTGAATAACCTGAGAATGATGATCATGCATTTATAAAAAAAATATATTATGGATAGTCTGTCCAACGAAGGAGTCAGTCATTTTAATTTATAGATAAATTGCACTTCCAGTTAATTCTTCAATGTCGTCTATCAAAATCTTCTCTGATTCGTTGACAGACTTCAGATAACAAAATATACTGCTTGACGTCTAGAGCGTGTATTATGCCCTCCATAAATAAAAATAAAGCTAAGCAGATTCTGAAACTAACCAAAACTTGTTCTATGACCATTATAGGAGCCCCATAAGGCCACTAGATTATTTAATACAAAACATTTACAACCATTTTTCTCCGTCATGTCTGTTCCTAGTTGATTTTATATTTATGTAATAATTCGTTTCATCTCCGTTTATTTGCTACTTTCCAAAGCTATATCAGTGCGACCTACATCAAGGAACTTTATGTTCTTTTAACTTTATAGCTGTTGTAATCGAGTTAAGTTACAATGTATTGAAATGATAAAGTTTAAAAATTCAATTATTTCTTGTAATACTTCAGTTCGAATCGGCATCAAAAACGTTAACAACGTTTCAGGAGGTATACCTCCTCCCGTCATCGGAAGCAAACCACGAAGAAGAAAGCAAAACTATTTAAAATATCTAAATACAACACTTTTATTTTTTAGCAGATACGTCTATTATAATAGTTGACGTTCTGTTAAAATGACAGTGTATGAAATCAAACATCAAAACTAAAAATTACTACATCATTTACCTCAATTTACTCAATGAAGTAAAACCAAAAAGCGTCAAACTCTTTGTATAGGAATATTTTGTTTCTTTTTAATTTTTACATGTTATGCTTATTTATGTTATGTTTATTTTAGTCAAAGAAACGATAACCATACATTACTAAACTTTACAGGTGCGTGAGCAACATATCTATTTATATTAGAATGGATTAAAAAAGCCTCTTTTATTTTTCATTTAGAGGGTATCGCTTCTTTGTCTATCATAATAATGTCTATCATATCTATCATAATTTTTGCGTTGTTAAAAGTCGACTCTGTGCCGTGTATCGCGTTAATGCTGACTTTTCAACATTTAGAATACTGACATGGTATTTTGTCTATTATATTTTTTATTTGTTGTCCAGTGTTCATTGACTTAGTGTGGGTTGAAATGGATCTTAGTGTATTTTGTGTTCTAAGAGATGTGCGTTATGTTATATTGTCTTATTTTTTTTCTGAAACGACTCGTATGTATGAAATTCTAAGTATGTACCCGAATAGCCTTTACAAGGGGAAAACCCTTTTTATTATTGACATTTTGAGAAAAATGCACTATTCATAAACATTTTTGCTTGTTCTAAAATAATTAACCCCTAATTACTAAATTCCCATACCGTTTTAGAGAAAATAAAAAAAAACGTGAAAATATTGTTGGATTTTTTGAAGTCCTAAAAATCAAAAGGCGGTTCTATGGTAATAGCATTTCGATTTCATTCGTTGATAGATTGTTATTGATAGAATTTTAATTAAAGTCATATTTTCTGCTGGTTAAAAAATGTTACAGAAGCACAAAATTTGGTGTGACACAAAAAAGGGTGATATAATAGTTATCGGAAAATGTGATACTTTAATAACAGCAAAAAATATGACGTTAATCAAAATTAATAATAACTATCTAAAATTTAATAATATTTTCATATTTTTTGGATTTTCTCTAAAACGGTACGTAAATTTTGAAAAATATAAACGGGATTAACTATTTTAGAACAAACAAATTTTTTTATGAAGAATGCATTTTTCTCAAAATGTCAATAACAAAAAGGTTTTCCTCTTGTAAAGATAATCCGGGGACATACTGTACATTATGTATTATCACCATTATGTGTATTCTGGTCTATGGTTTGGGGTTTGTATTTCGTTTAACGGTTTCGTCAATAAAAAAATGGTGCATAGTGTTTTTTATTAATGTTTTTTGTCCTAAATCTCTTGCATAAACGCACTGCTTCCAGATTATTCCTCTCGTTAAAACTAAACTGGGAACCCTTCAATTCCAACGGGCCGCGGTCTATTCCTGTTGACGTTTGAACCGCTAACGCAAAAGCCGGCCGAACCAGTCAAAGGGGAAAACCAAAAGGGAGAAAAAAGGAATGTCGGCTTATTTCTCGCCGCGCTTGAATCGAGCGAGGCTTTCCGAATGACCCCAAACGATAATGGGCATCTAAGGAAACGCTATTTGAACTGGGCCGCTGGCAATGGCATGAATAAAAATGCTTTAAAGAACACATTCGAGAAAAAATGACTGAAACTGACGGTCGGCCTTTTTACAACAGGGGAAAAAGGCTGGAGAGAGCACAAGCATGCTTTTACTTATAAACAAAATGCTTGTTTGTTTTTCGTCCAAGTGAAAGATTATATATATAATTAGAGTAAGTATAAGGAAATATATACTAAGGGCTGGAAAAGGTTAGTTTTGGTCGAGATTTCTGTATGTAAGAAGAATACAATGTGGTTATAATGTACTGAACAAAAAGAGAACAGTAAAAACGTTGCCAAATGTAAGAAATAAACGAGAATGAACCTAGAAAATGTGCATATTGCTAAAAGACGTGGAAGGAAATATAGCAGATTCGTCACGATCGACCGGTCGACCCAATCAGTACTTCAATATATATATATTTTAAGTACTGAGTTAAAAGCATTCAGTCTCACGATTTAATTACGTCTCGTGATACTTTACTTGTTTATTTATTAACGAGTCATTGTAATTTTTCCTATAGCTTGTAAAATTTTAAGTGCAAGTTAGAAACACTTGTACTTTTGGTAAAAATAAGTGGAATTAAGTTGGTGTTCGACAGTGGTAGCGCTATTAGAACTCTGAATTCAAAAATCGATATCTCGAAATCCATTAGAAATAATTGATTGTAGTTTTCTTCAAAAACAATCTTAATATTTCTGCTATATTTTCTTCGCAGACAGTATATGAAAATCTTTATAAATAAAATAGTTACAAGATTGCTAAAAATTGCTATGCACTAAAAGTAAATCGATGGGGGTTTTCACATTTTTGAATGGAAAAATATAAGCCTATCGAATTTTTCTTCGTCAGACGAAACGAACGACTTCGGAACGTCGTCAAAATGTCATGAAAAGATGGGACTCTTAAAGATTTTTGCAACAAAAAAGCGACTGAATGACATATAATTTACAAACGAACCAGCGTTATTCCGTAATAATAAACATTTCAGCCAAAACGAAGACATTTCTAGAACAAATAAACTTAAAAAAATCTGATACATTTTCTTTTAATGAATTAATTTAACATTGAATATCATTTAAAAATAATAATTACACATCAACTCTGTATTTTTTACAAAGACTACCCAGATCAAATAACGCATAAAATCTGTGCAATTTAAAACTCAAATATTAATAAAAAGACATATTATTGTTATAACCATGTTATAAATAAATTAATTAAATACTGATTTGTGTCTATACGCAAACACTAATAAATTTAATAATTTTGGTAGCAAGTATAATAAACAATTTTAATACCTCTCTATGTATATTTATTCTCTTTGAAGTTTTTGATTAAATTTCATTACTTTACAGACATGCTGAACAAATTCAATTGGGATTATTTTAAAAATATTTATTTGTCAAATGTTACAGCAAATAACAAAGATGAAAGCATTTATTGTTATGAATACACAAACAACGGAACTACATCCAATTCCAAAAATAAAAAAAAACTGAAATTATAAACGATAAAATATCAAAACAATTAAGTCTCGGTTAGAACTATATTTTTATATTTTACATTGTCAGATTATGACAAATTAATAAAATAAAATAAATCTGTATCGACTGTAAAAAAGACGTAATATAAATTAAAATGATACACAGTAAATTTTTATAAAAGGTATATATTATAAATACGATAAACAAATATAACATAAATTTAATGCTCATTTCTTTGCAGACCTCATTATAGGCACTACCACGCATTTTTTCATAAAGCATTTTTTAGGTCCTTTCGTTTAATAAATGACGTTTATGACACATAATTAGTATTCAAGCCGTGGCACCAGCCGAGTAATTCAAATACCTCATCGTCCTGAAAAAGCCTCGTTATCGCCTATGGTCATTTGAAACCCCTTTTTTTTTCATCTAGACATAATAAATAAAAATACGTTAAACCCTAAAATATTTTTGGAGCAATCACTTTCAGTTTTGATGAAATAAGACGATTAATCTCTTACGGTAAAGTGATTAAAACCTTAATTTAAAGCATTTCATTGGAGGAAGATTGAGTAAAACAAGGTTTATATGATAATGAAAATACGATACTGACAAAACAAAATTTTTAAGATGATTTTTTTATTTTCCACTAAGGATAAAGAAATAATACTAGTTATAACAGTGGAAACGCAAGAATCTTAGAATGTTTAGACTGCTATCTTTTAAGCTGTTTCTCCAAATTTGTTATCAATTTACTACATATAAAATAAATACAAACTAAGCAAAAGCCTTATGAGTAACCATTTCTATATGGTAACAGACATACAATTCTCTAAGGAAAACATACTAGAATGGTTTTAATCAGAATAGTTATCTCATTATATATAATAATAAGTAATCTCGTCACCCTTTCTGACATTTGGCTATTAAATCTCAGTAACTAAATCAAAATACAAATATAAACTCCATAATATGAGGTTTAAGACCATTATACTTGACCTATTTAAACGAAGAGCAAGTCAAAGATAAAATAATATAACTGAGCGGTTTTATGTATCTTGACCTCAAAGATCTCTCCTCTAAAACAATCTTTTATATCGTTATAAAATAATAGTTTTATATACCTATTTTAAATATACTATGCATAAATAATGATATAAAATTCAAACAACTGTGCAAAAAGTACTGTTATTCCAACAAGACAACTGCCTTAATATTATAGTAAAGTATCAGGATAACAATCAGGTTATAAAGAAGAACCTATAATAAATTTTATTTTTAAATAAAAACTAAATATTAAAATTCAAAATTGGTGTTATAAATTATTCTAGTTGTGTATACATCTACGGGCATAAATTAATTAAAATAATTAAATAATAGAAATTTACTTAAAACACCATAAAATCCGTAATAATTAGTTTCTGCATTTTAATATGTCGTCTTTTTTTTTAAAGAATACTCCTCGGGATGAGCTATACCCAAGGATTTTTTTTATTCTTGCAAAATTAATTTCAAATCAAAATTAATGTCAAATATATAACTACATAATGAAAATCTAAGAACTAGTGGGGTTGCAGTCTGAAGGGTTTGAAATAGAATTAATACACTTTGTTAATTGTCAAGCTTCCGGAATTTATTTATTCCTTCCTCAGGACATCAACGTCGTAAAAAAGCCTTCATAAAAACTACATCAAAAAATAGGCTTGAGGGATAGCCCTTCCGACTGCAACCCCACTAGTTCCTAGATTTTCTTTCTTACTAGTCAGTCGATACTACTGTCTGCTAACTACATAAATATACATTAATATAAATACATAATATGGTATATTATTCCATTGAGAATGTCATTTTCTATCAAATAAAGTAAAAAAATACCGAGGGCTCCATTTAAAAATCAAAAGTTGTAGTCATTTTCGGTGAAGCAACAAGTGACAAATAACAATTGAATACGTCAATCAATCCTAATTTATGTCATATACTAACATACCAAATCTCGTTTTTTTATCTGAAAAAAATAAAAAAGTTATAAGGATGAGCCACTTTTAAGAAACACCCGGTATATCCTTCACTCTCTAGATAGATATACCTCGTCTAATTTATCTTCCAGTCAAAATTAAACAAGTAATCTAATTTTTAAAACAGGATTATTAAAACTAAGTTTTTCTTTCCAAAATGTAAAAATAAAAATCATATTTTTAAAGGTTAAGGAAAACAACAGTTAAAACATACTTTTCAACATTTTTAACGAAAACTGGCCAAATTTCTACCCAATAAAAGCCTAATTTTGACCCCTACCCCTACCAAAGCTTATTAAAAAAACACAAAAGCGTTCGATAGGCATATTTTCCTCTGATAACCTTCGAAAATTTCATTCCGTTTTCCATCATCCATATAACCAATAACAATACCTTAAAAATTTCCATTAATTTTTTCTTGTCGTTCTGTTAGCACGTTGAAAATATCTGCGAATGATATTGAACATTCATCAAATCAAAGTTGAGATTAATTTTTATTATTGCGGCTAATAGTAATAATGATGAAAGTTAAAATTCTCGATGTGGCTATGGAATTAAAAAACAAATAGCCCTCACAGTTTTGAATAATCCGATAATATGGAATATAATTTAAATAAATTCAGTTATATCAATATAACGACTTATAAAGTAAATTTATACTAACAAAAAATATATCCTCGGCCAAAAATATATTAATTTTTTTGATAAATTTTCAGCTTCTTCATTGTAAATTTAAAATTCTCTTAATTTATTCCATGTAGTCAAATCTTAACTTTGTGAAATGTTAATATTACATACTAGACATTCTTTGCCTTCATTATTCGCTATTTAAAATCAGGTCTGAACAGAATATTACAAAAAAGGTATTCTCAAAAGCATACTTATGAAAGTAGCATGTTGTGGGTTAACTTATAGTAAATTAGTCCTATATATCACTAAAAACATGTGTAGTTTATCAGGTTACGCCAGCTGACGCTAACTACCAAGATAATACGTTACCACTAACCAGAATGAAACAGCAAGATTTAGAGCTCCACTATTTACAAATATAAAATGTACCTAACCTAAATATTACTTAGTAATAAATAATAGTTTAAAAAATTTATTAACACGCTTTTATAATGAAGAAGGGCGAATGGGCTTGTATGGGCTTTGGGGTTGTATGTATTTTTAATGCCACATCATATAAAAAAATTAAAATAAAAAATGTTGTCCAAAAAATATCAAATTGGGGGGGGGGCACCCTTACTACTTAGGGGTAGAAAAAATAGATAACGACCTATTCCCAGACCTACTGAATATACATATAAAATTTCATCAAAATCGGTAAAGCCGTTTCGGAGGAATATGGTAATTAAAACTATTAAAAAAACAATCCCTTAAAAAATAGAGGTTGACGATAAAAGGGTGACAATTTAGGGTGTTATGTATTTTTTAATGCCACATGATAAAAAGTAAAAATAAAAAATTTTATCCAAAAAATAAAAAAAAAATTGGGGTGGACTAGACCTCCGGAATATACATACATATAAAATTTCATCAAAATAGGTTAAACTGTTTTGGAAGAGTATGGTATCTAAAACAGTGATACTAGAATTTTATATATCAGATTGTATTGTCATTGATAAGAGTTAAGAATCGGTTAAAGCGATCTTCAATGATTTCATTACATAAATAATTACATTACAGTTGGGGGTTGGAACCTTTAGTGTTACACAGTAAAATAAAACACTAAATCACCACATAACACCAAAACACTTTTACACTGGACGCGCGTTTCGCTGATGATGCTAACATGGTTAGCGAAACGCGCGTCCAGTGTAAAAGTAAAAGTGTTTTGGTGTATTGAGGTGATTTAGTGTTTTATTTTGCTAAATAATTACATGTAAAACTAATAAACATCTGTTAAAAGTGGAATGAGAAATAGAAGGAAATAAAAGAAAATCTTCAAAATAATGTTTATTTTTTTTAATAAACACCAAAATTAAAAAAAAATAGAAATTTTCAAAATTTTTCTTTCGCGAAAAACCCGCATGTTTCTGGAAACGAAATACTACCCCTAAAAATATTTGCACTTATTTAAGACACACCCTGTATAAAATTTAAATTTGATTTTAATTTTAATATGAAGAAAATTACAATATAATATAATCTAATTAAAATTTAATCGTCAAAAACTTCCGATTAGGTAACTCAATTTTTAATATAAATCGTATTAATGATTGAACTAAGCGAGCACCAAATTTAATTAAAATTTGGAAAAGTTCAAATGTACATATGATCGTCGAGAAACTACTTTATTATAAAGCGAACTAATTAATATTGCTCCAGCTTGTTCCTAGATAAACATCTACATATTAACATTAAAGGTAACCGAAAACTTTATTAATCCCCCGGTTAAACTAAAGTATAGAAGCCGATGATCGATACAGAACTAACACGTTAATATTAAAACGAACTTTATTATCCACTCAATATTTACCCTTTAAAAATGTGGCGTAACAGATTAAAGGTAAACAGAGGCACGCCAACAGCATTATAAATAAATGAATGATGGAACTGGAACAAAAATTCCAGTAATAGGTAAGTCAAATAGTGCAGGAACTATTAAAAACTATCAGATCAGATTTTTGTAATCTTCCAACGAATTACTTTCAGGATTTAAAATATTTTTTTGCAAAATCAAACATTAAAAAAGTTTATAATTCATGACTATACCGGGAGTTTCTCAAAAGTGAATCACTCCTATAACACTTTTATTTTTTTCAGATAAAAAAACAAGTTTTGGTAAGTTAGTATATGACATAGATCAGGATTGATTGACGTATTCAAATGTTTTCGATCATTTCCTGTTTCACCGGAAATGGGTTGCTGCTGATGTTTAAATGGCACCATCGGTGTTCTTTAGTTTATTAGATAGACAATGACACCATAAATAGAATGACATATCATATGTCAACTTTTGTCAATTTTTTCAAATGGAACTAGGGTGTCTCATTTGAAAAAAGCATTTTTTACGAATAATTTGGTACCACATGCTTGATATTTCGAGTTAAATTGCCTTTACATTTATTACGTACTATTCTAAACAGCAATTTAAAATACCATTTTTCTTTAAGCGAAAATATCAACAGTTGACATATGTCATTTTATTCGAAGTCTCATTTTATATCCAATAAAGTAAAAAAATAAAAGTTGTAGTCAATTACGGTAAAAGAGAAAGTGACCAAAAACAATTTAATACATCAATCAGTCCTAATTTATGTCACATACGAATATACCAATTCTCGTTTTTTATCTGAAAAAAAAAATAAAAAAGTTATGGGGGTGAGTCACTTTTGAGGAACATCCGGTCCTATCCATCACCGAAAATAATCTAACCGAGAAAAAAAATCAACCCATTAAGTAAACTAATTTAGTGTTAAGTGTTTATTATCAATTTGCATTTAGATAGTGCAGTGCAGGGGTTAGAAACATCCATTCATTTCTTGGGCCATTACGAAAGACGTTAAACGTTATTAAGAAGTTTTAGCAAGTTGCAGAGGATAATAGCTTCTTATTATTAGAATGTTTAATCAAAGGCAAGCAGCATTAAATATTTGCATTAAGCTATTGAATTAGACTGCCCATACAATTAGCGTAATGCCTCGCTAATTTTCAGTGATAAATTTAACTCGCCTGCAAAATAAGCAGAACATACTGCTTGCTCAAAACCATATAGATCAAGACTTTACTTACAATTACATTGCGCAATAAAAACTAGGAGATTTTAAAAAATAGTAAATATCACTCAAATATAATAAGCTTTATATTTAAGACCAATTCTTCTATGATATATTATATTTAAGACCTTTATAACAACTTTAACTGAGAGAAAGTCAGAATTACTGGTTTTAAATAATTTTAAACACATTTATTTCTTATAAAAACTTAAAAAACACAAGCCACACAAAATAGGTTAGTATTTTGTTAAGTTGTAATCATTTCCGGTGAAACAGGAAGTGACAGAAAACGATTGAATACGTCAATCAATCCTAATTTATGTCATATACTAACATACCAAATCTCGTTTTTTTATCTAAAAAAATAAAAAAGATATAGGGGTGAGCCACTTTTGAGACGCACCCAGTATATACTAACCAACTACTAGAGCACAAAAAAAATCTAGTACGCATAATTGTAGGTGTTATCACTAGAAACAGCCCCACAGATCTCATGAGATGGAAGCAGTGAATGCGGCGAGGAATAAGAAACCATACAGCATCTGCTGTGCCACTGTCCGGCATTGGAATACCGACGCGATGCTTTAAAACTAGGCAAGGTTTTTAGAGGGACCAGAAGACGCAGCAGAAGCCAACATCAGTGACATCGGGAACTTTGCAAATAGCTGATAGTGCTTTAACGCAAATAATGACCGAGAGGACGGATTGATACAATCGAAATTTGTCCAAGACCTCCGAGTGAGGGATCAACCTTCAATCTGAATCAACCTCAGCAATCTAACCTACCCTAACTCATGTCCTTGATTATCTGTTTACGTAAAATTAACAGTACAATCAGCAATGAAAGCTAAACAAAAGACAAAATGCGTATCATAGCCGGCTTAATTATATTTATACGTGTAATATATTGAAATAAATTGGAATTGAAAGTAATAAATTTAATAATAAAGCGATCTTGCTAGTATAGAGCGGTTTGAAAATAATTCGCGCAGCTACGGTTCGCGTATTTTGTGCAAAAAGACAATTTCGGCAATGCCATTTAAAACAAATTAAATGTTCGATATAGAATAAACTGGATTCGATGCCGCTGTTTCGTATCACCGTGACTCTGTTTGCTTTCTGGTCCAGTAATTTTAGTTGTTATATATCTCTATTTCTGCGTTTTTTTTTATTAAAACGTTCCAGCGCGATTTGCGTTTCGACTGTAAAAAAAACTTTTTCGCATCTATAATTCCGTGAAAATGTTTTTTAAAAGCTTTTGAAATTTTAGTTTTTTCATGATTTTACATTGTACAGGGTGTCCCATTTTCGGTTTTTATGGGGTTTCTTGTTTATGAATAGAGATATAAAGATGTGGTTTTCACATCATACATACTATTTTTTTATGAAACTAAAGAGATGCTATACACAGATTTGTCCTAGCCCTCTTAGTTCCTGAAATAGTAGCCTACACAGATTTGTCCTAGCCTTCTTAGTTCCTGAAATACAAGGCGAATTTGAAAATGTAGTATTTTTGTACCTTTCTACCCTGGTTATGTCATAACGGTTATCTTATATCTTGGTTATCTTATAATATAAAAAAGTGAAAACCGAGTTCCGTAGAGTTTTTCGCGTATAATCCAGTGACGCAACTAGTTTCCGCTGTCGGAATTAATAAAGCTGTCGTTTTCGAAATATGACCCGAATTAAAAAACATAAATTTAAGTCATATTTCAAAAATGACAGCGCCTAGAAAAAAACTAGTTACGCCGCTAGATTCTACATGAAAAATTTGACGGAACTCAGTTTTCATCTTTTCATTAAATTATAAGATAAACAAGATAAGGAGATCGAAAAATGCAACATTTTCAAATTCGCCCTGTATTCAGGAACTAAGAAGATTAAGAGAAATATGTGTAGCATCTTTAGTTTTATAAAAAAAAGTAATGCAGTGATGTGAAAACCGCATCTTTGTAACTCTACTCAAACGAGAAACCCAATAAAACACTCAAAAATACGATAAACTGTACAATCTAACGCTCAGATAAAAAAACTAACTAACAGAGATAAGAGAAAACAAACTAACAACCAACATTTTCGAAAAGGTAATTTTAATTTGTTTTAATTGTAAATTTAAAGAAAAATATACAGAAGTTATATCCATAAAATGTTACAGTTAGTAGCTTTTATCTGTTAAATTAAAAAAAACATCAACATTATTACAACGGAACAAAGAGTTAACTAAAATATTGATATTAAACAGGCTATTGTGTTTTATTTTGTAATGCTCTTAGAGTAAATTTTATTAACAATCTATAAATTACACGTACCCATTTCTAAAACAAAAGGTAATTTAAAATTATACCCAAGAGACTACAGGGATTGTGATATAGAACTTGTATATTACAAGGAAATACACCGGTATAAATTACCTTTAGTCAGGTTCCTATAACTCACTCCGATAAAGTAAAATGTATGCCTCGATAAACAAAATTCCGCGAAAAAAAATTGGAAGAAGGCTGTTGTACTTTTTCTTTACAAAAAATAAAGTATAATACATGCCTTATTAATTAGTTTTGAAAAATGCCTCCGATGAAAAAGAACAAATAAAGATAACAAAAGAAAAAATCTAAGCCTCCTCAGTTTAGGAACAAGCGAATAAAACAGGTTTTTCCCGGGGGTGTCAGGTTATTTGAACAGGGCCGTCTTTTTTTTCTCAGCTCGACCAAAGAAATCAAAGAGGTTTCTTTTTGTTTTCGGAACAGGCGAGAAAACAAACACCGGATGCTTTATTGTGTCTTTATCCCTTTTAGTAATAAATTTCTCGAATGTTAAACGATTTAGAGTGGTGTAGCTTTAATTTTATCAGTGTTATATTAAGAAACAATTTCAAGATAAAAATAAATAATTTTAATACTCCAACTAGCTAGTAATTGTATTACGCGTTAAATATCCAGTAGAAGCACTGTAACAAAAGTTAACGGACGTGGATCGCATGCCATCGTGTTTTTTCAACATTAATAATATTTAAATGCGAATATTAAATTAATTTGTAATAATAACTTGTATAATGTGTGAATCCTGGCCAAATATGTTGTGAAAACCTAACCAATAATAAATATATACCAAAATATTCTTAAAAACATTTGTTTTCTATTACCCATATGCTTTTTCTCTGTCAAAACCATACTCTAATTAATTAATTATTAATTAATATTTGAGATGTTGGAAATGTTTCTTCTTTTCGTACACATTTTTTGTATAACATTCCTTTTCGAATTTCACAAAGATGAGAAGCAGTACAGAGATTCGTGGCAAAAAGTGAAATAAAAAAGTTTTCGGAAAGAATTCTATATTAGCTCATAATGAATTATTAAATAGCCGTATTAAAGGTGTATTGATTACGGAGTAAAAATAGTATTGTATAAAATTCTCGTTTGAAATCAAATCGAATGGAATATAAGAATTTGATATACATTTCAAATCAACTTTTAATTGTTCGAATAATCCATTATGTATAAAGTAAAGGCACAAAGATTACAAATTCGTCAAAAATGTAAATAAAATAATATTTTGTTAAGGGGAGCATCCATGTTTTAAAATTCATATGAATGAAAATACAAAAAAAATAATTTTAACGGTCTATAAAACGATATATTTGAATATGTCAGGATATATTTAATTTATCTTAACAATTATTACTAGTGTTGTCTAATTTTTATAGTGAACAGTAAATCAGCTACAAGAAAAAATAATTTTTTTAATTAATATATAGGTATAATCGGATATTAATACCTTTCACTGCGTTTAGAGCAATTTTTGAAACGTTTTTTTATATGTATCTAACTTCAATTATGGATATTATAATTATATAGGAATGCTTGGTTCATCTAATGCAATAATTCAATATTAGATAGAAAGGAAAAAGGTAAATATAGAATTGCTTTCTCAGTAAACACGATATATTCCTTTTATAGTAAAGAATAAAATTTGATCAAGCGTTTTATCTTGTTATACAACTTTACGAGAGCAGAAAGAAATGAAAAATATTCCAAAGGAAAAAGGTAAATATAGAATTGCTTTCTCAGTAAACACGATATATTCCTTTTATAGTAAAGAATAAAATTTGATCAAGCGTTTTATCTTGTTATACAACTTTACGAGAGCAGAAAGAAATGACGATGTTCCAGTATTTAGGCACAACATAAAAAAGGGCCAAATTTTTCCCAAGGCGATCCTTGAAATCGAAGTTTGCTTTTTTCCTTTCCGAAATTAATCGAGCAAACAAACACCAGATGCTTCACTGTGTCTTTATCCTTATAAATCCTTAGGGATATCCGTATGACAGATATATGAGATAAATGTCAAACAAATACAGAGTTTTATTCATTCTTTTACATTAAAATACGATCGTATTATCTAAAATATTTATGCTTTTTCTGCAAAGCTTAATATTATACGGAAAATGCCTCATTTATACTACAATATAATTTTATCAAAAATTTAATTCAAAGTAGTTTACTTCCTGTTGGTAATATAGTAATGTCAAAAAATCCTTGATTTAACCGGAAGAGGTAATTCTAGAAAAGATAAGGGACGGTTTTATAAATATTTTTTTGGTATTTTATGTAGATAAATTTAAATAATATTAAGCACATTTTGATCAAAAAATTTCTATTTAACAAAATTTTAGGCAAAATTTAAGTCAAAGGGTTTACTGCCTAGAAATTTTAAAACTACAGGTAGCTAAATTATTAATTTTTGTTGGGTTTCTCGCAAAATATAAATTCATCATCAATATACTGAAACAGATTAGTTATAAAAATATATGTATGTATTAGTTATTCTTTGGTGGTATGTAGTCTTATCACATAATTAATATTGTATTCATCAAAAAATACACATATAATTTTTTATGCGGTGTTTATAATTCAAAAATTATAGAAAGAATCGAAAATATATTGCATCCTCCAACAGATATTTATTTAAATTAGTACCCCGATTTGTTACATTATTTCATTATACCCTGTATAACAACTACTAGAGTACTGGACAAATACGCTTTATTAACTGATATTTATAAAAATTGTGTTATAAAAAAATAACAGTAATATTCCGTATTAAACTCCCAAATAAAGTAAAAAAATATGTATATTAATGAGATGGACCTCATAATAATGTATTTCGGAATTGTAACTAATAGTTTACCCAGATCATGCTGTGCCACTACAATCTGCCGCAGCTCGCGGGCATAATAAGATATACCGAAAACAAATTACCATAACAGGGGTTAAGCGAAAACCAAAGTCATCTCCTACTGTTTCTGACGTCTCTTTCCAAACTATGTTCGGCACAATATGGAACACAATATCAACTAATAGTCAATAACTTATATAAACACAAATTAGTAAGAAGTTACTTATTAACTATGTTATAAACGTATAAGTAGGTATATAAACTTAGGTACGAAACCAATATGCTATAATTTTTTTCAAATATTATCAGTTAATATGTTTATATATGAACTATTAAATATATCACCAAAACTTGGCTTAGAGTCTTATTATAAATACACTAACCGGCATGAAAAACGAACACTTTAAAAACCACCCCGTACACTTTAAATTTTAATAGATATATTTTGTTCTAGTGGGCCGATGTGTGTTTTCAAACTGTGTTTTAGTGTAAAAGAAATAAAATAATTTTGTTCAATTTATATTTCTATCAATTTTAGTAGCCAGAAATTTCGAAATGCTAAAAATAATTAAAAATATATTAGACTATACTTTCTATATACTGAGTTACAAATTGTTTCACAACAAGAGATCAATAGATAATGAAATAACAGATCGGCAGTATTACCAGATGAACTTATTTTGGGCAAATATTTATCTTGCCAGCAACTTCAAATCATCATCTCCTGTTTGGGGCACGTTTTCAGTCTAAATCACTCAATACTCATAAAATACAAACTTAGTACCAAATACAAATGTTTATTAAGTCTAACTTAATTAATATTAATACAAATTCAATGGCTACTTCAAAGTACATACACATATTCCATGAAACTCCCAATGGAATTTGGATAGTAAATATATTGAGAATAGTATTAGTGTAAAGTAGGTTCTGCTACGTAGCTGAATGTTAACTCGACTCTCTGATTTCCATTAGTTAAATATGTGTTACTGCAATTATCCAAAATGGTCTATTTCGTGTACACGCCTAGAAAGCAGCAATTTACAGCTGGGTATCCTAGGAAGATTACCCGGCTACACTACGCTTCACAAAATTGTAACAAATAAAAAGTTAGTATTTAAGGGCAACACTAGATTATAGATAATTTTAAAAATTAAATAAGTAATATATAAAGATTATCTTATTAATATATAAAATTATTCATATTTTTTAAATTGATATTATCAAGACTAATCTTCTATTTGTCCTAGATTGATATCGAATGTAAAATTGAACTTCACATGTTACGTGTAGTAGAATTAAATGAAAAATATTAAAGCAATAACAATTATTAATAATTACGATATAACGCATTTACCAGATGCAAATAATAAAACTTTATGTCTGTAATTAACAACATAAATAATCAAAAATAATAAAATATTGAAATTTATTTAAGTTTATTTCTACATTTTATTATTAAACATATATTTTAACCGAAATGGTTGGTGGTCCAAATTATAGCCGGGAAACATAAGCAAGTGTACAAAGCAACTGCAAAAAGAGTTACCATAAGCAACATATTCTGCAAATAAGCAACAACCCTAGTAGTTCGGAAATTATTTGGTAAAAACCCTGAAAAAAAAACAAAACTACTAAAACCTGTATCAAAGCATTTCACAGTTCGTCAAAAATTCCGATAGTAGGTAAAAAAATGTAATGTAATTTCCCGTAAGACTTAAATATCCCACCATAAAAATCATTCGTAATCACAAAACTTTTGATCATACTCTACGTCAAGGGTCTGCAGAAAAGCAAACTAGTTAAACAGTACTATTATACCAGAAACTAGTATAACGCCACCTTGGGTGAAAAAGTTTATAATGAGAACTCAGATTCACCAGGTTCCGTTACAAATAGGTTCCAGCTAGCTCAGTAAATAATTAAGTAAAATATAAATGCACAGAACAAGAGATATCAAAAGGGAGGTGTATGGAAAAAGTGTACTGATTGAAAAGTCCAAAATGTACTGGATTCGTTTAATAAATATTAAATTCAAAGTTAAAACAAATTACCAAGATCTATCATAAAATGTAGCAAATATTTAAATACGAAATAATGAAATATATATATATATATATACTAGTAAAATGGACTATCCGTAAAATAAATTAAATCATGAACAGTATCACAAAATATTGTTGTGACTAAACTGTGAACAACCCTGATGCGTATTTGTGATTATGATTAAATGTCTATAAAGAATAAAATGAAATTTAAATGTAAAAATCCCCTGGTATACCAAGTTCACATACGATCGTATATTTAATGTAATAAATTTTAATCAATCATAAACGCAATAAAATAAGAGATGATTAAAGTCTTATCTGTCATCCAGTGATCGTTCCAGTCAGTCCATGAGAAAATCCAGATTGCCGGTCTTCAGTGTCACAGTGGCATTCCTCGTCACAGTGGCATTCACGTCACAATGACATTAGTTTCAGTACCAAATCCAGTACAAAAAAAAATTGATAAAAATCCTAAGCTAAACCGTAATCATTACTAAGAGCCAAGGAACAAGAACCCTTTCCACCATGCGGACCTTCCAAGACAAGATGGCGTCTCAACGCATGTTACTCCATAGAAAAGGGTTCCTTAACTGTCCTCGTACTCATCCCAGTACGTCCACGCACCCATCTACAACTCCTGTCCTCCAACCAACAAAGATATCCCTTTTTCAAGGTTTCCCCAGAATTCCAACTACACAGGCCAAGCTCAATTTCTTGCCAATCGGTCTTCTCGACCCTCAATGAATTCCAAAACCGTAATTCTACTGAACAATCCCAATATGGAACGGCGACCAGCCAAAATTTCACTAGAATTTCTTTTATGTTCGGCAGATATCAGAAGGCTTCCCTTGCTTTCACCAAGATGGTTCAAAGTCGAAAAAGGACGCGTGTTTGCAAAATCCGCAAAAGACGCTGGACTCCAAGATACCAACACAAAATCCAACACTGGCAACCAGTAAAACAAAGACCCAAAATAAAATTTGATGTAAAATTTTATTTAATGCATACGGATTGAGTGAAACATTTTATTACATCATAATAAAATTATAATAATCCCTCTATGAACATAATATCTTCGGAAAATTATTAATACATTTTCCGATCATATATAAAACCGTTTAAAAAGATCGAAAACCTAATTTACAAAGACTCATCTGTCAAACTTCAACGTCGGTGTCAAACGATCAGCTGACAACAATTGAAACGTCAGTCTGTAAATCGTAATATAAACAAGATGAAATTTAGGGAAAAATCAACTATAATCAGGTAAACCAATTGATTACACACCGGAAAAATACATAATAAAATCCTTAACCCCTATATATATGGCAGACCCAACATTCCCACTTGTTGCGTTGAAAACAGACAAAAGATAATCACATCAAGTCTATGTTCAAGAATCCTCCGAAGAAATATGCCAAGAAAATTATCCTAACACAAGCATAAGTCTAAATAAAGAATTAGTAACCACTGTAGAAAGAAAGGTAGGTTTTAAACAGACAAATTGATATTTTATTAATGAGGTTTTATATTACAGTTATCGGAGACAACTCCATCCCAAGAAATTGTTGTGGTGAAGAGATTTAATAGATAAGATATTATTAGAAGTTATATGTACAGTTAAGAAGTAAGCTAATTAAACGTTATTATTCAAGTTATTCAAGTAAGTTTAGTTTTATTCCTAAAAATAAGCAAAATAAGTAAAATAAGTTACGGTGAAATTTTAAACCGTAACACTAGTTTAAAAGATTTTTTCTTCAAAACTCTTGTTATACACTTGACACACCAAATTTCATTAATCAAAGTAAACAAATGTGTTCGACGCCTGTCGCTCTATAGTATAAACTCGTTAAAACTTAGTGAACATATACTTTTCGATTATATTATATTCATCTGACATAGTTTCATGGTTAACCGAACCGTCGTTCAATCAATGCTTTTGTTAAACACATAAATCGAACAGTTACAATTAACATACAAAGACTGTTTACTTGACGATCTACCTAAAGTAATTTGGTTATGTTAAGTGAATTTTGCTTGGCAAATCGCTTCATTGTCACCAATCTATAGGTCGGTATTAATAACACTTTATAGAGCAACCGATTGAGATGAAACGCATATTTAAAAATAAACATATTTCTTTAAATTTGAAACATTAAATTTTAAGACACTTTGTATACATAAATAAAATCCGGCGACGATCAGAGAAAATAGTTGTAAGATAATAGCTTTTAGATTACCATTCGAGACGCATTGATATTATTTTGGTTCATAAATTTTGGGACAAACAATTGTTATTAAAGGTAAAGTAAATGTTTTCTCATTATTTAACTAATGGTAACTAGAGCATATATTTCATTCTGTACTAAAGTTTTTTTTCTTACTTATTTCATCTGAGAATTATCTTAATTATCATCTTAAATTATTATGTATATAACATGTGTATGCATTTAATGGAATCTATTTATGGTGTAAATAATTTCAGTTTAAAAGTAATCTAAATTCAATCGTTTACTGTCCATTCGTGCCGATGTTTTTGGTCCAGGGCGACAATAAGGGCCTTGTTGAGTGTACTAATATTTTTCTACCGTGCATGGGCGAATATATTAGCTCGCAAAAGGACAACTAAAAACAATAAAAAAATATAAAGATATTTGCACCAAAACATCCAAGTTTATCTTTGAGATCCGAAACCAAGGCCTTAGTACCTGCAGGCGGCGACCTGCTAACTAACCAAAGACTATCAAGTTTTGAATGATATAAATGTGGCATGTTTTGAATGTATGAAACTACAAACCTTGGTATGAAGACAGTTTTTATATTATTATTATTTCTCTTTTATTAAGTTCAGGACAGCATAGTTAGATTGTCTGGAATAGTGATTGGGATTTTCTCTGCCTTGCTCTTTTTCTCGTGAATTCCAGGCAGAATACGAAACTCCACTCATTTCATTTAATAAAATAAGTAGGGCTATTTACAAATTTAGTGTTTCATTTACATGACATATTCTCCTCAAATTTCCCAAAATATTGCTTCTGTCGAAGCGCATCCGAGGTAATCACAATAAAAAAAAATTAACACAACGTAGTTTCTTTTCTTTCATTTAAACTGTTTGTTATACAGTTGGCCAAAATATTACTTTTTTGTACAAATTGTTACAAATTTTTGTTTAAAAGATGTCACTGTAACAAAAAAATATAAATAATTAAAATAAACAATACAATAAATACCAGATGTCAAAATCAGGAAAAAATATTTAAATGTTAATTAATTCCATTTTCATAATTTCTCTTGTCATGACGGGCATTTCATTTCCCAATCAAACGGTACGATTCAAATGCTAATCTCGTAAAACTAAAGAAAACTTTATTACCAGCGTTTTTAATTAAATATCGCTAATAATTTATGCAATTAAAAGGCAGTTTACAAGAGAAAATCATTAAGTCGCACAGAAAGTAATAAATTGCATCTGAAATCTGGCAAACGGATCCGCGGAAATCATTTCGAATCCGGGGTCCTTTAGCCGGAGAAAAAGTTTTTCCGCGAAAATTTGCATCTTATTTATTTTTCCTCTGCATAAATAAATATTTACTTGATTGCCGGAACGCCAGGTGGCAGATGACAGGCTCTCATTTGAATTTTAATGAAAGTCACCGGCATGTGAAAGTTTTAATTTCAGCGTTATACCGCAGAACGTACGTGTGGGTTGCCCATTGTCTGTCTATGTGTGATTGTCTGTACTTGCATGTCTTCGATAGGCGGTTAACGTTGAAATCAGAATTTCATCAAAATCACCTGTCTGAGGGAAAATTGATGTTCCGTATGGACAAACAAGTTCAGATATTTCGTATTAGAAATAGTTTCGGTGTATTAATTACAATCAATAGGATTGTTTGTCAAATGGTTTTATTTCGAATAAAACTTAAAACCAAAAATATATTTGAGACAAGAATCACAAAAAAGCAATTCGAAACACATCGCCGAGTTTATATTTCACATCTAAAAATAATTACAATAAAATGACATAATTAAAAGCCTAAAGCCAATAATCCTATAAGAAACAATAAATTAAAAAACATTTATCATAACCATGTCATTTATATAATACACTTTATAGCATTAATATTTGTACAATCTCGTGAATACCACTGATTCTTATGACGTCTCTACATAATCTTAAAAATATGAGGTAGACATAATAATGAAATTAATAAATTTCTGAAAAACCAATATCTTATTGATTTCTCACAAACAGAAAAAAATGGTTATGTTCTAAAAACATAAATTCCGAGACCTTTGCCTATATAATAAAAGTAAAAATATGCAAATTATTTAATACAAAACAGAAAGTGGTATATAATGTGTAAGACTAGAATTCTCACAAGTGCGTCCTAACATAATTACTTAAACTCACAGAACCTAACCGTACAAGAGGAATTTCAAGAATGCAGACAGAATATTGGAGTATGATCAATTTAGTACAAACCACATTTAAATAAACTGCAATATATTTTATAGGTCGCTATCTACATACGCGCGTCAGAGAGCCCACGTGGACGTGACGAGTATGTCACCGCAAAACACACTCCGCCCACTCATTACATTGGCCACTTTGTAGCAAATTTGTCGATTTTTTATTGATGTACGAGAACGGGTAACAGACCGAGCTTGGAGAACAGAGCAGTCGTTATCGTTAACTAAAATAGTTGTGTGATTTTATTAATTAATTTCACTCAAAATGAGTTATTTGGGTTATAAATGACCTAAATACAAAATATTTTCATGGTGTCTGTCTGTCTGTTTGTCTGTCCGTCTGTCTGTAACACGATAACTCAAAAACCGCTAAACCGATTTTAACCAAATTTGGCACAAAAATACTGTGGCACCCGAGAAGCTGGCTTGCGAGATTTTGGTGGTGGTGGGGGTTGGTAAGGGGGTATGGGAGGGGGTTAAAAATTTTAAAAAATCGTAACTCCAAAATTACAGTAGCTAGCGAAACGCGGTTTTCAATTTAAGATTAGGAATAATATTTGCAACAAAATTTGAAATAACATAAAAATCAGTCAAAGTCGCAGTTTCTGAGATAAAAAATTGGAAAAATTCCTTTACTTTGAAACTAAAAGAACTGCCTGCCAACTTTTTATTAACATATTTTAGTATGGGCGGCTATAATACGTGCCTCCCGGCGTCAATTTTTTTTAATGTTTTTCTTCTTATAAACATTATATCTTATTATTAAATTATAGTATAACTAATGTTATCTAAAATATTTATGGCGCACCCATGAGACAGAGAAGAAGATATGCTCCTCTTATTTTTATATAAATTTATGGCCCAAAAATGTATTAAGCATCAAAACTGCTTTTCGTAATATATAAAATATAATTAAAAATCCTTTAGAATAAAATTAAGCATAATATGTATTATATTTCATTTAATCCAATTAATTTACACTGAAGAGAAAGATTTTGCATTAAATTAACCGTTGGCAATATTTCATAAACATACAAGATATAATTAATAGTCAGAATTAGCATTTTAAAAATGCAGAGCAGTCCTAAGGCAAACCTTATTTCACGATAGAAAGAATGTTCAACTAGAATAAATTTGCATCCAAAATACTATTTGTTTAATCATTTTAAAGAGAATATGCTCCCATTGATATATCCCATCTGATATAAACAGAAAAGAAGATTTAAAAACTCGTAGGAGTAAATCTTTTACGTGAGAAAAGAGTTCTTGGAATAAAGAGAGCATTTAGGATAATAAAAAATCCCAATATAGATCAAGTTTTTCAAAGGATTCTGAAATATTATTAGCTCCTTTTAGAGAGAGTGAGAGTTACAGATAAAGGGCGTAAATTTAATAATAAAATACATATTGGATATTTTAAGCATATCAGTTGTTGGAAGTCATTAAGTATAGTAATTTTCTCTTAGTATGGTTAAAAAATATGTCCTTTCTTAGTATTCTTCTTAAAAGAGCATTAAGTTTTATGTATCTAGCATTTTTATTACATTTTTTCTCTTCTAACATAGTAATAGCTAAAGATAATGCTGGCGTGCTAGCGATCTTCATTTCCAAGCCATCTCTGTCACCGTTTTTTTTTCGATCGTCTAGTAGTGCTTTAACACAATTTTATATCTTATATTTCCCTATTTATAATCTAATATAGTTTTAATATATTTTAGTAAATTTTATATAATATTACGGATTAGTACAGATTTTTTTATTTGGCTAATAAAATTTTGTAAAACACTTCAATATTTACAGATGAAAACTTTTCGGCTGGTTAAGCCGATCCATTTCCGTGCTCTCCATTATTAATTCAACGAAACAATTAAACAGAAAATTAATTATTCCATTGATAATTAGAAATTAATGACTTTACAATTCAAGTATTGGATTGTAAATATGTATTGAGCTTTATTACATTATGCAAAAATTTAAATGATTATGCTGTACGAAATACATTGTAATTATTAAATTATTATTATTTTAGAGAATATAGGTTTATTCTCACACCATCAGAAAACTGTCCAAAATAATTAACCGAATTAGTATTGTATTTTTTGTTTGTTTACGACATATCTATGACTTGGTGTCATGAACTACATTTGATTGATTTGGGTCTATTAAATAAGCTCTATTTTTTAAAGGAACTAAATCATATTAACTCATTAAAACTGAGCGTTCATTAAAACATACATGATTTAACATAATGTAAAAAAATATATTTCCTTTTCAAACGTCACAAAAGTATTAATTTTTGAGACGTGATTGAAAATATAAAAACGCCTTTTTAACATCTAGGCATAAAAGTAAAGCACTTTTACGCCTAAGCATAAAAGTACAAAAATAAATTTATTATTAAACTAACAATAAGTGTCAAATTCAACGAGTGACGCTCGTTGATGGCTCGCATGGTTTCTCGATATAAAATTACTTACAAGGTATTTTATTTGAAATGTTTATATATTTTCTGCAACGTTTGAGAGAAACCAAGGTCAAAAAAAAGTCCAAACCACTGTCAGATTTTGTTGATGATATGTATATGTATATGATATTAAAAAATAAGAGTGAATGACAATTATCAATTTGTTGATCATGGAAATCATGCTGTGTATAAAATAGGATTGATTAGGTTTCTTAATAATTGTAACAGTCATCAAAACAAACCACCATCAATTAAAAATATTATATAACTATCAACATACGAAGAAAATATGTTAATAAACAAATGCATAATTATATATTGACATATTAATAATTCAAAAATTCAATTTCAAAAACACTTGAAAACAAGTATTACTATTATTTACTACGGTATCAACAAAATTGATTAATTCAAAACACTAGGTGTATAGATAAACCTAGACAATAAACATCAATGCAATATTATGTCCTTTTCATTAAAAATTCACGTTACAAATTGCTATGTTTAAAATTGGCGGTAATTTTTTAAAAATTGATCACTTTCAAAAAAGAAAATTTAATATTATCCTATAATGCAAAAATAATATATTTAGAAGATTCTAGACTACATGAATCTGTTTCTAAACAAAAACATTTATAGTCATATTTAAAAAATAAGTTTATCGAATCAGAACTAGAATTTCTAGTCCTTAGAAAACAATTAAAAAGCCTATCTGTATAAAAATAATTATAAAAAATAGTATAAACAAGTTTTAACGTGTTCTCAAAAAGATTTTTAAGATGAGTAATAAAACTAATTACTCCTCTGCCAAAAAGATTAATTGTATCCAAGACACTTGCAAATATCCATCAAGTATATAAACGTCACTAAACCAAGAAAACAAACATCAACGCAATATATTTTCCTTTGCATTAAATATTCACGTCACAAAATTCGAAGTAGAATTTTACGCGCGGCAAAAAGCTCGGAGCGCAAACAGCGGCGCAACGTCTCTCAGCCCGCGCAACGTCTGAAATTTCAACGCCAACTGCGGCCCAACGCTCCGCGTCTATTTCCAAGGACCGATCGGATAGGCGACCGAAAACGGCCGAATACCGTACGAAATTTTGGCCAAAAGGACACAGTAGTCTGTCTTTGAGTGGTAGAATACACAGACAATTTGAATAGTAAATAACAGAGGTCCTGTTCAGTCCTTAGAGCTTTAATCTGTGATAGTAAAGTATACAATGTCTAAACGACTGTGGACGACTACAGACTCATCTCTTGCAAATAAAATAGTTATATTTTGTAAACACTGCTGGCGTAATCCAACGGAGACTAACTTGTCAGCAGTGATTTACTAATAAACAAATTTTGTCCAAAGGATAAAAAATGCTTAACGTTTCGGGAAATATCTATAAAAACAGTTGACGTTCGTTAAAATGACAATTTATCAAGTTAAACTTCAAAATTAACAATTAGCACCTGATAACAAATACTTAATGAGGTAAATCCAAAAAACTTCAAAATATCTTGAACTCGAATCCCGACGCTCAGCGGACGCTAACGCAACACCAAAGGCGACGCTGTCTGCCTGAACAGTCTAATTTAAGTTAAGTGAATTGATTCCATTTCGACGCTCTCAGCCTGAATGTACCTTTAGATTTATGAACATCGCCCTTTCTTAAATAATCTTTATGTATTCGAATATTTAAGGATGTAGATGTTTCACCAATATAAAATTTATCATATTCACATGATATTTTGTATATTAAGCAGAGTGTACACTGTGTCACTTTGGATGTACAACCAAAATGAATCACTCAGATTGAATTCATCCAAAACATCCTTGTTTACATATTTTCATCCAGTTCGCAGCAGTTCACTGTTTCATCTTGCGCAGGCTGCAACCTCTCCTAGTGTTTTCTATATGGAGGTTGGCCGCACGGGTCGGCGTCGGCTGTTTACATTTTTCACTTGCCGTTCAATCTGGATGAATCAACGGTTCGTTAACGCTTCTTTCAACAAAAGTAGAAAGACCGTCAATTTGTTTCATCGTTCAATTTTAGTGTACACTTTGGATGAAACAGTAATGACAGGCAATTTATACTTATCACTTTGGATGATTCATCCAAGTTGTACATCCAAAGTGACAAATGTAAATAAGCCTTTACATTTTTTGTTTGTTGTCCAGTGTTCATTTCCATGAACAAGAACTAGTAATAAACTACAGTTCATATCAAATAAACTTTTAGTCACGTGATTGACCTTGACCGGCACAGCGTTGCCCACAAACAAAAATAAATTAATTATAAACAGTTATTATTTACATCAACAAAACTCACCTTAATAGCACTTAAAGGACATAAAGGGCCATTACTACCGATTTCCCTTCCAATATATTCTAATAAAGTTGCAATGAGTTTTTTACGGCTATTAAGATATCTTGTACACTTCGCACTAAAAGAGGTTCTAAAAAGAACAATGTTCGAGTGCAAGGTCTGCTAATAAACATTTTTAAGCTTAAAGTATCACAACACTATTTAAACTAAAAACTCATAAAAAACTAAAGTGTCAAAACGAATGACACTTGACATATTTTACAGAAGAGCTGCCACCTCAATCCCCATCGGAAAATTTAAATTCCACTTAGTTCATCACGGCACCGAATATGTCCATGGTTGGCAACAATGAATTTAAAAATCGCGCCCTCGATAAAGTTTAAAAGTTTATTTGATATAAACCGTAATGTAGTTATTTCCTTATATTATCAAGTTATTAAATCAATAATAACGTAAATGTCAATATGTAATATTCGTCACAAAATATCTACATTCATATAACTTTGTATATTGTTCCTGTAACTCTAAATTACTAAATTTAGAAACAAAAACGAATTAAAAATGACGTAGGCAACAGCGGAGATTGTTAATATAATATTGCAGTTGAAGTTGCAGAACAAAACAGATGAAAATAGTTCCACCGAGACCTAGAGAGACTGTATGGCAAACTAGCGCGGAACTCTCTAGGCAACTTCACGTGCCTCACGTTTTTCCTGCAGCGCGTAGACCAACTCCGAAACTTCATACGTTTTGTGCCTTACATAAAGCAATTATCGCTTATTACAATAAAATGAAACAAGATCGGATATATTAAATATTCTGTTGGGCGTATTACAGCCGTTTTATAGTAAATTAATATCTAAAACACTTTTTTAACTATATTTTTAAAAATTAATTAATTAATATAAAACATATAAATAAATATTTTAAAATTTTTGTTTACAAATAAAATGTGTATCATGGTAAGAGAGATTATGTCACAAGTTAAATTTTATTTTAATTTTTTAATAATATATTATTTATCTAATAGTAATATTCTTAGTCAAGTTTACTACAAAATAAAGTAATTTTGAAAATATTTAATGTTTCCTGGAATACTCAAATTCGATACACTAATAAATGCAGTCAATGGCCATTAAATTAGACGCCTACGTACAATCCTATTTTTAAGTGGCTGTTTACTCAGTAAAATTGCAGTAAGCACAAAAAGTTATTGACGTTCTAAATTGCTTTGCCCTGGAAGTGGTAGACGTGGATTCTATAATAACACCAAAGGAAATTCGACTATCAATTATATGCTATCAAATTTATATATCTGTATCAAAAGTTATAAGCAGTCAAAAGTGAATGTATACCGAGAAGATATATTATTTCAAATAAAATTTGCATTTTTAGGCTTATACTATTTCAGAATATCTTCCTTGATATAATTTGTCTTCAATTTGTTTTGTTTGCTAAAAACTAACCAGGAACAGAAATAGACCGATATCTCCCTGATTTAGTTTTAATCATCCTTGAAAATGATAGTATTGGAAACGCATTTCGGTTAGTTCCGGCACTAAAACAACAGTTTAGGTTTTGGAAGGCTTCTCCACGAGTTTAAATACTTTTCTTACTAAACTTTGGATATTCTAGTTCGCCGAAATCATAGTTTAAAGCGATCGCGAGACCGAGTTGAAATCGTCTACTTAGTCGGACTAAGCTGATCGGAAACACTCGAAATTTATCCATTTTCAACGAGAACCCCGGTTTGTTGTTAAACTTTGAGAACTAGAATTGAGATTTTGGTAGCCGTCTAGCGATTGGCAAATCTGATTGATACAATTTAGATAATATACAACATTAAACTCAACAATTTTCGCACAAACATATTTTCATACAAAGGAAACCTTCCGCATTAATTTAACAGTTAATTACAATTAATTTGTATTGAAAGTGCTGCAAAATAAAACTCTAATTCGCTACAACACACTATACGTATTACGCTAACCATGTTAATACCATCAGCAGTAACAAGAGGTCTTCCTTGATATATCTTCATTTTTATAAAAACTAAATAATTTTGATTCATAATGACTTAATTTTTTCATAGGAATGTAAAATCTTTCATCTAACAAAAATGTACAAAATATATTAACCGTTATTCTGGTTACTGATATATTAATATATTTAAAGTTACAAACTAGAATTAGTGAAAACAATTCCTCTGAAACCTAAGACTCTGTAGCAAACAGAAACGAAACTCTCGAAGCAACTTATCATAGCCATGTTTTTCCTACAACACGTACTCCAACTTCCAAAACTACACGTTTCGTAGTGAACGTAAAGCAATTATCGCTAATTATAATTTCATAAAATACTAGTTAATGTGATTGTAGTGATATTTAAGCAACTCATTTAAGTTAAAAATTATATATTTTTTCATATTTAACTGTAACTACACTCAGATGTAAATAATAAAGTGTTATATTTTTGTTATTTTTAGCCCTATTTTGATGAATTTGAAAAAGCTATATATAATTATATCAACTTTAATTCGTAAACAAAGTTTCTTATAAACTTTAGTATTTGGCTATTATAAGGATTAATCGATAGGTTGTTTTTTTACCTTAACTATAAACCACCGACCGTGTGCAAAAGGTTTCGTTTGTAAATTTTTCTAAAATATAATTTTTCGATCAGAGCCATGACTCCTGAGCATTTTGTTTTTTGATTCATGTCAATACATGCTTTGGTTAATTTAGCGAAATGAATTGATCACGATTAGTTTGCATTTTTTTTCAATTATTATCATAACTTTTTGATGTAATTTTTTAATATAACGAGATGATTTTGACGACTATTGTCGTAACTTCATATTACGCTACATTGGATATCCTATATTACATTAAAAAACGTTAAAGACTAACTATACAGTATCAGTTTTATTAAACATTAATAGCCATAACAGAACTAACAATATTAAAGAAAATATTTTTAATACTCAAATACAATAGAAATAGAAATGTTAAAAATATCCTAATACTTTGTATTGCTTCCCTTGGCTGTAATAACTCCCTTCATATATCCGTTCATACTGTCATTGAGGCTGCATATATCATATTGCTTTATGCTGGTACCGCTTCGCGACCTCTAACCCTTCTGCCAAGCATTTCCCAAACGTCGAACATGATGGACATTATGTTCATAGTAGTATATAGATATATAGATGGAATGTTCATAGTAGTATATAGTTCACAATAATCACCAAAGCCGCCTTATCATATTGAAAAATAACTTCAAAAAGAAATGATAATTGAAAAAATTGCAAATTGTTGGTGGCAAGTTCATTTCGCTCTTAAAAACTAATCAAGACATGCATTGACATCATCCAAAAAACAAAATGCCCAGAAGACATGGTTCTAACCGCAAAATTATATTTTAGGAAAATTTACACGCCAAATTATTGCACAGGGTGTTTTAAAGTTAGGGTAAAAAAATCAACACCTCATTTACCCTGAATAATATGCCAAATATTAAAGTTTATAAAAAAAGTGAGTTTACGTATTAAAGTTAATATAATATAGAGTTTGCTAAAAAAATGATGAAAATAGGACAAAAAATACCAAAAATATAACATTATAAATTTGACCAAAAATTTATCGGTATATTACATATTTTTGTATATTTAGCTACACATCAAGCAGTACAAAAAGAAATATAAGATTTAAAGAATAATAAACTCCAAAAATTGGAGGTAATGCAAAGTCTATATCATAAACTACACCGAAAAGCTATACAAGCGCTACCGCGTCACGTTTTTACGGCAACACGTAGCAACGACTACTTCCGAACTGAATATGTTTCGCATTATACTCACACCAATTACCCCGATCATAAATGTACGGCTGAGAATTTCACGTCAGAATATATTGATGGCTTTTTAACGTAACGCACTGGGCCCGCCGTTCGTTAGAAACTTGATGGATTACCTACACTGAACACGTCGACTCTTTCAACAAGAGAGGCGGAGGGCAAAGACGGCAAGTTTAGGATGGATTTTGCGCTAGTTCACCTAGTTGGTAGGTAGTTAGCTAATTCAACAACACATGAACAAATAACACAACTACGGTAAGGCTTTAGTGTGTTCGTAAACTTGAAAATTATGGTTAGACTAAGAATTAAAAATTATTAAATTTTAAATAATTATTAACCAGAAATAGCTAACATGTAAAATGAGTCATTCAAGAATAAATAATATCGAATAAAACACAAGATAATATAAAAAGATTATGAAGAATATACAACTAGTATAATAAAAAAAACTCTAAATTACCTACCATGGAGAATAGAATATGAAAAGATAGATAGATAGAAGATAAATCACTAGAACATACCTAGACATATTATGATTCCGAGAGTCAGGAAGCTCTGAAAAATCCTATTTACTATTGTATTCTGCCTGCTTGATAATGCTGGGAACTGAGGCAGTAAAACTACTGAAGGAAAGTACGGTATTCTCAACACAACCTGGCACTAATGATTAGAAACTTCTGTTGCTGGTAAACTGCACCATGGTAAATTGAACCTAAGTTTCGTAGAGCTCTATAGGTCACATTAGACAACTCTTAAAAACTCCTATATATACCTAAAAAATAAAACACTAAGTCTCATAAGAAACCTGATTCAAGACGAGCAGTATTGAAGAATTAATTGTGAAATATTACAGACCATTTTACTGATCATTATTGATGCAGCAGAAAGAAACGAGAAACAACCAAATATTATCTGTTTGACGATGACGTTTGACAAAATACTTATCAACGCAAGCAATCAAAGATTATTAAAAATTATAAGATTTGACGATTTCCAGTCAGTTTTTTAGTCACTAGCTGACCCGGCAAACGTTGTTTTGCCATATAAAAGTTTTTTATTAGACTACATTTTTAACAGCACTTTTATGATCATTTCTATTCACGGGGTTGGAAATTCTTGAATTACTAATATCTCTATTAAAAATAGGGGTTGATGGTAAAAATTTAGGGTTGTATGTATTTTTTAATGCCACTACATAAAAAATGTAATGTCCAAAAAAAAATGAAGTGGACCACCCTTACCACTTAGGGGTATAAAAAATAACAACCTATTCTCAGACCTACTGAATATACATATAAAATTTCATCAAAATCGGTTAAGTTTCGGAGGAGTATAGTAGGCTAATCTCCCATTCAAAAAATTCAAAATTTCCGAATATTTGACGATTCAATTAACAAAAATATACCTCTATTACAAAATATATCATGAAATCATGACAAAATTCTTAAAACTACTAACTAAAATGACAATCTATCGTTCCTAAACGTCATTTTTAAACAGATTTCGACAGCAATTCAAAAATGGACTTTACCCAGCGTAAAATCCGTTTTTCGCAAATAAAATCAAAGTTATGGAGCGACAGTAACACGAATCCGACGTAGATCAAATTTAAAACAAGTAAATTGACAATTTAATAGCTTGGACGAGGTTGAACATTTGATTTCGCCCAACCCGAAAGAAATAAAACATCCCAAAACGGTTGTCACTGATTCAATAGTGGGTCGGCGAACCTCGTAAAAACGGACATTATAAATGAAGTAACATTGTAACTCGGTGATTCAATTCGATCTCCTTCCTTTTTTAAATTGACGTATTTAGTCAATTGTAATCCGCAAAACCTAAATAAATATAAATTATTGTTATAGTCTGTCCTGGATTGTTTTTACAAGTGGATAAACTTATTTTAAGATTATTTATTGTTGACATTTTGACAAAAATGCATTCTCCATAAAAAAATTAGGGAAAATTAAAAAAAAGAAAATATGGCTCTCCAAATGTAAATAATAAAATATTTTTTGCTCATGTAAACACAATCCGGGTACATACACACACTGTAAAATAATCTCATTTTATTTTTTTAATATACCTACCGTTCATTAACAGAGTCTTTCAACTATCGTCGACTTGCTTTCTAAAATATGACAATTTAAAAATAAACCTTATTGTTGTGGAATTCAAACTTCTATTTCTAAAGTCATAATTCTTACAATAATAAAAATTCTGTACCGTCATATAAAACTATACCGGGTGCGTCTCAAAAGAGACTCACCCCTATATTTTTTTCAGATAAAAATATGAGATTTAGTATAGATATGACATAAATTAGGATTAATTGACGTATTCAATTGTTTTTGGTCAATAATTCCTGTTTCACCGGAAATTACTACAACTTTCGATTTTTAAATGACACCCTCGGTATTTTTTTTTACTTTATTCGATAGAAAATGACACCCTAAATAGAATGACACGGCATACGTCAACTTTTTACATTGTCGCTTTAAAAAAAATCGTATTTTAATCTAGCATGCCGAAACCGGCTGTGTTAAAAACACTAATTTTTAATCAAGGAGCCTTGGAAAAATAGATTTGATCGTCTAATGTTTTTAGTGGCCAGTTAAAAGATGGCCAAATCGTGTTTTAATCATATTTCATTTTTTTCAAATGGAACGAGGGTGGCTCATTAATATATTTGGGAAAAGCATTTTTTACACATAATTGGGTACCACATACTTAGTATTTCGAGTCAAATTATCGTTATGAACCGCATGTTACAATTTCAAATAAACCATATAAAACCACATAAATGCAAAAATGTCAAAAGTTGACATGTGATATGTTATTCTATTTAGAGTGTCATTTTATATAGAATAAAGTAAAAAGTACCTAGAGGGCTATTTAAAAATCAAAAGTTGTAGTCATTTCCAGTGAAACAGGAAGTGACCAAAAACAATTGAATACGTCAATCAATCCTACTTTATGGCATATACTAACATACCAAATCTCGTTTTTTTTTATGTAAAAGAGACGCACCCGGTAGAAAATATTTATACGATTTCCAATGTAACTACATAAAAAATACTTGAGATTCATTTCTTAATATTAAAATACTACGGGGAACATGAGAACAATAATATTGTCTTCTGAATTCACGTTTAAAGCTAAATAAAAATGTTCTTCTCATCCAATTAAAAAAATATAAGCAAAATTTTTATTTACACCAATTATAAATTAAGAAAAAACTGAAGCATCTAAAAGCATCTTTAAAATTCCGAAATGTTCCTTAAATATTTATTCGGCAAAGCAAATTCCGAACGTTTAATGATAAATTGTTTCTTGGCGCCTCAAAACGAAAATTCACTTCGCTTCGAAACCTTTCCAGTTATTTTTCCGCAATTTCAAGACAAAATTACATAAAGAGGTAAACTTTCTTTTTGCCGTGGTAAAAAATATATTAAAAGTAAGTTTCGCGGTCCATTTCAGAAAGTAATAAGCTTTTCCTTGGTTTTAATAAGCTTAAACGGCGACTGACACTGCATTAAAAATATCTTACCTTGAGGGAAGGCGACTTTGCAAGAAGATGTTTAAACTTTGCTTACCTAAAACAAAAAGAGAATCATAAGTCTACAAGTTATGGAAAATAGGAAGCATAAAACTAATAGCAATTTTTCACTATAGTGAAAGAAATAAAATATTGAGAATTAAAAGCGTATAAAAATAAATTGCTATAAATGCATATATCAAAAACCACTATCGTATTTTCAAGCAGGAAAAAATGTCCAAATCAAAATTTTCGATTCATCCAATGCAGATTTTCAATAAATCTAACAATAGTTTGCTTATTACTATCATATTTGATTAAGCCGATAAATTATTGAAAAACGTTAACTTGTAACGGATTAAAATGTTCTTATATCTATAATTATAAATTTTAGATATAATAGTAAATGTCCAGAATTCTTCATATAATTCCATGTTTTTTATACAGGGTGTCCCAGAAATAAGTGCAGGTATTTTAAGGGGTGGTAGATCTCGATAAAAGACACATATTTTCTCTATATCGTTTTTCAAATAAGTCCACAATAACGGAGTTATTTTACTTTTTTTACGAAAATTTCCAAAAAAATATTTTTTGCTAAAATTTTGAGAACAACTGGATCTTTTCTGCATTTTCTTTCTTGTAAACTTAATCAAATACCTATGTTGCCATATATATTTCAAGAAATGATGTTTTAAACAAAAAACTAAAAAAAATTCCAAAAAATTTGGAATCTTCCAAAAAAAATTTTCACTTATATCACAAGAGCTTAAATTATTTTCGGAAATTTTTTTGAGGGCACGAATATTTTGAAAATTATAATTTTCCTAAAATATTCGTGCCCGAAATAAAATTTCCAGGAATAATTTAAGCTTGCGTGGTATTCGGTAAGAAAATTTCACACCTAAATTTGAAAAAAAAAATATTAATCCAACATGACATTTTAAAATAATTTCAATTTGTTAAGTTGGCCAAGGTATTGCTAAAAGTCAAATGGGTAATATTTCAATATATAGACATTGTATTGTAGTTCATTCACATTATGATTGTAGATCTTATGTTTACCTTTTCAACTGTCAAAAAATTTCCACTAAAGTTTCGTGGCGCCTCGAAAAAATTTCCGGAAATTTTTTCAGTTGCCATGGTAACTAGTCAACATTAAAGCATGTTATTGGTTGAAAAGTAGAGGTGTGAAATTTTCACGAAAAAAATCTCATAGGCCTGTTTCTGATGTTAAACTATACTACCAGTTAAAATATTTCTGTGACACCCTGTATATAAAACGTAATATTTTTCTTCCAATCCCCATTCCATTTTTAACGGGATATTTTTTAAACCAATTTTTCGATTTTATAAACCTTTGTAGACAGAAACGTCTTTTATTTCTGATGACTAAAGGAATTTATTCTTCGATATTTCTCTATATAGAAATGATCTTTATATATCAAAAGGTTTTTTGCTCGTTAATTTTCTGTAATTCGTTAGTTTTGTATTAAAGTAAAAAAAATATATAAAAGGAAATTAAAACTATTTTAGTTGCACGTCATCAATGACACCATGCGTCGTCTTATGGAGTTTGCTGGTGGTCGTATTATGATGTGCAACCAAAGTTATTTTAATTTCCCCATATGTATTCTGCAGTAAAAAGCGTAAGATTACACAAAACTGCTATCTCTATTCCACAATTAATATATTTCCATAGTTGTCACTTAACATTGTTCTTTTTTTTTTCTTGTAATTGGAATATTTCATACAAAATATAATTATGTATCTGACACGAATCAAACAGTATATTTATAAAAAGTTCTATCGAAAAGACAACTAAAACTTTTCTCGATTCCAACACGAAATTTTATATACAGGGTGGTTCGAACTGTATTCCGAAAACTTCGGCAGCGAATTCTGGAGATAAAAATAAGTAAAAAAGTTCGTATAAATGTATGTCCAAAAATGCTTAGTTTCGGAGATACAGGGTGTAGAAATTTCATTTTTTTTTCGATTTTTTCTAAATAATTTCGAAATCAAACCAAAATAACTTCAATATTTGGATGAAAATTGGTGTCTGGTAGTTTTTTGACTTGAGAAATTTGATTTGGATATCAATATGACTCCTATTTGTAGAGGGCGTCACCTACATATTTTTTAACTGGTTTGAAGAGTAATAACTTTTCGTCCGTACCTGTATAAAACTACTGAGTAAAAAATATACATTTACTATGTTTTTTACGTAAAAGAAGTCTCTTCGAAAAAATCGCTACGAGTTCGCGAGATATTTGGAACCGAAATTATCAATATCTGTCATTATTGATATAAATTAAACATGTTGATTAAATAGTTATTAGACTGAAATGATTTTGTCCCAAAAGTTCAACAGAACCTGTTTTTTTTCTAAGAAAAATTTATGATTAATTAAAATAAAATAAAAAGTTCCAAATTTATCATTTATTATCATTTCGGTCCACAACAATCATTATCTACTCAACATGTTTATTTTGTATCAATAATAGCATGTATTGACTATTTCTATTCTAAATATATTTAGATGGTTGCTCGTATCGATTTTTACCACGAGACATTTTTTGCGTAAAAAGTCACGGAAATGTATATTTTTTTATTCAGTAGTTTTATACAGGTACGGACGAGAAGTTATAACTCTTCAAAACAGTTAAAACATATGTAGGTGGCGCCCCTACAAATAGGAGTCATATTGACATCAAAATAAAATTTCTCATATCAGAAAACCCCCAAACACGAATTTTCATCCAAATATTGACGTTACTTATTGTTGTTACAAAAATTATTTGAAAAAAATCGAAATAAAAATGAAACTTCTAAACCCTGTATCTCCGAAACTGAGTATTTTAGGACGCCCAATTATACAAACTTTTTTACTTATTTTTATCTGCAGAATACGCCACCGAAGTTTCCAGAATACAGTTTGGACCACCCTCTATACCCCTAACCTTTTAATCAAATCCTACTCGCCAAAGGAGGTAGTTTTAAACCAATTTCTCCTCCATAATAACTACTTCACCAAGTAATTATTGAAAAGTTATTAAAGACTCAAGTATATCGCCCTCGTGCATAGTTTAATAACTTTCTAATCCAATAATTTATAATTAATAGGGACTTTGATAGTGGAAAATAGTAAAACAAAACTTACTAAAGCTTCCCTCTAATACTTTCGACTAATATAAGCTAAACTATGAGACAGCTGCGCGCTCATTTCAAGACAAAGCAAATATTATTTCAGCTAAATTTAAGAAAAATCTCTCTCTAAAACGTAATAAAGACTGGATTGGCGGCGAGTCAATTAAGAAAGTACTAATAGATTTAAACTTCAATAAGTTGCAACGCTTTGTATTTAGGGAAGGTTCGTTCTCAAAGAGCAGCTGTCTTAAAAACCCAATACTGTTGGAAATTCTTACTGGACGGTTTCCAAACAGAATTTTAAACATTTTAAAGTTGGTAGGATTTTATACAATACGTGACCTCAAAGCTACTATGAATATATATTTTTTATACATATAGACAGGGAAAAATAGAAATTATTATTTTAGTTACCTATTTTTTTTCAGTTATTTTTAAAATATGAATAAACCCAAAACTAAATTCTGTACTCACTATTCAGATTTAAAAATGGTGGTACTTAAACTACAATTTATATCTTAAACCGTGGTATGTAATTTAAGAGATTTCGAAAAATAAATTTTATGAAGCAAATTTCATAAAAGCTATTTAATGAATAAAATTAAAGAAATTTAAAATGAAAATTATGTTAACAAAAAATTAAAGTGATCATTGTAAAATATATTTATTTTTTTTAGTTCTGTAAAAATTCTTAGATTTAAGTTCTTTACTTAACTATAGTGGGCAGAGTAAAAGAATAGAAGAGAGTGATAGATGTCTGTCATTTTCATTATAAGTGGATGTCTCTCTGTATTTATTAGTGTGTTATCTGTCAAAAAGATATGTAATATTCTCTATTGATTTAACAGTTTATCTCAAAAATTAAAATATCTGTAAAAATAAAAACAGAAAATACGAAACAGGAGCAAAAAAACACAAAGAAACATAGAAAAAAAATATTGTTCTTGTATAGTTGTATTTAGATATTTTAAATCGTTTTTTCTTTGTTCTTTGTAATTTTTTTTGCTTCTGATAGCCGGAGGAGATATAGCTCTTGAAACGTTACTATTATCACTACTACTACTGTCGTTACTCGCTTACGAGTATTTAACACGCATAATAAGATTGTTTCGCGCGAGGCGTTTCTTTTCATAAGCTTTTCTGTGACTCAAAAGCCCGATATGTGATGTTATTTTTCTTCCGCACTCCGGGCATTTAAAAATATCATTGCTTTGTTGCTGTTAATTGAGTTTACAATCCTTCTCCATTGTATGCTATTGTGCGCTGCTACGTTCAGTACTAAATCTTCATGCTTATCCCTTTTAAGTTTTCGTGGAAAATATCGTTGTATCTTTTGAGTTGTCCACCCGGTTTCCTCTTACCGTCTACAAGCTCAGCGTAAAGAAGAAGAAGAACCTCTTGAAACGTTAAGCATAATTCCACTGACAATTTGGTTTCTGTTCATTCATCTTCATTTATACAACGTAGTGATGACAAAAAAACCTAACCTAATATAACTAATTTGTATTAAATAATTCTACAATATTTCCAAAAAGTTTTGGCCCATTAAATTTAATTATAAAAAATACTACTATATCTCCTCCCAACATAACTCTGATAGAATGAAAAAAACTTCTTTATAGAAAAAGTTAAGTCCACAAGATAACGCCTGTCCATATAACTGAACTAAGAAAATCCCCTCGCTTCTCGCCAAATAGAAAAAGGGAAGCCTTAAACAGAGTTCTTAAGTGGGAATGACCACTGCAACACAAGTAAGCCAATCCCAAAAAGATAATTGTCAATAAATCTTCCTGTTCCGCCCTTATTTCTCGGCATCGGGAGAAAGGCTCCTCGATTAAATCAACTTTAGTTACTTGACACCGTCCCCAGAGGGCCACCGCGCTTACGACCTTGAGGGCTTTATGCGGAAATCAAAGGTAACGTTAGATGTTACAAAGAAACTTCGACCATATATGTTCCTAGAGATACTCCTTTGTCGATATCTTGTAGGCAACATGTATATTCAATGCTTTCAATCAGTAGATCTGTACATAATGTACATACTGTATCATAAATAAAGACATCTTAGGCTTTTGACAGCTCGACAGGATCGTGAGCAATTTATAAATTGTATTAAGTTTAAAAAAACGTATATTTTCCAAAGGAAACACGTTGTATCGCACATATTCATATTTTAACATATATTATACAGTGTTACCGATAAAGTACATATCATAAGGGACTTTTGTTACTGCTCTAGATGAAATTTGCCTCCGCCGATAGTTTTTGCGTCAAATTAGATTAAAAGTTACACTGAGAAAATTTTACATGTTACTCTCCGATATCTATCAAATTCGAATGGCTGAATTTTGAAAAACTTTGTTTAAAAAACTCGCTTCTTTTTAAGTTATCAAAATTTTCGTAAATTTCATAATTTTTAACCAAAAGCTGCTAATTCTCGTGGTAGAAATAAAATTAGACTATGAATAACTATCTTATTTATCGAGATGGCATCATTTGTATATTTTTTTCTTTCTAATTACTCAACTTAAGTTTAGATTTTCTTTAAAAATAAAGCCGCTATAGTAATAAGTTAGTTAAGCAATTTTTATAAAAGTTTTTAATTTCATCGGTAATATAAAAGCAATATTTAAACAAACAATTTTGTAAGTAGGCTTAGAAAAATACATTTTCACATTTAGTATTGTGCAAATAAGCTCTCAGAATGTACAAACATGAATTTTATGATGTCATCTCGATAAATGGGGAAGTTATTCATACTTTACATTACTTAAGAGACTATTACGCTGTACTGTTCGGGTCGCTCTCAGGGGTCGGAAAAAGCGAGTGTCCGGCCGAAGGAAATATATATTATATTTCAGAAATCTGCCTAAAGCTTAGCCCGATCCTATCGTGTTAAGCCACACCCAAAATTCCAAACACACGTGCTTTGATTAAGGCTTGGAGACCTTCAGCATTTGCCATAAAACAGCGAACATTTGTTACAAAACCATATAAATTATATCGCTGTAAACACAAAACTTCAATCTTTGTCGGTATTGTAACGGAATTTTAAATTATTTCTTTATAGTCCACCTATAAGGTATATATTTTGTTGATGTTTGACCATCAAAATCTTAAAAATAAAGAAGTTATCTAAAAATGTGCTACAATACCGACATAGTATAATCATTTATCTTTTTATTTTGCTAATTTTTCGGACTGGTGAAATGGACTCTTAAGTCTAATTTTTTAAAACTAAATTTATTTTTTCTGTAAAAACTATGACCACTAGACAAAAATTTGACTATTAAAAAAACCGCTATCAGTTATTTTCACTACTGCCAAAAGAATTTTTCTTTGAACAAAAAATGCTTAACGTTTCAGAAGGCGTATCTCCTCCACTCGTCAGAAGCAAAAAAAAAGAGAAAGAAAAAAGAAAAAAATGTTTAATACATCAAAATAATACTATTTAGGAACACTTTTCTTTTTAACAGTTATGTATCTGCCAAATGAGAAGATATACCTCCTGAAACGTTAAACATTTTTCGTTAATTGGTCAATTTTTTTTACTAGTAAAAAGCCATTGACAACCTGGTTTCGATTTGGATTTAAGGCAGTTCTTTTTAAAGAAATAAGTATTTTATTTGGTAGACTTCTCTTCAATTCAATGTATTTGCTTTTAATTTACATACTACAAATCTAATCTTGATTCCACCTAACTTTTCTTATCATAATAATGATTGTGGTATAATTTTACCTCAATACTGAGCTCATAACATAGGTATCTAGTTAGTATAAATGTACATCTATGATCTAAGTAGAGAAGCACTATTTGGAGCGGCGGCGCTCTTTAGCATATTCGGTTGCCTATACGATTACAGACTTTTGTTCCGCTGTGGGGTAAGTTTAAAACGAGTTTGGAGTGCGGGGAGATGAGAGGAGACCTCGGAGAATAGTTTGCTGGAGCGGCATAGGGGCGCTTAACGTAAATAGACAACATAGGTGTTCGGGCGAAAATGGTTTCTAGATTAACGGTGCTACGGGGGATTTACAAATTAATTTTAGTTTCGAAACCGGCCTTCTCGCAAGCATGTGTCGTATTAAAGATAAGTACTGTTAATGAGTGACAGGAAAATAAGCAGTATTAAAATATATAACAGCTTTTTTGACAATGATTAGTCGTTGTTTTTCTTATAGTGTCATGTTCTGTGCAGTAACCGATACCTGAAAACTTTTAGTTACATTGTTGCCAACCATGGACATAATTTGGCGCCGGACTGACTCACTCGAATTTAAATTTCCCGCTGGCGATTCAGGTGGTAGCTCTGCTGTAAAAAATGTCAAGTTGCCAGCATTTATTTATTTATTTCCTGACATTTTGACTCGTTTTGGTTTAAGTGAATTGTGTTGTGATACTTTAAGCTGATTTTTTTTACTAGCAGACCTTGCAGTCGAAAATGGTTCTTTTTAGAACGGCTTGTAGTTTGAGGTGTACAAGATACCAAAGCAGCTTAATAGCCGTTGCAAAAAACTCATGGTAACCTTATTAGAATATTTTGAACGGGAAAGCGATAATAATGTCATAAAATTGAACAACTTTACAAGCCATATACAACTAACAAGCCACAATGTGACTCTATCGTAACTCTTAGAGCGCTTGCACACCGGAAAAATAGGCGCCGCCGCCAGTTTTGCACACGTTCCGACAGTTATATTTAATTATATTGTATTTGCCAGTTCACGAATATTTTACCGGAACTACTCTATAACCTAGAATATCAATTAAATTTAACCAGAAATAAACTAATATAACAAATTAAAAGCCAATTACGAAGTTGCCAAAACCAAAATATTCAATTTTGGAATTTTCATTACATGGAAACGAATTTGTATGTTAACAGAAGTTTTATTAACATATATTTTAACAGAGCATACATAGCATAACGTGCCTATAATATAAAAATTTTACCATAATCAGAAAATCATGTAATTTTAGTCGTGGAAAAATTAACTAAGCGTAACCGCTATTGAATATTAATATCTGCGCACAAAAAACTGTTTATCTACTTGGATAGACTGCCTAAATAAATATTGCTTGAGGGCTTTAATATTAAAATAGCCAAATATATTTAATTCATATCGATATAACATATATAACATTAATGCCTACAGGGTGGACATTAAACAAATGCAGAAAAAAATAATCAGGTATTTGATATTTTTGAAAACGATAGTTTTATTTAGATAAAATGTTTAGATTATTTGGCACTTCCCTTTCAGTTAACAGCAACATACTTATATTTTAGTAATAAAGGTATAGAGATATAAAATGTGCTTTATGTGTTAATATGGATTGTCTATAGAAGTCTGATACCACACTGTTTGTGTTGGGTGGACGAAAAGATATAACAGGTATAAAAGATATAACTAAGGTACTCTGTTTTACGACTCAGGTAAGATTTCTAAAGACTCAGAAACAGATAGAAAAAAAAGCAGATGACGTCCATACCAATCCATTTATTTCATTAAAAAAGTTTCTAATATTTTTTTAAGTTAACTATGGATGGATTTATATCCTGCTGGCAAACGAAACCTTGGATCGGCGTTTACATGTATAGGAGTGAATCGCTATGGCAGTCTAGTAAGTCGGAGAGAGCAAAAATTCGAAGTATTTATTGCATAACCACATAATCTGACGTTAGATTCCATGCGCTTGGAAAAATACTTGCCTTCTGTCTTTATTCAGTACATCTTATTTTGCTAAGCGTGTTGACCGTACTCTTCCTACACACGAAAATCGGCAGCCAAGACCAGAAATGCCAACCCTAATATATAGATCCACCATGCGTCGTCTCTGTTGTTTATTTAACCAGTCTTATTGGTTTATTTCAAAAATGACAATCATATTTCAACACGATAGGAGTGATGGAACGAAATTATAGGTTATAATTTGTGTCAAATTATATCAAGTAACCTGAGTTTTGAAAAATGTCTGAGAAAATGTGTGCGAAAATGAACTTGCTAATTGTTTTTGCATTTTGGTTCGTATTATTACGTGTGTTTTGTGTTTTTTTAAATTAAGTGGAGGAAAAATCGAGGGAAAATTAAGTGTAGGCCCAGAGCTTAGTTTACAGTTAGTATTCGGTGCCCAGAGAGTTGTATTAGCCTCCAATAAAGTTTGTATACCATCTCGTATATGGTGGAGTATATGGTAAAAACTAGAGTAGCTGTAAAATAAAGACACGATAGGTAAATAATAGATTTTAGTACTGTAGAGAAAGAAGGTCAAAAGGTACTAGTTTAAAGAAATTAAGATTAAAGTTAACTAAGTTTTAAGGTATAAAATTCAGTAAACTTTTGTAAATTATTGAAATTATTATTAATAAAATTTTTTGTTTTACTTTGCTGTATTTTATTTATTCCTGTGCAATATTAAAACTTTTTTATTTATAAATTATTAATAAATAAGTTATATTGATAAATATAATAATAAATGCAAGAATATTTTTGAAGTTTTTTGTATGCAGTGTTTTGTATTTTTGTTTGTATTGTATTAACACCCACGGTAAATTTTTATTTTGAAATTCAATAATTCGATTAGATTTTCTCAGTTTTATACAGTTTTTTTTCATATTATTTTGAAGTAGTCATTTATCACTAAAATTTTAAATATAGTTTTCTGCTATGCGTTCCAATTGTATCAACTGATTTCTTTGTAAAATATAATAAACTACTTAAAAATTAAAATGACAGACCCATCTAGCACTGTTAAGGATTTTGTCGTTGGACAGACTATACTTGGTTCCAGCACACTTGGAACCTGTGCGCCCTTCTCTTGTACGCTGTTTGGATCCTATCAGCTGATTTAAAATCAGTTAATACAATACAAACGACGTCCAATAAAGATGCGCGCTTTTTTATTTTTAATTTATATTATCTTACATTGTTTTCTTCAGTGTATTTCTTGAGTAAATCGACTGAATGTTACGATTAAAGCATCATCACCGTCATCATCAGCTTAATCAACCATTTCCAATATGGTGTAGCCTCGCAAACATGTTTACATACTCTCTTTGTAATTGGGCCCATTGTTGTCTATTTTATTTTTGACTATGCGGGCCCAAGTTATCCCTGCTAATTTCCTAATATCATGCTCTCATATCAAGTTTGGTCTTCTTCTAGGTCTCTTAATTCCTCGTGGATACCATGCTGTAATATTTGTGGTCCATCTGTTGTCCGTCCTTCTTGCCAGGTATCCTGCCCATTGCAACTTGAAGGATTTAATTCTGTGGATGACATCTATTACCTGGGTCTTTTGTCTTATCCACTCTATTCGTTTACGGCCTTTCTTGGATATTCCCAGCATATCTCGTTCCATTGAGCCTTGTGCGATCTGCAGTTTTCTTAAGATTAAATATGTTATATAGAAAAAATACTTATTAATAAATAATAAAATGTTTATTAATAAAATAATATATTAATAAATAATAAAATATTTATTAATAAAACATTTTGAAAAATATTTATTAAAAAAAATTCAAATCTTTCATAAAGCTGACAATACACGTTTTTAAAAAAATCATCATCGTGAAAACCTCGGCGTTTATTAGACTCATATGACGGGTTAAAAAAACCGCCAGACTTTTTTCCCTGTGGAAAGTCAAAACTCCCCAGTACCGAAAAAGGAGCCGGCTTTATGTCTAAACCAAATAAAATTACGGAAAACACAAAGCGCACGGACGGCGGCGATGTTCACTTTTATTTTCCGAATTTTCCCTCTATTCAAATCGGCGGCGGCGGAATACAAAACGGCACGGCGCAGCCTACTTCGCCGACAGAAGCCGGAAAATTAAACATTCTTCAATTATTCGACCGGGAAAGTATTTGACCTATTCGGCGTAATAAGTTTCGAATAGAATTTTAACTAACATTCTCCCCCTCGCCATTTTATCCATCTCATCTTTAATTTTAGCTAATAGAAAAAACGCTCCAATCGTAGAAAATAATGAAGTTTCATAAAAATTTTTCCTATAAACTAATAATACCAAAATGCCAGAATCTATAAAAAACAGCAATAATTTGAAGTTTACAAAGATTTAAATGCGCTGAGAATATTGTCTATAAATAACCAATATGAAAATTCTTTCACCACATGATGTATATAAAATAGATTATACAATTATATAATGACTTGTTTTTATCCAAAATATACAGGGTAAGTCTTAAATAAGTGCAAATATTTTTAGAGGTAGTATATTTCGACCCCAGACATACGTTTTTAACCGACCATACCATAGGTATGGTAGGCTTTTAAGATCGACAAAAAAAAAGTTTTTTTAATTTCACTCAAAGTGAGTTGTTTGGGTCATAAATGACCTAAATACAAAATATTTTCATGGTGTCTACTGTCCGTCTGCCCGTCTGTAACACGATAACTCAAAAACCGCTAAACCGATTTTAACCAAATTTGGCACAAAAATGCTGTGGCACCCGAGAATCTGGCCATTAGTTTTTGGTGGGGGTGGTGGTAAGAGGGTATGGGAGGGGGTTTAAAATTTAAAAAAATCGTAACACCAAAATTATAGTAGCTAGCGAAACGCGGTTTTCAATTTAAGATTAGGAATAATATTTGCAACAAAATTTGTAATAACATCAAAATCAGTCAAAGTCGCAGTTTTTGAGATAAAAAAATTGAAAAAATTCCTTTACTTTGAAACTAAAAAATTTTTATTAACAAAACACTTTTTATTAACAAATTTTAGTATGGGCGGCTATACGTGCCTCCCGGCGCCATTTTTTTTTTCTCTTTTTCCGCGAAAAAAAAATTGAAAATTGAGAATTTTTTAAAATATTTTTAGGATTTTTTTTTAGTTTTTAGTTAAAAAACATAATTTCTTGATACTATAGCAAGATATGTAGGTAGTAGATTAAATTTACAAAGAAAGAAAATCCAAAAAAGATCCAGTGGTTCTCAAAATTTAAGCAAAAAATCAACGTATTTATTTGAAATTTTCTATGTAAAATATCTCGGTTATTTTGGACTTATTTGAAAAAGAGTAAAGAGAAAATATGTTTCTTTTAACGAGATCTACCAGCTCTAAAAATAATTGCACTTATTTAAGACTCGCCCTGTATAATATTCCTTAATAAACCTTTTAATAAATAAGCGGTATCTTTTTTTCTATTTATATCTGGTTTGTATATATTGAGTACTTTTGTTTTATCCAGCCTATATTATTCTTCGATTTTAACCAGTTAAAAAAAATCAATAATACAATTTCAACAAAAATCAACAAATAATTTAATATAATATCAAATTAAAAGATAAATCCTATGAAAATTACCATAAACCATACAAATATTTAATTTTAGTATATTACATTTACATTTACTATAACTATTTTTGCTATTTTATAAATCTAAAATTTAATTAAAATTGGGAATTATATCATTTGTTTATTCGCCAAGAGTATAATACCAAAATTTAATTTAATGTATCGTATGTAACTGGTCATTCTAGTGGTAAAAATAGATAATAATCAAAATGAGATTTATGAATACTGAATAAATTATATTATAAATGTGTATACCCCGCTGGGAAGCAAACCTTTAGGTCGGCGTTTACATGTATAGGACTGAGTCATTATGGCAAATTTATTTTTATAGGAAAATTTATGTAAAATAAAGAGCTAATTTAAAGCAGATAATTATTAACATAGCAGGAATCTTTTGGGAATATTAATTAACTTAGATAAATGCAGTGGTCCTTGTAGAAATTCAATACCTTTTTATTACTCAGAAAAAATATAGGCATGCAACTCAACATGCCCAATAAAAAAAATCACTGAATATGGGAAGTTTAAAAAATTACTTTTAAACATTTTTATTAAAACATTTCTTAAAAGGGTAATTTTATTATTAAAAAAATGAAATTACACATTCAGTAGTATTGAAAAATTACCTAAAATAGAGTCTTCTATTAGAGAAAAAAATGTTCCCAAACTTGTTTTCCATAAGAAATTACAACAACGCTGATTTTTAAAAATGTACATTTATTTGTTATATTTTTAAACCTTTTAAAGAAAAATTATTATGTTAAATTTATTTTCTGTTAACTTTAATTAAATTTCTTCGAGATACTACATAATATGTAATACTTAATATACATATGTATGTAGTACATATATTTATATGGCAATCGCTTCTTTGATTTTAAAGAACATAACATACCTACGTAAAAATTAAAAACAAATTGAAGATAATCATACAGAAAATGTGAAGCTTTTTAGTTTTACCTTATTAAGTAATTGTTATCAGGTAGCCATTGTTAATTTTAAAGTTTAACTTGATATAATGTCATTTTAACAGAACGTCAACGGTTTTTGTAGACGTATCTGTTTTAAAAAAACTAAAGTGTTCTCGCATTTAAATATTTTAAATAGTTTTTTTTGCTCTTTGTATTATTTTTGCTTCCAACAACGGAAAGAGATAAACTGTCCGAAACGTTAAGCATTTTTTGTCCATTAGGCAAATTTGTTTATTGATAGACCACTGCTAACAATTAGTCTCCATTGGATTAACGCAGCAATGTTTACAAAAAATAACTATTTTATTTTGTACATTTTCTTGCAGTGGCGAAACACCATATAAGACTTTCATGAAGAGATGAATCCGCCACATAGTTATAGACATTATTTACTACATATATTTGTAAATATTAGATATATTTTTGAAAAACCCATACAAAATCCAAAAAATAAATATTCTTTAAAAAAAAAAATAACAAAAATGTTATGTTATAAATTGTCTATTTCTTTAGAAGAGAAACTTTGAAATAAAAACTGAATAAGTATTTTTCATAATATCTTGCGTCGTGATTTACATTTTCTATAAAAACACTTTTAGGCATATTCAAACCTAATAAATAAACAATTACCTCTTGAAGAGCAAGAGAAAACACCTATAAAATATAAACACGGGATAAATCCTACCCAAGGAAAAACAACACGCCAGACATTCGTTTGGGCAAAATAAAGAAAAACAGCGAAGGATGTAATGATGAAAAATACCGCCCAATTTTAACTGAGGGGAGGAAAAGACCTTGACGTTGGCGAAAAACTCCAGAAAATTGAACTCCACTTGGCCTAATGATCGAGCGGAAAATAATGCTTTAAGAAAGGTAATTGGTTGTTTAAATAAAAATTTGCATTGTTTTCCTAACAATAGAGTTTAATTGGCCGTATATTTATTTAAAGAATGTGTATTTCAATTTAAATAAAGGAATATGAAATTTGCATAGAATAAGAAAAATATAAGATTCATTTAGTTATTATGGGTCCTCCAAATTATTTAATATAAAATTACTCTTTATTATTTTTAAATAATAAATATAATCTGTTCAACGAGAGTATACACAGGTCGATTCTATATACATACTCCAATATCGTCGTTGCTACCAAAGATATGAAAAAGGTTAAAATTGTGCATATCCTAAAAATATTTTATTTTATACAGAGCGTTCGAAAAAAAAGTTATGATAAAGTTTTAAATTCTTTTATAAATAGATTTCTTTATCATTTTACAGCCATCGATGTCTTCAGATTGGATGATAGAATAGTTCATTAGATTGAGATAGGGTTACCAGATGAAAATTTGTCCACCCCGGCCAAACCTTCCCAAAAATCCGGACGTCATAAATGTTTAGCGATATAATAGCAAAAATAGAGTATATTGTTTAATTAGGAGTAAAAATTATAATTTTTGTGGCGAGGCTGTACGACAAACAGGCGAGGCACAAAAAGTAATTTTTACTCCGAAAAGAAGCTATTTTCTTTCAAACGTCACAAATAATGATTTAAACAATTTTAAACGTTCCAAATAATATAAAAATATTTAAAAGTAGGCCTTATAAGTAAAATTATATATCGATAAAGTATGGTTACGCTCGTTGAATTTGACACTTTATGTCAGTTTAATAATATATTTTCGTACTTTGGTTTGGTTATTTGTACTTTTATGCCTAGACGTTAGAATACCTTTTTGTCAAACTTCATAAAAGTATTAATTTTTGCGACGTGATTGATAATATAAAAAAGTCATTTTAATGCCTAGGCATTAAAGTAAAGTACACAAAAATACGAAAATATATTGTTAAACTGACATTAAAGTGTCAAATTCAACGAGGGTAACCATAGTTTCTCGATATATAACTACATAGAAGGTATTACTTTTAACTCTTTTTATATTATTTGGAATGTTTGAAATTGTTTAAAAAAATTATTTGTGGCGTTTGAAAAAATAGCATGTTCTATTCGGAGTAAAAATTACTTTTTGTGGCTCGCCCAGTAGTAGTACTAGTCAAGCGTACAGCCTCGCCGCATAAAGTGTCATTTATACTCCTAATAAAACAATATACTATTTTAATGTTGTCAATTACGTCGCAAAAATTAACACTTGTGACGTTTGAAAAAAAAAACAATTTTCTACTAAAGTTCCAAAGTTTTTTCTTTATAACAACACTAAAAACAATACTATAATTTATAAAAGCAGTTCTTCCTCCGGAGCCTTTAGCAAAAACTGATCTAAAATCGTCAAAAAATAATCGATAGTTTTTACTCTGTCTTAACCTGACTCTTTTTAACTGACAGGTAAAATGTCTTGTCTAGATGGAGTTTAGATAGAAGACCGTCCAGAAAACTGACGACAGTCTTCCGTTTTAAGTGACAGACAAAACGGAAGGTAAAACGTTATGCGTAGATGTAGCTTTAGGCTATTAAATAAGGAAGTGATAGAATTTAGTAATCACCTATAATCTTAAACTACGCTCTAACAGAAGATTTTATTACGCTTCTCAAATATCGGAAACCGACCCGATTCAGTAAACATACTAAAGTATCTGTCGTCCGGTCCGTCCAACTCCACAAATATCCCATGTAAATTCGTTTCTTTCCTCTCCAATCGGGTGGAATCCCGAGCGAAACCGCAACGTATTCTCGTGCGAACCGCCGTCGCGCCCTTGCAGCTGACACATTTCCTTTAGGGTCATAAATCTGGCACTTTTCAACCGAATCTCCTTGCAGGCCGCATCCGAACTTCTTGCTGGACTCATGTTTATGCAACCGGCTATTTTGCATCTCAGAAGTGAATATGAGGGTTGCGCGGAATTGCCCAAATATACAACATATTTCCATATTGCCCTGTTCTATTCAAAAATACCACCATTATGTAAATACTATTGAGAAAATTGGGTTATTAATAAGTTTGCTTTTATTGCACTTATTTCTTTCAAAAAGATAGTCTATTCGGGTTTTATTTACACCAGATGTGTACGCTTAATGACACTAAAAATACATACAAAATACGCTATAATTTAATTTCTACACAAATATTATAAATATACAGGTTGTCCCAATATTCCGTGGACATAGAACTACTACGTATTTTTCAAATCAAAGTAAGTTCATTGGGCACAATTTATCTCTATACAAAGTGCTTAGTTTGTCCGTTAGAAAGCATCAAACCTTAAGAAAATAAACACCTTTTTTTCAGATATTTTAAGAACCATTATTCCGATTTGAATGAAATTTTGGGTGTCTATATTTTGCTAAGTGCTTTAACATCTCACTTTCACAAAAATCAAGGAAAGGTACGGGAAGCTGGGCCCGTATTCTGTAACTTTGACATAAAAATGTTACGCTTTCAAAGCGGTGAGCGCAAGTATTCGATCAGCGAAACGCAAGGCAGTCGAATTTGGTATTCTCGTTGCCATGCGAATCGTGCTCTGGATACGCGTTGAGCACATATTGGCAACATCACATTTATAATGTAGCTAATAGTCAAAAGTTGATAACTGACGGATGTAACAATGAAAAACGTCAATGTTACGTGAATGTCATAACCTATTGTTGATTTATGTCAAGCTATTTTTCTATGGATATGTCATTATTCTTATTATACGAGGGAAATGTTGAAGACACTTCTCAGCATTTTCGATGTTTTGAACAATATTTAAAGCTGCCAAGTCGTAAATTATCAATTACTTATTGAGGAATTTATAGAAGAAGTAGTAATTTTCATTAAAGAGCAGGATAACGCACAAAATCACAATTTTTTCGATTTTCAGTGACAGTTCGACAAGCAAAACGATCCTTTAAGGCAACCGTTTTCAAAGCGCTCAACGCAATCATTAAAGACGCTAAGCGCGTCAGACGAGAATACCGAAATCGTTAATTTAGTGCACGCTCAGCGAAAATTAACGTCATATACGCTGAGCGTCTAAAAGCGCTTAGTGTTTTCAAAGTTACAGAATACGGGTCCTGATAAGCAAAGACAGAAAAGCTATCAAACCTGTAGTAGGTTTACTAACAGGGTATTGTAATCTTAATAGGCATCTAAATCTGATGGGATTGGCGGACAGAACCATGTTCAGATTTTGTATGAACACATTTTATATCAGTGCGACATCCTGGAAAATGTGCGATTCTTTGGAGTAGGCATGTAAGCATGAAGAATGTAATCTAAGAGATCAGAGACGACTACAATAAATCTGAAAAAATTCCAGTGGAACAGGCCGGATAGGCAGCTCAATAATATGTATAATAACCTAATCTAAGCATTTCATTCCTCGCCCTCATTCAATGACGTCACGTGTATGCAGTTAGACCTTCCTTATTTTTTGATGATATCGATTCAACCGTGTAAATTAACGCTTAACTTTGTTTTACACGAACTAAGCTTTTACTAAAGTGACTAATTATACATTTGTATAACTAACATAAAACCTCTAAAGAACAAAACGTGATAATAATATCGGATTGCATAAGCATGTGTACTTTAGCGTCACTTGTCAGATGACTTGACCGAGAAAAGAGCCTCGATTAATGACATCTAGGGAATAGAGCGTCAGCTGCAGACTTGCGGTAATACGGAAACCGTTTTCGAGGTTGTGTACGGAATTACACTTGTTAGATACGACATATGAGATAATTTTGGTAAAAATAACATTTTATTTTCATACCTTACTGCCTGTTCTTCTGGAAGAGATGATAAAGAAACGTCATTTTATTTTCAAATTTTCAGTTTATTCTTTTTCGTTATAGGTCGGCTTCAGAAATATGCATTGTAATAGAAATAAGTCAAGATTATATTTAGAAGAAATATGAAACTTAGTATCATATACATAAATAATTATAGAAATATTAATTATAAGGCTTAACATTTTTTAATTATTAAAATTTTAAGAGAAATACATTCGGCACAAAAAAAATTGCTTATTCTAAAATGGCTAGTGCCGTTTATACTTTTCTAAATTTCCATACCGTTATAACGAAAATAAAAAAAAACTGAAAATATGGTTCAACAGCAAAATTTCTACAAGGTTAGGTAACGTTTAGGTTTATTTTTGATTGATGCCCTCTAAAGAACAAACGAAGCATTTTTGTGTAGAGGCCAAATGTGTTCATTCAAAAATACGCAGTACTTCTATGTCCACGGAATATTGGAACATCCTGTATATAAGTACGATATAAACTATAGTATAGAGACAGAAGTATGACATTTATATACATTTTTTAATTTTTCTACTAAAATAGTATAACATTTTTACAAGAATGAAACTGTGTGGCCAGGGTAATATAAATACAGACTAGAAATATAAATATTGCTATAGTCATTTTCTTCCTTCAATGTCAATCAAGTATTAAATTACCTACCTCATTATTTCACAAATATTGCACTGGATTATTCGCATTAATTCAAGTATTTTACCTGCGCTAAATCCGAACAAAAATCCCTCAGCGTTACATGTGTGTGATGGGAAAACCTGATCGGAAAATCACGTCAAAACACTGAATAACCTAACGTTCGGTTCTGTTGCTGATAGAACTGGCGTCCAATCAATTACTGCCTTGGGCGAATCATTCTAGCCTTTTAATATTGTATTGAAAATTGCTGATTGCACGAGCAAATATTTAAAATGTACACTATATGTACCGATGAAAACCATTACCTCTATGTAATAAAAGTACGAGTATATGTTACGCAAATGTATAACAAAACTTTGCAACAGTTCGTAATAGTCTCTGTAATACAGGGTGGTTCGAATTGTATTCGGGAAACTCCTGCAGCATATTCTGCAGTCAAAAATAAATAAAAATGCTCGAAAAAATATCTGGAGAACCATTATTCGTAGGAATCTTTACCAAGAAACCTTTTTTACGTAAAAAGTGGCGGAAATGTGTATTCTTTACTCAGTGCCCCCCCCCCTTTAGGCAAATATGAGTCCTAATGATACCAAAATTAAATTTATCGCGTTAAAAAACTCCCAGATACGAATTTTCGTCCAAATATTGACGTTACTTCAGAAGTTATTTGGAAAAAATCGAAATAAAAATGAATCTTCTAATCCCTGTATCTCCGAAACTAAGCATTTTAGGGCATAAATTTATACGGACTTTTTTACTTATTTTTATCTGCAGAATATGTTTCCGACGTTTCCCGAATACAATTCGGACCACCCTGTTTCATGTAACAAATATTTACATTAATTTTTGGTAAATTAAAGTTTTTAAAAGTTTTTAATGGTTCAATAATAGCATACTTTGACATTAAGCGGCCCATATATTATCAAACAAATTGCGCAACACAGGCTGTTGCGCAACGAGTTGCCAATGTATGGTAACGTTTGATGCGTTGCGCAATTGTTTGATAAGTTTCAAGAATGTTTGAATTCTTTTGTGCAACAGGCGTTTGCGCAGCGCGTTGTGTAGTGTATGTGTGTGTGTGTTGCGCTTCGTTGTGCAATATTTTAGTTCTTTTAGTTCTTTCATCCAAATTATTTGTTTTCTTTTTCGTTTTTTGGTATCATGACATCATCTAGGGTATAGTATACGATAATAATTGACGCAATGGCAATTGAGGACATGATTGTTTCTCAAACAATGCACAACTTTTAATAAAAAGTTTGATCAAAATTTTACTAAGTGCATGAGTTGCGCATCGCTTTGTTGCGCAACTTGTTTGATAGTGTATGGACCGCTGAATCAGTTGTGCAACGCAACGTTGCGCATCGCTTTGTTGCGCAATTTGTTTGATAATGTATGGGCCGCTTTAGGAGTAAAAATGACACTTTTTGTGGCAAGGTTTACATTACTGGCATTTACATTACGAGGTTTACATTATTGGTTTACGTTACTACGTATATGTTTAGAATACTGGCGAGGCACAAAAAGTCATTTTTACTCAGTATAAAACATGCTATTTTTTTTAAACGTCAAAGAGTAGAGATTTTTTGAGGAAATGTAGTACTTGGTAAGTAATACCAAGTAATACTTTGTAAGTATTTATATATCGAGAAGCTATGGTTACGCTCCTTGAATTTGACACTTTATGTCATGTTTAATTTTTTTTACAAAATTGCGCATACAAAAGTTGTAGACAATAAATTCTGTACAAATGTGTCCATACCTTTTTTATCGACAATGCAAAGCAAATAGCAAAAAACATAAAATCCAAAAGATGTTGTAATACACTTCCCATATCAAATATATGGGCAAGACTCCCTAATTTTATGGTTGAAAAATCTAAAGTAATTCAGCTAATATCCCATGCTATTAAGCAGGAGATATTAGCAATATTAGCAAAACTTATAAAAGTTTTATGAAGAAGCAGGGTCTTTGACTTTGACTGTTAAAAACATCTGATCTACATTTTCGTAGGAACTCTTTATCTCTCATCATATATATAAAGCATAATGCTTAATCATATGGACTTTTTAGTCCACACTGTACCTTTAATATTCAGTTCATTTTCTATCAATTTTTATACAAAAGCCTCATTCAAAAAATATTCAAAAACAAACCGTTCCCAAGGGAAAACTTATCAAAGGTTTCGACTCTATAAACGAAACAAAGCTGGTTAACTGCCAATTGGAATTTTTACCCGACGCGACGCTGGCTGGGCAGAATTTCACGCACCACCATTTTCCGTTAATTCTGCCCTGTCGGTGTAGTTCAGATTTGCTACGCTATTTTCTAATTTTCCCACTGTAATACTCTGGTTAATCTTCTTCCGTATTTTCCGCCTTGTTTGTTTAGAGGAACAGCATGCGATGTACAATAACCACGCATCCTAATGCAGAGCTGTAATGTATTAGTGTGTGTTGTCTGCATCAATGAATCAAAATATGCCTGATGCGGTAGTTTTATCAGCAACGGAAATCACAGTGCAAATAATATAGGACAATGAGAAATGTTCTTTTAAATAAACTTATTTTAAGAACAGTGGCGGCTAGTGGTTATTATTGTAGGGAGGTCAATATCTAAAAATATTGCGTCGATTTTTTTTAAGACGCGACTTTGACCATTTAACCTCCTGGCTAAGCCACCACTGGTTAAGAATGTTTTGAATGTCTTTCTATGGAATATTTCATATGACTACATAGTTAGAACTTGATTTCAATAAGACAAAGGCAATAAATTTGCGTTTATCTCATCAAGGGGAGCGAAATCGACAAAATTCGAAAAACCAACTTTTAATCGGCTATTAAATGGTTTACACAATTTTTCTAAAGGAAGAAAATCAGTAGAGCACATGTTTTTCTTAGAAAAATATTCCAGTGATAACCCCTGCTGAATATGTCGACACTTTTTAGCATTAAAATATGTTGCACGTATAATAATTTTTAACATCAAAATTTCATTCGAATCGCTAAAAGAATTTAGAAAAAATTATAATAAATCGAAATAAAAATAAAGACTTTAACCTCCCGTAGCTAAGAAACAAACCAGAAACGGACCTACGTTGATATAAAAATAAATATTAATTTTACGTGAGAAATCTCGTCGCGAGAAATGGCACATATTTTTTGAAACACCCTGCATACAAATATACTCCCATCCAATAAGTTTCAATCTGTGAAATCTCTTGTCCACTATCACACAAACCGAGCAAACTTCCAAGACCGACCAACCGACCATATGGCGGCCGAAAAAACTTTCCAACAAAACTTTATAAAATTATTTTCGGCTTGTCAATGCCATCCCCGCTGTTTGCTTTGGAGATTTACGGTTTCGGGGTCGGCCTAGGGTTTCTAAGCTCGTATATACCTAGTCCAAGACAAACAAACACGAACAACGAAAATACCGACGACAAAAAAACGTTTAAACTTAGCATGGAAGTAACGTTATGCAAAGTTGTTTCTTGCTTAAATTAAAATAATTTAGAAAAATAATGCCCAGTTATCATTAAATTTACTAAATACAATCCCGGGTATTTTTCAAAAGTGGCTCACCCCTATATCTTTGTTATTTTTTCAGATAAGAAAAAATGAGGTTTGGTGTGTTAGTATGACATAAATGAAGATTGAGTAACATATTCATTTACTTTACTTCACTTCCTGTTTCACCGGAAATTACTGCTTCTTGACATTCAGAACTTTTGATTTTTAATAAGGTGCCCTCGGTATTTTTTTTACCTTATTTTATAGAAAATGACATTCTGAATAGAACGACATATTCTTTGTCAGCTTTTGACACTTTCGCTTAAAAAATAGTATTTTAAATTTTAATGTATAGTGCAACAATAATGTAATGACGATTTGACTCCAAATGTATAAGGTACCAAATTATTCGTAATTTTTTACTTCCAAATCCAAAACATTAGATGATCGAATCTATTTTTTAACAAAACCATGACAATTGATATTTAAAATACTTTTTTAAGTGAAAATGTCAAAAGTGAACATATGTCATTCGATTCAAAATTCATTTTCTCTCAAATGGAGTAAAATAATGCCCAGGGTACAATGTCATATATTAGCATACCAAATCGCTAAAAATCGAGAATATAAATAAAATAGAAGCCTTTGAAATATGGTGTTAACGGAGAATCCTTAAGATTTCTTGGACCGAACATACAAGCAACGAAGAAGTTTTTAAACATTACAGTTGAGAGTTGGAACCTTTGGTGTTACACAGCAAAATAAAAACACTAAATCACCACAATACACCAAAACACTTTTACTTTTACACTGGACGCGCGTTTCGCTAACCATGTTAGCATCATCAGCAGATGATTATAAACTTAGTTCTTAAACAGCTAAATAAAGATCTGGAACCCTTAACTATCATCAAGGCCAGAAAGGTTAGCTATTTTGGACACATAATGCGTGGCACCAAATATTATATTCCTCATTTGATCATTCAAGGAAAAGTCGAAGGTAGAAGATGGGTAGGTCAAAAGAAACTGTCATTGCTGAGAAATATACGGAACTGGACCGGTCTGGGGGTGGAGAGAATGTTTCATGCAGCAGAAGATAGAGAACTCTACAACAAAATAGTCATAGAGACCGCCAACGCCTGAAGACAGGCACGACACACCTCGTATATTTTACCTAATAATCGACCGTTCCCATACTTACATATCAGCGACCCTGTATATTAATTCAAAATTAAGCAATTATTTATGAAGAAATTTAATAAATTTATGAAGAAAAGTTTAATTATTTAGTGCTATTGGAAATCTTATAAAAGCGAATAGATGCTGAACCGTGATGTCATGAAACCGTAGCCATATTAAAGTTTGTTTCACCAAGTTCAAATGAACGTTCCTATTGTTGTCAAATAGCTTTGTTAGAGAACTGGAATGTATATTAATTTTGCGATTATTAGAACAATATATGGATAATATTTAACGTAAGTAATAATTCGTTCTCTTAAATATATTGTTAATAAAACAGATACCAAAAACATAATATTTTTTAAGAATATTTCTAATTTATAATAAGCCACTTTTATAAATTGCCAATTTCTCAACAAAGTTCAGACAGAATTCCAGTTTTCCGGTATTTTAAAGTATATTGAATTTTCTAAAGCCCGACGCGTGAAAAAGCGACAGAAAACAGTGCGAAATACGATAAACCCGCCGTGAAAATCCACTCGGTGAAAGAGCAACGCGAAAATCTCCAGCTCGACGATGAATTTTCGTCGCCATTTCAACCGCTGTCAACCCGTTGACGGACGAATTATGGAAAATAATAGTTGTGTATGAAGGCCGGTTTGACACATTAATAACTTCTTTTAATTTCTCGTTTGCGCTGTGGTTTCAGATGGAAAAATAAAAATAAAAAAGTTAATTGCTCAATCCATAGCTGTAAAAAGAAAAAATAAGTTTAATTTTAATTCGATTTAATACAGATAAAATTCACGGCACATGTATCTAGTATATTTTAGTATCTAATATGTTCACTATCGTTTTATTTTAACAATTTAAAATTTACACGTACCCCACCTCTTTACTAATAATTCACTAAAAATGTCATAATTCTAAAGGTTTTATATAATTAAATAAATAATAGAATTGCTAGTAAATTTTAGCTTCAAATTTATCATTAGCTAATGACAGCAGTTTAGTAGAGCTTAATAAATTAATAACATAGATATCTCGTATCGGCAATGTCTGCCTTTGAGTGCCGATATTCGTGTCTCTGTTTCTAGTGTTTTTTCTGCCTCCTTTCCTTTTTATTAGTGGGATATACAAAATGGTCCAAACTGTATTCCGAAAACTTCGGCAGCATATTCTGCAGATAAAAATAAACAAAAAAGTCCATATAATTGTATGTCCTAAAATGCTTAGTTTCGGAGATACAGGGTGTAGAAGCTTCATTTTTATTTCGATTTTTTCCAAATAATTTAGTTAATAATTTAATTAATTAAATATGTCCGTACTTGTATAAAACTACTGAGTAAAAAATATCTATTTACGATGTTTTTTACGTAAAAAAGGTCTCTTGCTAAAAATCGATACGAGTAACGGTTCTCAAGATATTTGGAATCGAAATTATCAATACTTGTCACCACTGACATAAATTAAACATGTTGACTAAACAGTTATTATGCTGAAATCATAAATTTGAAATGTTTTGTGCCAAGAGTTCAACAGAAACTGTCTTATCATCATTTTTTCGAAGAAAAATTTATGATTAATTTAAAAAATAAAAAGTTCCCAAATTTATCACTTCTGTCAAATAACTATCTACTCAACATGTTTATTTTTTGTCAATAATGAGATGTATTAACTATTACAATTCTAACTATCTTGAAAATGGTTGCTCGAAGCGATTTTTACAAAGAGACATATTTTTACGTAAAAAAATCACAGAAGTTTATATTTTTTCACCCAGTAGTTTTATACAGATACGAACAAAAAGTTATTACTTATCAACACAGTTAAAACACATATAGGTAGCGTCCCCTATAAATAGGAGTCATATTGACATCAAAATCAATTTTCTCATATCAAAAAACTCCCAGACACCAATTTTCACCAAATATTGACATTGCTTCAGAAATTATTTGGAAAAAATCGAAATAAAAATAAAACTTCTACACCCTGTATCTCCGAAACTAAGCATTTTAGGACATTTATTTATACGAACGTTTTTACTTATTTTTATCTGAAGAATATACTGCTGAAGTGTCCGGAATAGAGTTCGAACCACCCTGTATATTGACTAATTAATCAATAAGACTTATACGTTTATAAGTCTTATAATACGACAGCTAGCAACGTCGGAAAAACAAGTATTTTAAGACGTCTGGCTCTTTGATATATCTTTTACTATGCTCTCTAGAACAGCATGCGGCCCGTCTGGCTGCCGGTAAACGTTGCGTTCTCTACTGCGCATTGAAAGAAGATCCTATATTTTTATTAGTCCTTTAAATTCTAGTATTGAATATAAATCGAACATGTCTCCATAGCGCAGTGCGTAGAGTTTCCGACCACGAACCGATGATTCAGAGTTCGAATCCGGGTCAGGGCAAAGACTTTTTATTTTATTTTCGTTTATATTCTGATAGTAAAGTATTAAATATTTGTTTTTTTTTAAATACCAGAATTATTTAAAAATAAAATTAAAAGAAAAATAAAATTAATAAATGATATATTTTACCTAATTTATTATTATTGGAAGTATATTATAATAAATCAAAATATATTAAGCCTTTAGTACCCTGTAGCCACGAAACAAAGCAGAATCGGACCTATGTTGATATAAAAAAATCTTATTTTTACGTGAGAAATCTCCCCACGAGAGATGGCACATGTTTTTAAAACACCCTGTATATAAGTGGATGTAACGTTTATAAAAATACGTGTGTGTATGTATCAACATAAATAAATGTAAACACCTAAATAAATATCTAGACATTTCTGCAGAGTTTTGAAAATCATGACCTTTTTGTTAAAGGAAAATCTTTTTTCTCGTGACTTCGAACATTCACATTTTAGTTTGGAGTTCTCTGTTAAGAAGCTTTAAAAGTTTTAGTCATCAGATTGATGAAAAAAATCTTATTTCTTAACATAAGGATATAAATTTCCTAAAAATAAGGATATTTTATAGAAAATTTCACACCTCTACTTTTCAACCAATAACATGCTTTAATGTTGACTAGTTACCATGGCAACTGAAAAAAATTCCGGAAATTTTTTCGAGGCGCCACGAAACTTTAGTGGAAATTTTTTGACAGTTGAAAAGGTAAACATAAGATCTACAATCATAATGTGAATGAACTACAATGTCTATATATTGAAATATTACCCATTTGAGTTTTAGCATTTGATGTAACTAATTAAAATATAATAATATTTGTTAATATTATTAACAAATTGAAATTATTTTAAAATGTCATGTTGGATTAATATATTTTTTTCAAATTTAGGTGTGAAATTTTCTTACCGAATACCACGCAAGCTTAAATTATTCCTGGAAATTTTCTTTCGGGCACGAATATTTTAGGAAAATTATCCCTCGTCTTCGACTCGGGATAATTTTCAAAATATTCGTGCCCTCAAAAAAATTTCCGAAAATAATTTAAGCTCTTGTGATATTATAAGTGAAAACTTTAATCTTTTCTGTAGTTATTTTCTATGGCTGGGGATAATACTTTAGCGTTAGTTTCACTAATATACTGCAAAACAATTTAAAAAACACAAATGTAATGATAAAGGTCCTTTGGGATCAGCACTCAATACCCTATTAAAATGTGAAAAATAATTTCCTGTCCAATTTTTTTTTTCGTTAATTTTCTACTGAATATTCGTTAAAAATTCTATATTTTCTACTCAATATCCATGATTTTTAATCCTCGGAATTGAAATTATTGAAATTAAAATCTAAATTCCTACCAAGCGGTGGATGCATATGGCGAAGCCAGAACGGGAATATATATCAGACTTGGACCAATTAAATTCTGTCGAGTTCGGGATCGTACGAGGACGATTGGCGATCTGCAGCCGTCATAAAACAGCCCGGAACTGTCCAATCGTAAATCAGGATATCGGTTCGCCTCGCTGCGGGACACGCTGCCACTCTCTCTTTGTTCTAAAACCATTTAGGTTCTTCATAATTCTTGTGTCGCACGTCCGACAGCTGCCGAAATCGAACAATTGAGGTATAGTATACAAGGTGTAGTATGTTATTTATGATTTCTATTATCTGTATTATATAATGTATACACTGTGTGTGTAACTGAGATCGTAAATGTTTAATATCAGTGATTTAAAACAGTAACGTGATCACGACTTTTATACAGTTCTATGGCCATATGTAGCTAACGCAGGATATCGTGATATGCTTTTATTATTTGAAATAGTTGAAGTTGTTGGCATTTTGAAAAAGCAATTAAAAGATAAAAAACGCTGATAAGACTATCAAAATGTTAATCTAATAACAATTTGACGTTTATACTATTACGTCAAAAGCAACTTTTTTCCAAAGCCTACCACGACTTCACTGAATCATCGTTTCTTGTTCATCTTATTAATATCTTAATTATTAGATATTAATACCTCTGGTATTATGGTATTTCGTCGATTTTTAAAATAATCTAACTGTTTCTATCTTATTTTTTGTTAGAATGGGCATAATTAAGAGGGCTACTGATACCGTTTTGTAAAAATAAGGTAATTAAGGGCTTATTTTTGGTGTTTATTATAATTTTGCTAATATCTTCGGTTTGAAAGAAGATATCAAGATGCGGTTTTCGCTGACTTTTTAAGCTTTTACTACTCTTTGCTATCAGCCAAAATTACATATACTATTGCATTTAATTTTTTTGAAAAAACGCGCAATGTTTGCGAAATTGTAAGACAACGCCCCCTAGCGTCTACGTTCAAAAGCTTATTATTATTGTTTGTATGGTGCGATATAGAGTAAGAAACGCTCTTTTAAACGAGCCCTCGCTTGTTGGATTCCGATCATCCAGCCTAGAGTTATTAATATTTAAATAAAAACAGATCTAACCTTCCCCCACCACTTTATTTTGGTAGATACGGGAAAGTGGCTTTAACAAAAAATATTCAAAATTTACTGAAGATTATGAAGCTATTACTTATAGTACACCTTATCTAAGCAAAATTGTGTAAAAACTCCATTTTCTTATTTTTTGTATGCAGTTGCGCCCCCTAGCGGTAGTTCTACAAACTTTAAAATAATTTCCAACAATTTCCCATAGCCTTTTTAGTTACAAATATTTTTTTCCGCAGTCCCTACGGCTAATACTTTCCGAGATATAGCCGAGAGCTATTCTTAGTGGGACACCCTGTACGTGAGGAATCTCCCCACGAGAGATGGCAATAAATGGCAGATGTTTTTTGAAACACCATGAATTTCCTCTTTGCCGTTTTTCAAATATGTACAAAATAGCAGAATTATTTTACAGAAATAATTAATTCAAAAAATTGTTTTCTCATCTTCTATGATGAAATCAGAATCTAAAAGCGGACCTAATCTTTTTAAATAGACGACTTCTTATAGAGCATGTTGAACGAATTCTGTTGAAAACAAATAAACCCTTAATTCGAATCAGTGTATATCTTAAATAGTTAAAAGTTCAGTGATTCAGCTAATGTAAAGAGATAAATTATTGAACAACTCTGCTTCATGAAAACTGCACTGACTCTGCAAAATTTCGTAGAGAGGGCTATTTTCGGTAAAGGAGAAAGCGTATTTGCTTTACAGAATCGATAAGTCCTTTATTTGGTTTCAAAACTTAACAACTCCGAGTCGAATGCAGCTTTAATGAAGCGATAAGAAACGTGGAAGAAAAATCATTATAGAGAACTACATTCCGTACTACATTCGGACTTGTAAAAATACTTTTCTTATATGCTATTACTAATAAATAAACTAAACTAAACTAAACTAAACTATACAGAAATCCCTCGTTTTAGGCAGGGATTACTTTCCTTGAGAACACCGCGTAAATAGAAACCACCTAGTATATTGAAACAGAATGTGTATTACATAAAAAAAAACATACAGGGTTAGTCTTAATAAGTACAAATATTTATACAGCTAATATACCAGGTAGTGCGTCTCAAAAGTAGCTCACCCCTATCCTATAACTTTTTTATTTTTTCAGATAAAAAAAAAACGAGATTTAGTATGTTAGTATACGACATAAATTAGGATTGCTTGACATATTCAATAATTGTTTTTGGTAACTTCCTGTTTCACTGGAAATGACTACAACTTTTGATTTTTAAATTTCACCCCCCGTATATTTTTAATTTATTCGAGAGAAAATGTCACTCTGAATAGAATGGCATATCATATTTCATTCTATTCGCCTTCACCTGGGGAATCTCCCTACAAGAGATGGCATCTGTTTCTTTGTAACACTCTCTATAAACTTGGTTTGGTTGGTTTATTTGCATAAACTCCTACTAGGAAAATGGTACGTACAGCATATCAAAAATTGATATACGTTTAAAGGATTTTCTCGGTCTAGGTCAGATTATCCCAAATCGAACTAGAATAGATACCTCACCTAAAAATTCAGTCACATATGTTTCTTTAACAAAATCGCCTGAATATTCACGAAGGGAAAGTGTGCGGATACCAATTTCCATATTCAAATTTTCCAAACTATGAAACCCGAACTGTGTACGACCAACACAAACAAAGAAAAATCACAGAAATGGAACGAGGAAAAAAAGAACAAAGAAAGAAAAAAATAGAATTAATCTTTCTCCGTTTGTTTGGAAACGAGCGGTTCGCTTCACCGCTAGTTTTACAAATTAATTTTTAAAACGCCATTAAAACAATCTAAAAGTTATATCTAGCGAGAAAGGAGTTTTCGTATATTTTAAATTTATTTTTGAAAAATTCAATTTAGAAGATTTATGTGCGGTTTCTCTGAGAGAAATAAAAATTAAAAAAACAAGATCGTCGGTCTTTCTTAAGAAATAATTTATGTCCGTATAAATCTTGGACTAAGTTAGCTTTAAGTTAATTTAACATTGAAAGTATTAAAGTATAGTATCAAACTAAAAGCGAGTTCTCACGTATCAAGCCACCACCCCCTCCATTTAAGGCCATTCAACATGATATGCGCAAGGCAAATATGGCGGCGAAGGCAGTGCATTTTTAAAATGTTTATCTTTAACTTGAAAAACCGGTAGTGATTTCTTGTTCCGATTGCATACCAGAAATAATTAATTATCTCTAGTTCGTTGTGCTTCTACAACACGTTTGTTTAGTTCTTAGTGTTCAGAGCATGGTGTGATCAGAAAATTGTGATAAAATAAGAGTGTAATAAAAATCCAAACCAGAATTCCACATAAGCAACTTCAAACTTTGGTGCTTGTCGTACTCCTGTATTATTAATTATTTTAAGGTAAGAACTAGAAGTATTATGGTGTGTATGTTAAGTGTTTCAAAAATGGCTATTTATACGACCGAAGAGAAGGTGCATATCGTTAAATGGTTTTACATTTCCTCAAGTGTGGAAGAGGTCACTGGGCGTTTTGTGTTCACCTTTCAAGATCGGCCTGTGCCTTGTGCCACAACTCTACGCAACATTGTTCATAAATTTGAGCAAACAGGCTGCATTGCGGCGTGCAGAAATTGTGACAATAAGGAAGGCGCAGAGAAGGTGATTCCCGACAAAGAAATTAATATTTGTGCCGCGGCCTAAACAAGCGAACGTTTGGGACACAGTTCGGGATATCTACTACCAGAAATCAACAGAATAATTAAGTTAGCATGGAGTACTTATGGAAGAAACTCAATCCTATTCAAATATAGAATGCCACTCTATCTAAAGAAGAAAACATTCGACCAATGTGTACCTACTACCAGTCATGACCTATGCATGCGAAACCTGGACTCTAAAAACGGATATTCTAAGGAAACTCCAGGTCGCACAACGCTCAATGGAACTAAATATGCTGGGAATGACCAAGAAAGATAATAAAAGAATAGAGTGGATATGACTCTGACAAAAGACCTAGATTCCCTCAACTGACACTTGGCAAGAAGGAAGGACAACAGATGGACCACAAAAATTACAGCATGGTACCCACGAGGAATTAAAAGACCTAGAAGAAGACCGAACATGAGATGGCACAGGAAATTAGCAGGGATAACTTGGGCCCTACTACAAAGAGCAAAGAGAGTCTCTAAATATGTGAGGGAGGCTACACCATAATTTAAAATAGTTGAATAAGCTGAGAATGATGACATCAATAACATACTTTTTACTAAAAACAACCCAGTTTTTGTGTTTTATTTAAAAAACTTACTTAACTGAGAATAATTCCATCACACTTCTTTTTTATATCTCTTTATAAAACTTATTTTTACTAAGAGCCACTTTAAAACGCGATAAAAAATTAAATTTTAAAGAGAAAAAAAAATTCTATACACTTTTAAAGTTCATTGTTTCCAGATTTTAATTTAAGAGATTAATGGGCGGTCTTCCAAACAATCGCAGAAAACTAAAAAATCAGGAAATCGGTTAAAGTTTACTTGGGAAATATGTTTTCCCGGATTCCGCCAAACTCGGGTCCGCAAATGAATAAATCTTTTTCAAGTTAGATTAAAAAAGCACCTACCTGGAAATCCACCCTTTGCAAGCTGAAAAATTTTAAAATACATTCTAAATCTTCAAGACGCATGACACCAAAACGTAGCAGCGTTTAGTGCAAAAATAAAAGTAAACGGAAATGACCTCCGAAGGGAACACTTTTCCTACAAGTTTTCCTGCGAAATTTACACTCCCGCTCCCGCAGGAGGCTTATAACGTCAAAATGAAATGTAGTTAGGACAATAAATAGAAGGATTTAAGGGACATTTTATTATTTAAACAGAAAAAGAAAAGAAGAAAATTTAAAATGCCAAGGGATAATTATAATTTATTGGTCTGTTTTCATTTAACGAAATTAAGAAGATTTTCGCAAATATATGCTACCAAAATTCTGTGGTAATATTATAATAAATAATCCTAATAAATATAATTATTCTTAATTACTGCAAAATTTCATATGAATATATACAGGGTGTTCCTTAATGACATGCTAATATTTAAGGAAGTGATTCTTGGACCTATTCTAAGAAAAAAACTTCATATGAATATGTGTCCTAAACATCTTAAATTTTGAGATACAGGGTGGGTAAAATTTTCTAATTTTTTTTGCAAAATATTTCTGATGGTATATTTGATACACGTCTTGCATGCATCAAAATATCTATTTTGATATACAAAAAATGTTTTATTTCTTAATTTCCTTCCAGCAACGGCAGCAATGATTTCCACACAACAGTCACCGCGTCATATTTTCAGCTATTTGGCCCTGAAGTAAACTGACTTTATCAATGTAAAACCCGTATGGACGGCACTGGTTGAAATAAACAAAATTCTTTCTATACCAAAACAAATATTTTGATGGCGTGTATCAAATTTCATAAAAAGATTTGTAATAAAATCAGAGTTATTATGAAAAAAACATTTTTTTAGAAAAGTTTAACACCCTGTTTCTCAGAAATTAAGATGTTTAGGCCATACATTCATTTGAAGTTTTTTTTTCTCAGAATCCCACCCTTAAATATTAGCATGTGATTAAGAAACACCCTGTATTTTTAATTCTAACAAGGAGGGGATATATGTTTTAAACCATTAAGGCTATTTTTCTTCAAGAAAACTTGAGTCTTTCGCTGCTGAAAGAGAAATCTAAAGATGAGAACACACAAAAGAAACATTGACAAACAGGATTCGACACGTTTGTCTATTTGACTGTTTTCTTACACAAATAAGTGAACGAGTAATATCACTCTTGATGCGCGGTATATCAGAAGCTGTGATTTAATCACTGATTACTTACAACCGAGAAAAATCAAAGATTTTCCTTGATTTGAGTAAGAACGATCTTTGCATTGTCACGGGGTTTTTAACAGGACACTGTCTCCTCAATGAACACCTCAGTAGATTGAAGCTAAGAAACCAGCGCCAATGCAGATTCTGTGGGAAAAATGGGAAAATACCAGAACACCACATCACTGACTGCGCCGAGATGATAACCATTCGTGTCATAAATTTTGGTACGACTGAAATCGGATATAGAGACCCTGTAAAACCGTCTGAGACACTGGCTTAAGCGACCCATTCATTATCAAACAAATTGCGCAACGCAGGCTGTTGCGCAACAAGTTGCCAATGTATGGTAACGTTTGATGCATTGCGCAAATGTTTGATAAGTTTCAAGAATGTTTGAATTATTTTGAGCAACAGGCGTTTGCGCAGCGCGTTGTGTAGTGTATGTGTGTGTTGCGCTTCGTTGTGCAATATTTTAGTTCTTTCATCCAAATTCTTTATTTTCTTTTTCGTTTTTGGTATCATTGAAATCATCTAGGGTATATACGATAATAATTGACGCAATGGTAATTGAGGACATGATTATTTCTCAAACAATGCAAAACTTTTAATGAAAAGTTTGATCAAAATTTTACTAAGGGAATGGGTGATACAGTTGTGCAACGGAACGTTGCGCATCGCTTCGTGGCGCAACTTGTTTGATAATGTATGGACCGCTGAATCAGTTGTGCAACGCAACGTTGCGCATCGCTTCGTTGCGCAATTTGTTTGATAATGTATGTGCCGCTTTATGTCAAAGCCTTGAGACCTGTATGATGAGACTGTATGATTCAAAAAATCACAAAACGTAACTGTTACTAAAGTCAGACAAAACCGTGATGTCATCACGACTTCATGTTCACGATGTCACTACAGGTATGGCTACTTTGTACGAGTGAGTTAGTGTGTAGTGTAATGTGAATGCTAGCCATGTCGAACAGGTTAAAACACTAAGTATCACTGACATGGAAAGCGTATTATGTATGTATATTATATCCACATGTTCAACATTCAAAAAAAGTTTAAAAATAACATTTACACTTTCTAATTAATACCCAGAATACTAACAAAAACAAAACATTAAAACGGAAAAACGAATGAAGACAACGTGTACTAAATAACATTCGGATGCAGAGACATAATTTCAAAACTCTAAATATATAGAGAAGGATCGTTACGAGCTATAGTCACGAAATGCTGTGGACCATACATAAACCCTTCATACTGAAAACCACGCGAAGTAAAGAATACACAGCTTACGTATTAAAAAACAACGTTAAAGTACACAGCCAGAGAAGTATATTTATCTTCCCTTATTTTTACAATAGTTGATAGAAAATTCATCATTTATTCCCATTATTTACTTGATACCCCCGAGAGGTACATAATACTCTATTTGATTTGGACTACGATTCAAACAAGCTTTGGAAGTTTTACTTTAGCGAGTTCTGCTTCAAATATTATTAACTGATCTAATAAACTTTAAAGCAATAATAAAACAAATAATTCTGTTGTCGTAAAACAGGCTTCATGTGCAATAAACTCTCTACCCATTTGTCTATTCCATACATACGTAACTAGTTTTCAAAAGAAAAATAAAATGGTCGTCACATCTGCATGGAAAAAAATATTACTATAGAATTTTGTTACTAAAAATGTATGTAGAAGGTGTTATGTATGTTGTGTTATATTCTCAAGCTTAATCTGTAAAATCTTGCTATCTCTGTATGTTGTTATAATAACTAGACATGTTTCATTGTCCTCAGTCAAAAAACTGTAGATTTCAAATGTTTGAAAAGCACGGTGATGGAGAATAAAGCCCCATTGTCGAGTTAAGGAAACTTTCTTAACAACGAGCTTTTAAGAGGGTCTACTAAACCTTAATACGCGGATTATGCAAAACTAATCCCGCGTATAGTTTAGAACGGTTTTATACAGTTTTAAGTTCGCGTATATGCGGTATAACAAAAATAACGATGTCGTTTAATATATAACTATGGTTAATACACCTTTCTTATATTGTTTAAATATTGGTACTAGAATAAAAACCTAAAAAACCTTCGAAAAACAAATGAAGCAAAACAGGAAAATAATAATATTCTTAGCTGTAAATAAAGTTAATTATTAAAAAATATAGAACTTTTCTCCAGAGAAGAACCTGTTTCAAAAAATAGTGGGTACACTGTGTGCGCATATTTGAAGTGAAACTTCTTACTAACAGCTATTAAATTAAATGATTTGAAGGACATGTTTGAAAAAGTAACATATAATGCTGTTTTAATAAAAAGATTATTTTCAATTTATCTCTGTACAGGGTGGGTCAAATTCGACGCTTTTAAATGGAAACACCCTTTTCTATAGGAAATAGACGAAAACTAATATCGGTGTCTGGAGCTCAATTTTCATCAAAAACATGATGGTGAAAACCACACATCAAATTACAATTACATTTGAAAAATGTACATTTTTAATAAATCGCTGTAACTTTTTTGCTATGGAAAATTTTGTATTTCTATGAAAACATTTCCAAAGCACCTTTTTACGTAGAGTTTAATAAAGTATATATAAAGTATAATTTTTTTTAAATTAATAATTTAAGAGTTATCAACAGAAAAATTGATTTTTTATTTGGGACACCCACTATATTTTTAATTAACTGAAAAGAATTTAAAATTACCTTTCCAAAAATATAGCACACTTGATATTTTGTTATAATCCCCTTCGAAATACAGAATTTTTAAAAGTTTGCCACTTTTAACTAGTAGGCCTTGGACCCCTTATTGATGATCTTAATGGAACTCGAAAACATATTTTTCCAGCAAGACGACGCACCACCTCTGAACGCTGAAGTTATCAGCAAATTTTTGCAGCCAATTTTAAGAATAATTGAATAGCTAACCAAGATCCCAGCCGTTGGCCGTCGAGGCCGCCTGACTTAGTGCCCATGGATCTAATCCTATGGATATATTTGCGGAAGAATAAAGGTTCCTTATTCTTCCGTATAATCTAGACAAGAATTAGAAATACTTGGCAGTTATGAGAGGGTATCTTTCACCCCCACTGAGTTAATGAATTCCGCGAGAAATTGTCAAAAACTGCCCCGTCTGTCCATAACAGAAGACGGTCGATATGTCAAAAACCTGTAGCAAAATCTCATGTCTTGGTTTGCTGTTTATTTTTATTGTTATTAGATATAGTTTAAATGTGTTGATGTTAGTTAAATATATTTTAAATTGTTATAAAATTCTGCATCTCTCATAGCAAATATCATTTTCGTTTTAATTGATGCTCACAGCTAGAATTTTTTTGCATTACAGCCGGTGCCGTTCAAAGTCTACTTATTTAAAGCCGGCGAATTTTTATATACGAAGAGGAATCGAGCAAAATATCAAGTGTGTTATATTTTTGGAAAGGTAATAAATTTTCAATAAATTAAAAATATACAGGGTGTCCCATATAAAAAATCAAATTTTCTGTTGATAATTCTTAAATTATTAATTTAAAAAAAAATATACTTAAATCATTAAATTCTACGTAAAAAGGTGCTTTGGAAATGTTTTTATAAAAATACAAAATTTTCCATAGCAAAAAAGTTACAGCGATTTTCACCATCATGTTTTTGACAAAAATTGAGCTCCAGACACCGATATTAGTTTTTGTCTATCTCCTATAGAAAAAAGTGTTTCCATTTAAAAGCGTCGAATTTGACCCACACTGTACATTTTCTGTTTCCTCAATAGCCTGCAAATTTTTTGGAATACCACCCAAAATACACACTTTTATGTGTTATATATTTATATTTAATTTCGTGCGATCCTTACCACTTTTCATCTCGCTAGCTCGTGTGTCACGGCCTTGAATTTTTACTCCCAGCGCGAGTAACGGAGCTTCAGTTCACAAAACGAACAAAAACCAATCAAAAATGATCAAAAAGTAACAGAACAGAATCAGTACTAAAAACGCCAAAACACAATAACAAAAAATAGATAATAAAACTAGAAAAACAATAAAATTAAAAAAATAGAATTAATAAAACATTATTTACTTTTTTTAAATCATCTTGTTTTAACTAAATTGGTTGTATTTAAGCTTAACAAATACAGCAGAACAGTTCTTTCGAACTTCATAAATTACACTTTTTAAAATGACTATTAATAAATATAAAAGCATTCAAAATAAAACACCAAAAAAATTCGTTATTTATAAAACACGGAAAATAAATCTGTATCCATTTCTTTATACAACTAGAATCCCTTCTCTACTTTTAATTACAAACTGCAATTTTCTCTAAAGACATTCCATATTTTTTTGCAAATGTCCATTGTATAAAAGGTCAGAATAAAAAACATTTTCGGTCCTTCTTATTTCGATGTGCCCTTCTCGCATCTTTGTGCGCTTTGTTGATTTTAATTTTTAATATCGGGCTAAACTTTAGACAGCCGGAATTGTCTAGCCGTCACAGAATAGAGAATTTAAAGTATGCGCGCTGCCACGACATCCTACATATTGTAACGCCAGTTGTAAAACATAATAAGAATAATACCGTGGGGATTTGCAGGAAGCGCCTGCTAGATTCAGTGCGCGCGCTTGATTTAAGATGCGGATATACACATATGTATGCAAAATGCGTCTAAGCTTTGTACAACTCTGATCAAAACAATAAGCTTCTGATAACCAAAGCTCGTGCTCAAAAATCTCGCGTTCATATTGGCCAATAAGCCATAAATCTTTGTGAAGACTTCGATAAGGCAAATTCGGAATTCAATCGGCCACATTGTTGTTGTTAAGTTTTGCGATTAATTGCTAATGACTTTTTGTTTATATTTTTATAAGGTGAAGAAATTAAATTAACATGTATTTATTTTTTTTTCGGTACTTTTATGAGATATTCATAATGACAATAGGCATGTTCCAAAATACATAAATAAATTCGCGAATAAATATTTGTATTACATAGAGTGAGCCCTCGTTACTTGGCACGTACAAAGTACCAGTTGAGTTGTGACCAATCACTCCCTCAACCAATCACGTATCAAACCGTAGAGAGAAAAGTTTCATATCAGACGTTGGCATGACTGATCGCGTGGCGCATGCGTGTCGGGCGATCCGGCGCATCCATTTTGATACGACTTTTTTTTCGAGCTTTTCAGATCAGCGTTAAATTTTCTTGTTATAACTTTTAATTTTTTGAAAATGGCTAACCCCTATAACTTTTGTTTTTTCAGATAAAAACGAGATTTAGTGTGTTAGTATATGATATAAATTAGGATTTATTGACGTATTTAATTGTTTTTGGTGATTTCCTGTTTTTACCGGAAATAACTACAACTTTTGATTTTTAAATGACACCCTCCTACTAACATAACAAATCTCATTTTTTTATCTGAAAAAATATAAAAGTTATAGGGGGTGAGCAACTTTTGAGACGCACCCGGTAGAAACAATTTAAGATGTTTAAGTGCTGAAATAAAGAAGTTAAAATACAATGGTGAGATTTTTTCTTAAAGAGGTTGTCTAAAAGTAATAATAAACTGCCTAAACAATTTTGCTAACAAGAGAAAAAAAATCAGTTGCGGACTTGTTTTCTTTTATAAAAATATTCCAGTGATATCCCATCTGCACCTCCCTAGTGAATATGTAGATACTTTTTAGCATTAAAATATGTGGCAAACAGTAACTTTTGCCCTCAAAATTTCATATGAATCCTCAAAAGCATTTAGAAGAAAATTATAATAAATCGAAAAAAAAAGACTTTACCCCCCCCCCCTCCCTCGAAATAAAATATAATAAAAGCAGAAACTCATTACACATCATTATTAAAAACTAAAATTACCTAATTTTCAAAACGATGATATACATTTTGTAACGTGTGGTAGGCTGCAGATTGCTCAACCCTGATTTAGAGAATACACTGGCAAAGGAATTTTCTTAAAAATTTCTCTCGTGTTTGTTCTTATAATAAACGTTTGGACCGGGCCTTTGTGTGAAACGGACATTCTGGAAGGCGGTCACGTAATTTGAAACATCCACAATATGTTGTTGTACGTTTAAATTTTTATTTAGGACGCTGCAAAAATCATAGTCTCGAGTTAGCTTGTGGGACGAAACAAAACACTTCCATGTCTAAATAAAGAAAAACTGAACTAATAAAACGGGGACTCAGTTTTGGCTGTATTCCAAATTTAAAGAAGTTAATAAATATTTTTAAATCAATCTTGTATTGTTTTATTATACAGTACGAATATCAGATAGTTAATTTTAAAATGAAAAATTGCCATCGTCCAATAATAGTCCAACTTACACTATCCGATTTCACAATCAAAATATCTGTAATCTTCAGTTAAATTTCACTTCCTACACAGTATGTCCCGGGATTGTCTTTATAAGAGGAAAGACATTTTTCATTATTGACATTTTCAGAAAAATGGATTCTTCATAAAAAATTTTGCTTATTCTAAAATGGTTAATCCAGTTTACACTTTTCTAAATCCCCATGCCGTTTTAGAGAAAATTATGAAAAACTAAAATATGGTTGAATTTTTGCTAACCCTAGAAATTAAAAGGCGTTTCTATGATTATATCATTTCGATTTCATTCTTTGTAGTGGTGGGCAAAACCGTTATTTTTAAATAACTGTTGAAACTGTTACTGTTATTTATAAATAACAGCTTAAAATAACATGTTTCTGTTATTTTTTAACTTTAATGTTAAACACCTAAAATAGCATACGCATTGTCCAAATTGTAGTAAAATTATAAAATCTTCATATTTATTTCTTAATAAATATAATGTACTTAAAATATAAAATTCATAAGCAAATTAAACCCTGTTCTAATTGTTATTTTCCTATTAAAAATCCATCTTGCCCTTGCATTGTCAGTACCTATTATCGTACAGAGAAAAAACGAAGATTATGAACTAAAAACTAACTAAACAGATAAAAATTTAGTCATATATTTTTGCTGAGAAGCTAAACACTAAAGATTACAGCAATTATTTGCTAATGGACAGTGACAGTTTCAATTTTTTAAACCTTAATCACCGACTAATGGCCCTAAGGTTAGCGTCCAGTACAAAAGTAAAGTGTTTTGGTGTATTGTAGTGAATTAGTAGTTTATTTTAGTGTTGTAACACCAACGGTCCCAATCCTCAACGGTAATATATAATTCTGGTTAACAATTCTGGGAATTCGCTGAAGAATAGTATTGGTCGGAAAACTGTCGTGTGAAATTTTAAATGTATCTAGAATCTATTCTGTATATAATCAGCAAATTACCAAATTTATATAACAATAGACTTGTAAATCTAAATTTCGTAGAAAATAACTACATTCTGCAAATTCTAAATTTTTCGAACCATGTATTATTTCCCATTTTCCCTTCCTTTTTCCTTCACATTTCCTTTTTTTTTCACATTTTAATTTTATTACGAGCCAAGTTTATTGAATTAGGTATTTAGCCTTTCAAAAAATCAGCTAAAATATAGAAAATTACTTGTTAGTCGATCCAATTTATCCATTTTTTAATATTATGTCGTAAAAACTGAAATTTTTAAATTAACTAAAAACAAGTTCTAAAAACCGGTCTAATGAAAGCACTTTCCATGCTTTATTTTGTCCTAAATTGTATTTCATAAAAGTGAAGTGTGAGCCCATAAGCTGCTTATTGCTTCCAATAAGGAAAAAAATTATCGACAATATGTCAGGCGTGTTGGCAATAACTTTCAGAAAAGAACATTCTTGTGGCTTTAAAAAGTGTAAAAACACTTATCAATTTTTCTCCTGTTTTAAGAATTTTAAGTGATATTTTAAATAACTATTTATTACTAAAAAATTCCGTTAATATAAAACACTATATTGATTCAATAAATCAATTTCTACTAGCATTTGATCTTGATTATTATTCAATATGTTTTAATTTTTCTTTTGAAAAAAAAAGAAATCTTTATTTAAGTAATGCTCCATATTTCTTACATACTTAAGAAGTTCTAGAAGCTTTAAAAAACATTAAATATTTCATAAATAAAACAAAGAATAAAACACATTTTAATGTCCTATCCAGGGACTTCTAAATAAATGAAAGCCCTTTCAGAATATATAATAAAATATCAAATAAGAATGAATCGCGTATAGAGCAGTTTCTGTTCTATAGAAATGTTTAAGTTTTGTCAAAAGTTTTAATTCAGAATCTGTGCATAACGTGATGGTAAAACAAACCTACTTATTCAAATATCGTAAGGCTTCTGTTTTATAATGTAACGAATAAATACAATGTGTAAACTACAAAAATATACAACTATTTAAAACGTTACTAACTTTATGTTTACTTACTGAAGCTCCAAATATATGTTGAACAGTCTCTTACCTGAAACAAACAATAAAAATTTTGATAAGTTTAAAAAGATTTGAAAAATAAATGTTAAATAACTACTGACTATATGCCATTTCCTTATTAATTTATATTTTACTATATTTATACAGGGTGTCACAGAAATAAGTGCAATATAAATATTATAGGGGTGAGTCATTTTTGTAAAACGCCCGGTCTTGTCTAGACAATCCGGGCATTTACTGTTTAGTGTCCACTGTTTTATGACGCGTGACAATTTGAAATGCCATGCTAAATATCGAGTATCAAATTATTTGTTTAAAAATGCTTTTTCCAAATATGATCAGCCACGCTCAATTTGTAAAAAATTGAGCGATAATTCAAGACTTCTTGATTAAAAATTATTGGTTGTGACACAGCCATTGCATTCTAGATTAAAATTTAAAACAACTACTTTTAAATGAAAATGTCAAAAGGAGTGCATTTTGATTGCTCGATACGGCACGTATTGTCTGTTATCTATCGACTCCTATGCGACACATCGAATCGGGATATTCAGATTTCCTATCGCATTTGCCAGCGAATAAAATTGCAGTAACCCGATGAGATAGACAGTCAGACTATCGTATAATTTCTAAATTGATGGCCTATTTCGTAGCCAATGACGTAATATTTGTCTCAAATATTTGGATCAAGTTTGATTAAATTGTACATATATAATAATTTTATAACTATTGTATAATATACTTCTGGTATTTTTATAAAAATACTATATTCAACGAACAAGAAAAAAGAAAGAATTCGAAATTTATTAATTATAACAAAACCTGCAACAGATCTATGAAATTGTGCTTATGATTGTTTATACCACTGTCTTTGAAAAATCATATTGTTATAGTCTGATGGGCAGTTAATTTAGCAGAGATGGTTTTAAGTCCAAAAGTTGATATTTAACCATGATCAATTAAAGCAACAATGAACTTAAAACTATCTCTACTAGAGTAAACGTCAATAAACAATCATAACATAACTTTGCAATGACAATGACATTACAAAAACTATAAACAGTATTTTTAAGTGTGTTAATGAGAACGCAATAGCAAAGGCTTTCAATGCTAAATTTCTGTAAATCGTTACTCTCTAGTTCAAAAACGAATATCTCCAATTAAAATAAAGCTATGGAGATGAATAAAAAAACAACCAAGAAAAGATATACCTATATGATAACATTATTTTTAAATTCCTTGCTATCGCAAATAAGGGAAGTCAAATAATTTAGCTACAAACTGCTTAAAAAATCAACAAAATGGATCCAGTTGAACACAATATACAGAGTGTTTCAAAAAACATGTGCTATCTCTCATGGAGAGATTCCTCACGTAAAAATAAGATTTATGTTTCATAGCAACATAGGTCCGTAACACCGTAACCGTAACCGATACATTATCTGTAAAAATTTCAACTGTCTAGCTACAACGGTTCATAAGATTTGTGACAGACGGACGGACGGACGGACGGACAGCGAAGTCTTAGTAATAGGGTTCCCGTTTTTACCCTTTGGGTACGGAACCCTAATTAATATCATGAACTTGCAAAAGTTTTAAATAAGTACTCATTAATTCCTCATCAAAAAATAGGAAAAAAAACCTCATGTAAACATGGGAATGGAAATGCATAGTTTTAGAGTTACAAGATGTTTTGTTTGTTTAAATTTAGATTTTTTGTAATTATCTTAAATACCATTATTTTTTTATTTGAAATTGCCGTAGGTTGGACTAATAGTAATAATAATTAATAATAAATTAGGTAAAATAAATAATTTACTAATTTTATTTTTATTTTAATTTTATTAATTGTGGATTAATAAAATTGCGTTTATCTCATCAAGGAGGCCGATTTCGACAAAATATCAAGAGATAACTTTTAATTAGCATTAAACGGTCTACACAATTTTGATATCAAAAGAAAAAAGTCAATGGCGCCCAAGTTTTTTTTTTGAAAAAAGCACTGATATAGTAACCTTTACCCTCAAAATTTTATTCGAATCACTAAATGTACCTTGGAAGAAAATTATTATAAATCGAACAATTATTAAAACGTTAATACCCTGTAGCTACGAAATAAAGCAGAATCGGACCTATGTTGATATGAAAAATAAATCTTATTTTTACGTGAGGAATCTCCCCACGAGAGATGGCACATGTTTTTTGAAACACCCTGTATAAAAATTTTAAAATACATGTGCCGGTGAGTGTAGTCTTTGTTTGACATGGATGTCAACTTCTATTGATTTCTACACTTAAAATTTAAACCAGTACGCGAGTGGACACCTAAAAGTATCTCCTTCTCTTTTTCTACCGCCTGTCACGAAATAAATTCGAGGGTTCGAGGGCCCGGGCCGAGCCCTATATACCGTTCGGTCGCAAACCCGTCGACTTGTTAAAGTTTCCCCCGAGGAAGTTTCTCTAGTCGTTAAATTCCAAAAGACGGATTTTAATTTTGTTTTGATGGGCAAAGTTTTGCGGTGTCGAGGAGGTCGGCCCGCTCCTTGACTGACAACGACGCGTCCTTAGCAATGCCATAAGGGCACAAAAGAGAAATATTACTCTTAGTTTTCTTTATTATTTCTTTTCTGCATTGCGCTTGTCGGGGCTCTTCCTGTTTTATGAAGTTAGTTCTATAATGCATAGCATTATGACTAAGAGATGCTTAGTCGATGATAGAAATTTGTATCAAAATTTAAGAAAGTTTTACATGGATAGTTCTTTTCTAATTATTGTTACTTCTAAACTATCTAACAAATAAATAAATAATAGAACAAAACTTTTCTTGTTTTCATTATTATATTATAAAGGGTGTTTCAAAAAACATGTGTCATCTCTCATTGATAGATTCCTCAGGTAAAAATAAACTTTATTTTTCACATCAATATAGGTCCGACTCTGCTTTATTTCGTAGCTAGAGGGTGTTAAATTCTTAATTTTTTTGGATTTATTATAATTTTCTTCCATGTTCTTTTAGCGATTGGAATAACATTTTAAGGGTAAAGGTCAAGAACGGTAAACTGATAGGATTGCTCATCCTCATAAGACGTACGTTCGCCTCTTCCCGCGCTTCAGCTGACAGTTGTGACGTCATTGTAGTCCTTGTCATGATAGTGTGTATTATTAGTTGCCTATGGTAAACTTATAAACATAACAGCTGAGAAATTTTGAGTTAATTATTTTGTCAATTTTAAATGTGAAAAAGGTGTCTTTAAAGTTTTTAGAGCTATAGAGTGTATAAATACGTTCTTTTTGTGTTGCATAGTATCGTAGGCACTAAGTCCGATAACTATTATAACCCTTCCCATAGGATTGAACTGAATAAATTTTGTGCTTCTTTATCATTTTAAAACAGCAAAAAATATGACGCTAATTAAAATTCTATCAATAAAAATCTATTAATGAATGAAATTAAATTATATTACCATATAAACGGGTTTTAATTTTTGGGGCTTGGAAAAAATTCAACCATATTTTGATGTTTTTTTTAATTTTCTCTAAAACGGTGTAGAAATTTGGAAAAGTATAAAGGGGATTAGCCATTTTAGAACAAGTAAAAATTTCTATGAAGAATACATTTTTCTCCAAATGTCAATATTACAAAAGTTTTTCCTCTTGTAAGGACATTTCGGGAACATACGGTATATAATAAACTAGGATAAATTACTAAATAAAACATATCAAAAATTACACTGTAAAACCCAAAATCCACCTATTGATTTAAACCCAGCTTATTATTTATCTCTTTAAATTAAAGCATATATTATTTGTTGTACTAACTAGTAGAGTAATAGGTCATTTCTTATGCTTTTAATATCATTAACCTAATATCAGTCTAAGTTTAATTCCGCTATATTGGCCCTGTATTTTAATTCATGACCACTTAAGAAATATCATTAAATAGTGTAATTTCATCAGCGTTACTTGCAAATATGGCGTCTAATTTCAAAGCAAGAGCTTAAACGCTCAAATAAATTTAATTAACGAAAGACTTTAATCGTCTTAAAACGAAATAGAGAAATGTCTTTGAAAAAAGAGAAGACATTTCCGAGTAGAAATGTTACCGAAATATTAGCCTATTCACGTTGGGGTTTGATTTATTAATTATACGAATTTTCAAACCCCAACACAAAGAAGTTTTAGTACCCAAGTAGCATTTTCACGACTTGCGACCACATGTTTACTAAACACAACGTTGGATTAGTTACAAAAAATAGTTAGCTCCCTACCTTGGGTATTAAAATAAATTTAAACGTTTTTATAACGTTGTGCCGACGTTGGACTAGTACTACAGCAAAGTAGAAGCTTCTGCGACGTCGAATAAACGTTGTCTTCTAACTTTTTTTGCTTAAGTGATCTTTAGGTGATTCGGACAACGTAGTTACAACGTTGGACAATATATAGTTTTCCGACGTCAGTTTCAGGACCTATTCCAACGTTATGCAAACGTCGTTTGTTTTACTAATTCCAACGTTGTTTAGATTTCCTTATTCTTACGTTGGTAGGACGTCGAGTCACTACCTTTTTGCAACTGTATTGAACCATAACCTTAAATCTTAAATTTTCACTTCATTGTTCTGTTCAGTCAGACAATTCAGTGCTGTTTTTGTTTTTATAAAAAAAACTTAATTAAAAGGGGACATAAGAAAGGTACATATAAAACTAAATTTAAATATACATCGACATATATTACCGATAATTTATCCACTCCCTCGTTTATTTAGATTATAGAGTGCGGCACAAGCTAGACTCTAGGATGACTAAATTAGGCAATCTTGCGACGAGTATACTACCTATACTGTTAAGGTCGAACTGCGACTTTATTAGTCCAGTATGCGACTACTCGAACTACTCCATCTTAATCTCCAAAACAACAAAGTAAAAGCCGCCATGTTGTTAAATAAGAAAATGTTTCGTTCCTAAAATAGCAATTCCTGCTTTTTGAATACATTAACTTGAAATATTTGATCCTAAACAACACGCGGAAACAATTTTTTCGACTGCGAATAAATTATTCTCATTTTACTAAAAAAAAAAATTCAAGAAAATTTTTAAAACTTCTTTAATTTTAAGGCCCATTAGTATTTTTTCAAAGTAGAAACAATACATTTATCAATAAAGTTGTTTGCGTTTAACTTTTTTGCCTTGGGTAACGAGTTACAGAGTCGGTTAAAGTATATCAATAATTCTGATCTTCAAACATCCTCCACACTTAAATACTTTTGTTTTGTTTTCCTTCACTGCCATCTGACATATGTCTCTAACTAAATCATAAAAATAATATTTTTGCTATAATTATCCCAATTTAGGATAAAACGCGACTTAGACGCCATATTAGTTTTGTATTTCTGTGAATTAGGATTTTAAACAACGTTGCAGTTTGTACTAAATTAGGCTTCTAGCCAACGTCGGTATCCAACGTCGTTTCGACCCAAAAATTATTCTCCAAACTAGTGCAGACTAGGGTTGGCACGAGGTTGTGCCGACGTTGCGCCCCGACGTTTGGTCGCGTGACACAACGTTGTCCCGACGTCCAAATGCTGCTTGGGTAAACACTTGACCATAAATGGATAATTGAAATTAATTTCATTTCGTCAATATTTCTTTGAAACCTACAAGGAAAATATAAAAAAACGGTAAAATATCTGTCTATACAGTCTTCCTCTGATTTCAATATTTCAGATATTGCTTTTCTTGAAACTCACTTTAAGAAGTGAGTAGTTCCATACTTTAGAACAGTTTTAATGTTATGTTGTTTGGGTATTCGCCCGATCTTTCTGATGATGATTACATAGAAAAGAGTCAAGTTTTAGTTTAAAATTCATCATCTTCTACGATTTTTTAGTAAAGATAGTTTTATATGTTTTTAAAGTTATATTATAGTTATTTTTTTTCTTTAGTGAGGGAGTTTAATGTAATAAAAGAAAGACAGGGTATTTGACCCCATTATAATTTTTTCAACCTGCTTGTGATAGGAAATTCTATCTCTGGTTTATTTACTGTTTTATTGGTTATACTGTTTTCATATTTGTTTATACATACAAATATAACTAGAGTATGCGTCTGGGATTTAAAAATAAAGACTGCTAGGGAACACCAGGCATTTTTAAAATGTTTGTCTGACTTTGTTTATTCAGGACAATCCCCCAGTCGTCCAAACCAATTTTGAGCAGCTTCTTGGCAGGTAAGGAACTTTTCAAAATATATTTTAAGATATTTTTGTATCGGAGATCCTTGTTTGGAATATATTTAGTAAAGAAACCTATATATGGAAAATGCATAATTTGTTGAATATATATACGAATAATACATACGAATATTTCTTAATTCACTGAAATATTCAGTATAATGGAATAGTTATATTTTATGTATAGGACTATATTTGCGTCAACCAGTAAATCCAGACTGCGTTAGATTTGATGACTGCGCTCTAGTTGCAAAAACGTTACAGCAATTACAAGAAATGCTGAACACATATACCTGGACAGATGAGGCTTTGGACGTTAAGCTAAACATCGATAAAACTAAAATCATGTGCATTCTTCCGGAAAATCATAACAGTGCTATAAAAATCGGAGAACTATTGGGATATGTAACGTAATTCAATTACCCCGGCAGTTTGATTTCAGAAAAAGCCAATATCGACTCTATAATTCAGCACAGAATTATTAGCAGCGCCTCAAGGGTATTCTGGAAATTAAAAGACAGGGTTCTCTACAATCATGACTTCAGTACAAAAACGAAACTTGCAGTATACCGAGGAATAATAATCCCCACCATGTTATATGGAAGCGAAACCTGGGTGCAGCGCCGTACCGCCGGCACACGAACACGTTAAACAAGTTGCAATAGAGACACCTTAGACAACTGTTAGGAATCAAATGTCAATCACCATGTCTCAAACGTATCTGTGCTTGAAAAACATAGCTGCGAGAGCGCTGAAGTCTATCTAAAAAAGTATTTAGGGCATTTAATAAAATAGATATTGGTTAAAATATGGTATAAAATATAAGTACTAGCTTACATGATGGTTTTGGCTGGTTAACCATATCGTTTATTTTATTGCAACCCGTTTCGTTTGACCATTTAATTTGTTAATACGATTGTTGAAATCTCATTTGAAAGTAATTTTGCTCTACGATAAATTCGCTAAACAAAACCAGTTAGAATAAAACCAGGACAATTTGCATCGTTTGGAATGTCTATTACATAGTTTCAGTAAAATTTAATTCTGAATAGAGTTGAACAAATTACAGGACTTTCTAGTGTTGGCAGAGTGACCATTGTCTTTCAGTTTAATTAAAATATTATGCACTTCGAAATTAATAACCGACGCTAACTGCTACTTCCTATTAAAATGTTCAGCTGAAACTTTATATTTTTGCATTGTGGTCTCTGGTAAAGTTAGCATCTGTCACATTTTTAACTCGCTTCTATGCCATTATACTGGTCTTATAGCTACACTATTATACTTAAAAAAGTCTGTTAATTTGTTCTACGTATATACAATCATATAAATAAAACAATAATTAGCAAAAAATATTTTTAAATGTAATTGGAACAAAAAATTTCAATTCAGTGAAATGACACAATAATCCTAATATAAAATTCTCTAATAATGTACCGGCAACTATTTCAATTACTGTGAAATGAGAATTATTTTTTGTAATACATTTATTTTTATAGCCTAATATAGGTGGTGCCTCTCATACGACAGTCAAAAGTATGGCCCCAAAATTTAATTGCAATACAAACTGTCGTTCTCTTTGGAGCTTCCGTATCGTATGAGAAATGTATATAAACATATACAAAAAAAAGTAGAAGCGATACCAATTAAACTTTTTGTTACATAATCGGCCTTAATAATTTTTAAATTCATTGTTACCAACCATGGAGATATTCAGCGCCTCACCAGGCTGACTAACTGGAATTTAAATTTCCCGATAGGGATTCAGGTGGTAGCTCTGCTGTATTTATTTATTTCCTGACATTGTCATTCGTTCTGATACTGTAGTTTTGTATTACAAGTTTTTGGTTTAAATGAATTGTGTGACATTTTAAGCTCAAAAAGTGTTACTAGTAGACCTTGCAGTCGAATATTGTTCTTTTTAGAACCTCTTTTAGTGTGAAGTGTACAAGATAGCTTTATATCCGTTGAAAAAATTCATCGCAATCTTATTAGAATATTTTGAACGGGAAAACGGTAGTAATGGCCCTTTATGTCCCTTAAGTGCTATTAAGGAGATGAGTTTTGTTGATGTAAATAATAACTGTATATATATATTTATAATTAATTTATTTTTGTTTCCTAAAATATTTTGATTAAAAAAATACGTAAAGTGGGCAACGCTGTGCCGGTCAAGCTTAATCCCGTGACTAAAAGTTTATTTGGTATGATCTATATGCCTCTACAAATCAGAACCCTAAAAATAAAGTTATTTTTTTGTAAAATGCGAATGGTGTTGTAATCCAAACGGAAACCAGCTTGTCAGTGGCTTAAAAATATCAAAATAAAACAGTAATTCACCACAATATGCCAAGAAACTTTACATTTATCACTGGACGCGCGTTTCTCTAATCATATTAGCATCATCAACAAAATACGCATCATTAACAGAATAAGAACATTTTCCTAATCAACAAAAAATATTTAAAATATTCTGGGGTATATCTTCCCCGTCATCAGAAGCATAAATAAGTAAAAGAAACTATTTAAAATCTCTAAATGTAACTACCTCAAGAAAACATTTTCCTCATTACAGACGCATCTTTACAACACAAATATCAATATATTAAATTAGTTTATTCTGAAAATAAGACTCTAACTTCCAGAAATTTAAATACGCTAAATCACAACGCCGCAATTCTGAAGAGTATTCAAAACGAGTTTAATTTCCTATTTCGATTATTTTTTATTTGCGCACAAGTTTTGAGAAAATGAAATAATTCCGCAGTCGAACTTTCCGAAATCTGTTTGCGGTTGCTCTTATTGAAACTCCTATTTACGATCGAACTTTCAGATGGTGTCGTTATTAAATTTTTCCAAGTCGTACTATTGAAGCTTTTATTGAATGTAAAAGTTTGCTCCGGAGGAGAATTTTTACGTATTCGATCGATTTTTAATGGTAGACTTTTATGGCGCGTTTCGTAACAGCACTTTCAACTTGGCTTTTGAGAAACAGTTCTTTTAATAATTTCTCATTTCCTTTCCATTATTAAATTAGAAGTTTTTGTTTATTGTTTAACAAGCATTTTTACTAAGAAATGCGAATCGTATTATCCGGTATTATGCACGTTTTATACTTAAGTATACTCAGTTTTTTTTTCTCAGGCAAGATTTCGACAGAAGATGACAAAAGAAAAGCAGTTGACGTCCCATACCAATCTATTTATTTTACTAAAAAAAGTTTCTAATAACTTTTAAGTTAACCATGGATGGGTTTAAATATAAATCCGTCATGCGTCGCGTCGTCTCTTGTTGTTTTTAACCAGTTTTATTGGTTTATTTAAAAAATTACAGATCATATTTCAATTTTATTGGTTTGACGGAACGATGAACGTCAAACGGACGCCAATGCGTATGAACTCGCCTTTAGATTTTTGAAGCTTGTCAAATTTTTGCCAAATTATGAAATTATAGCTTATAATTTTGTGTCAACTTATGAACTTATGTCAAATATCTTTTTGCTCGTTTTGAAAGATGATGCATTATGATTCGTGTTATTACGTGTTTTGTGTCCTTTGAAGTCAAGTGGAGATAAAATCGAAGGTAAATTAACTGTAGGCCCAGAGCACAGTTTATAGTTAATGCTCAAACTCTTATACACCAATAAAGTTACCATCAATAAAGTTTGTATACCATCTCGTCGTAGATAAGTGCATCTCGTATATGCTACAAGGATCGTACTAAATATATACTACTGAAGTCTGGAGTAGCTGTAAAATATCGACATCACACGATAGGTAAATAATGGATTTTAGTACTGCAGAAAAATAATGTTAAAAGGTACTGGTTTAAAAAAAATAAGATAAAAGTTATTTAATCAGCCTTTAAGGTATAAAATTTGGTAAGTGTTACTATTAATAAAATAGTTTGCTTTATTTATGTTGTTTTATTTATTCCTGTGGAATATTACAAATTTGTATATGTACATAAGTTATATTGATAAATAATAAATGCGGGAAGTTTGAAGCTTCAAAGTAAGAAATAGTTCTTTTTTATATATTTTTGGTATGTGTTTTTTTGTTCTTGTTTGTTTTGTATTAACACATACCGTTTTTTAAATAAAATAACTCGATTACATTTTTTTAGTTTTACACAGTTTTTTTTTCGCAATATTTTGAAGTAATCACTTATCAGTCAAATTTTAAATATATTAATTTCCTGCGTTGCGTTCCAATTGTACCTTATTGTAATTGTAACTTATTTGTTTGTAAAATAAAATAAACTACTTTGAAATTAAAATGACAGACACATCTATGACTGTCAAGGATCTTGTCGTTGGACAGACTATATCTATTTAATTGCAAAATGCCTGGCTCTACAAAAAAAAGTTCAGTAAATTTAAGAATTAGATTAGTTTACACTGATAATGGTTAGTAATACATCTCACCGAAACTTTGTATAAGAAAAGACTATGAAAAAAAGTCCCAAATTCCTTTAGTTTCGATACAACCTGATGACAGTCACTTACTGATATAAGACCAAAACGCTTTAATTTGTCTAAAATATTTTTAAATTTTAATATAATAATATTCGTTGCAACTTTTTAAATATCAATATCAAAAAAAATATATTTTCATCAAGCGCAAAATTTAAAATATCTCTATTATTGTTGTTTTTTTTTCAGCTTTTGTATATATTTATTTTCCAATCTCCGCTACGTAGCAAATAACAAACTTTTTAACTGACAGATATTGATGGCCATTTTACAACACTAATAAATATTTTAGATTGTTACGTGTTTGTTATTGTTATTTATATCACAACTATATATTTTAAAATATAACCATTAATATTGTTTAAACAAATATATATTTTATAGGGCCATATATTGGCGGAAGTGTAAAATATTTTGTATAAAAAATATATAGCTCTAGTTTGTTAATAATGTTAAAATTAAATATAGTTTTCCCTATTTTTTGCCTATTTTGTTTAAAAAAGTATATTATTCTACAATATTATCAAAAAATATACCTATAATTTATTGAAAAAAAATCATAATTAAAACTCACTAATTAATTGATCTTAAAAAAATATCGTTTTAAAATTAGAAGATTTTTTCTTTGTAATAAAGAAAATCTCGTTTTTCTGTCATAATTAAGAGTTTTTGCCTACAAAGTCAACACGTAATTAAAAGATAAGTGTAGCATTTCCATTAAAAAAGTTGTCAGTTCGAGACAGGTAGGTACGTAAAATCATTTTTTAATTTGCACTTTGGCTATTAAGTTTTTAACGAGATACAGTATAGGAAAACAACGTTAAAGAAACTTACACGTACAGTCCAGAACCCTTCTGAAGCGCTGTGAATGGCCACAAAATAATGACCACCCACTGTTCATAAAACAACCTACTTTGAAATTAAACTAACAGACACATCTATCATTATCAAGAATTTTGTCGTTGGGCACACTACAGATATCTAAGTAATATACATTTTTCTACATTTATAATGTCGTTGTATAATTGTTTCGTTCCTAACCGGACAGTGGCTGTACTATGGAGAAAAAGATAGAGCTAGAGAGCCAGAGAAGAGCTAGAGCGTGTAAATAGCAGTGGGAATTCCGAAATATCAACTGTATACGCTGCCATAAATATAGAATACGCTCTTGACAAATTTATCGGTTAATCCCTATTTGTTTAATTATAATCTCGTTTGGTTGCGGCTTTGATAGCTGCCGCTAATTGCGCTCGGTTGCGCCCTCTCTCTCTACGGGCGCGGACGAATCGGTCCAGATGACGCGATTGCGGTTTACGCGAGCTTTTGTCTCGTAAATCTGCACTTAGCGTATCGTTTTCACCGTTTTTACCTTTAAATATTTGTTAAATGTTTCTACCAAATATTCTAGTGCGAGTCAATAGACTCGCACTTTATACTTGTGACACTTTTTTTCTACAATTTTGTTAAACAGTAACCACAAAAAGTTTGCAACTAGAAATGTTTATGTTAAGAGGTTCCTTCTACGGCAAAAGCTATCACAAGAATGTCTAGACAACAAATATTTAGAATGGTGCATAAATTCATCAGGAAAGAGACAGGCAAAAAAGTTCATAGTAGAACATTCGCCAAAATTCACTGCAGATCAGATAGACAAAGACAGACAGACAGTCAAAGCTGCAATAGGTCATTGTAAGCTGAATAGCCATCTAAAGCTGATGGGATTGATGTACGAAGCCATGTGCAGAGTTTGTCAATCTACAGAACACATCTTCTGCCAGTATGATAGCCTAACCAATACCCTGTTCTTTCTACTACGCAATGATAAGTCATTGCCAAAGAGTTACATGGACGGTTCAGTCTCCGAGGTGTTTTGGAACTTTTTGAAAAGGATAGAACTGAAGTGAAGTGTAACCTAAGGATCAGAAGAGGATCACCATAGATCTGAAAAAATCGTAGTGGAACAGGCTGATAGCCATCTCAAAGAATATAACTTAATCGAATCCCTCAGGCAGTGAGAGGCAACTTGCGATGTCCTTCTTAACATAAGCATAATAATTATTATATAATAAATTGACAGATTATTAATAATATAACCTGATTTCCAACATCAGAAGTGGTATAAGTACTAAGTAATAAAGTTTAATTTTTGTTGTGTAAACTCCACAGATCATTCTCTTTATACTTCTATCGTTCATTTTTTGTCTTGCTGTGATCAAAAAGAGTGTCACACGTAATATAAAACTTAAAAATATAGACAAACTATGGATTTCAAATTATGGATTAATAGTCATATATCGTCGTCAATAAAATTTTTTTATAAATAAGTGGCAACCTAGCAATTTTCTGTTTATATTTATTTGGTTTGAATATAATGGATACATGAGTTTTGCACAGTAAGGTTTGTCTATCTACTCGTATGTTACAGTTTACATTTCTCGAAGGTAACAACTGTAATGAGTAATGAGAGCAATTTATTCCCCTTTCAAAGTTTTTAAAAATAAAGATAAACTTAAGAAAAATACTTTTCAGTATCTTTGCATACCGAAAAATATTCAAAAAATGTAAAAATCTGAAAACTAACATGGTTAGGTTAGGTTAGATTAAATGTAATAATATTTTTATGTGATATACTAGATAGTTTCTGGCTCACAAATTTGGAATTTTCAGAAATCATAACATTATAAATTATATTATCTGAGTTCTTCAAAATGTACAGCCCCGCTTTTTAAACATGCAACAATTTGTTTTACTACATTACTCGGTTCCCTCCTTCTCGCTCGTCTTTTCTTTGTATAAAATTACTGTCGTTGCAAAAAATGGCTTCAGTATTTAAATTTAATCTCGACGAAACTTAAATTCGTGTTTAGAAGCACATTTCACCATTTCCATGGTTATTTGCCTCAATGATTATGAAAGGGGAAGGAAAATCCTAAAAGGAATCAACTTCCTTAAAAATGTTAGACTGACAATGGATATTTTTCACCCCACTGATGAAAAGTAAAAAATAAAAAGTTTTTACCGTTGGTGGCATCGAAATTAACGATAAAATCTTGAAGCAAAAGCGACTGTTTTGCCTTTTTTATTTATTTCATGTTATACCAGTACATTCACCTTTTTGTTTATACTTTATAGAAAGAATGTCATGAAATACTGATACATAAAAATTTACAGAGGTCACGAAGGGCAACCGAAATGAAGATGAAATGGTCAATAAAGTTCATAAATACCGTACATAGTTCCAGAGCCCTTCTGCGGCGTTGCAAAAGGAAGTCAATTCGAACAGAAAAATCTCATCATATGTTCTTACTTGTACCGGCCATGCTACCAAATTAAGGTTTTATAATTCATCATTCGTCATTGTAAATTATTAAAGTGAGAAATGGAGTAGAGCACATTATTTGATATTGTTGGCGTGTAAAGTTTGGCTTTATGCGTCCACAAAGTTTTAGAAAGTCAATGTATATGGCAAATCATATGTTCTTACATGTACCGGCCATGTACCGGTAAAGAGAAAATGCTACCAAAATAAGGTTAGGATCATTGTAACTTATTAAAGTAAGAAATGGAGTAGAGCACATTATTTGGTATTGTTGGCGTGTAAAGTTTGGCTTTATGCGTCCACAAAGTTTTATAAAGTCAATGTATGTATATGGCAAAACTTATAAAGATATACCACTAACATAGCAGATTAAGCACAGTACATACTATAATGTGGATGCAGTACTCTAAAAACACAAGCGATTTGTTGGCCACCCATCGTTGCGCAGCCACTATCGTGACTGCTTTTGCAACGCCGCAGATGGGTTCTGGGTATTGGTAAGTCTTGCTCGGCCATTTCATCTGCCTTTCCGTTACCCTTGTAATCCTCGTGCTCTGGTACCCAGGCTACCCTAACATTGGTACGCTCACCTAAAGTATTTAGAGCACACATACAATCCCACGCTGGTCTAGAATTGACCTCCGTGGGACCGAATGCCTTCAGCGCTGCTTGGCTATCCGTGAAGATGGCCACCGAACGATGTCTTCTTTGTTGCCTTATTATTTCTTCTACTTAATAGTGGATTGCCATTACATCCGCCTGGAAAATTGTGACATCCTCAGATAAGTTTACGTGGAAAGATATTCCTTATTTCGGCCCAACCATTCCGGCTCCTGCGCGCCCTGACGTTTTTTGAGCTTGAATGTGTACACCTTTTATCCAGTCTTCCCTTCCTGATGTTTTTTTTAGTTCTTCAATTAGCTTCTCTCAGCACTATGCGTCTGGCTTATGTGCTGCTGACCGTGAAATAACCTGTACATGGCAGATCTGGCTTTGCCTTGTATACAAATGTGTAGTAGTGGCAAGTTCAACAAAACTTACAGCATAATGAGTCTAACAATAAAACTGTTGTTAACAAGAAGATTTTAAAAATATATTTGAAAATCCCTATTCAGAGAATTGTTACTCGGTACATACCGTCAATCAACCATTATCTTTCGATTTTGAATAATCTCCCCAGCTTCCACGCCACCTCCATACGTTTCTCGTATAATTACGTCCCCCTTTTAAAAGCTCTTTCTTTCCGCTTGCATTTAGTACGTGTCCGTGGAAGATTGCACGTTTCTAGCCGGGATCGTTCGGTATTCGGCCGACGTAAAAACGGGTAGTCCCAGCGCCATCTGTCTGCCCTTGGCTCGTGTTCCACTTCAATCCGTTGAAGATGCCAAGAGTAGGTGCGGGAAGGGAAGGCGTAATTTTTCTTAATGCCCTCTCTCTCTCTCGGATAGAAAAACCTGATTTAAATTTTAATTTGACGGTCGGCGAAGAGGATGCAGGAGAAGAGAAAAGTGAGGTGGAGGGTAAGAGGAGGGGTATAGGTAAGGAGGACCGCGACTGACAAATAGAGAATTGGGGTTGAGATCTGTCGGAAAATAAATTTGCTCTCTTATTAGGACCGGCCTCTTTCCAATTTCGCCCGATTGTTTCCGTCAAACGATTCGGAATCGAGGGATTTTTATTTTATCGTGAAAGTTTAATGAGATGGGAACGTGCGGTTAAGTTCTCCAGACCTATATCCGAGTGCTTAAATATAATGGCTAAAACTTATATAGAGTTCGACTAGCCGCATTCAAATGAGCCAACAGGACCTTATTAATTTCGGATAAAATTTCGAATTTGTTTGGAGCATAGAAATCCGTAGGTAGCTTATGTCGGATTTATGTATTAGAAACTAAAAAATAGTATTTGATCAGTTAAACATACTGTGGAAATTTATAATAAATATATGTTTTTATATTTTGTCATTAAAGTACTCCTAGATCCAAGTACTTAGTATGTGACTATTGGCCAATTCCATTACGACCTTTACATTATCTATTGTGGTTCTATTCTGATATACTCTGTTTTTTTTTTCATGTAAGATTTCGACAGCCTATGACAGAAAAAAAGCAGATGACGTTCGTCCCAATCTATTTATTTCACTAAAGTAAGTTTCTAATATTTTTTAAGTCAACTACGGATGGATTTATATATAAATCCGTCATGCGTCTTCTCTTGTTATTTTTAACCAGTTTTATTGGTTTATTTCAAAAATGACAGATCATATTTAAATACTATTGGAGTGACTGAACGATGAACGAATCACGGACGCAAATGAGTATGAACTCGCCTATAGATTTTTGAGGCATGTCAAAGTCTTGCCAAATTATAGGTTATAATTTTGTGTCAAATTATGTCAAATACCCTGCGTTTTGAAAGAGGATGCATTTTGATTCGTGTTATTACGTGTGTTTTGTGTCTTTTGGAGTTAAGTGGAGGAGAAAATTAACTGTAGACCCAGAACACAGTTTATAGTTAATATTCGGTGACCAGGCAGAAAGCTTTATGCCAATAAAGTTTGTATACTATCTCATCATAGATAAGTGCATCTCGTATATGGTACATGGTACTAAACATATACTAAAAACTGGAGTAACTGTAAAATAACGACATCCCACGATATGTAAATAATGGATTTTAGTACTGCACAAAGATGATGTCAAAAGGTACTGGTTTAAAAAAATTAAGATTAAAGTTATTTAATAAACTTTTAAAAGTATAAAATTCGGTTATTATTAATAAAATATTTTGTTTTATTTATTCCTGTGGAATATTACAAATTTTTATTTCTACATAAGTTATATTGATAAATATAATAATAAATGCAGGAAATTTCTTGATGCTTGAAAGTAATAAATAATTCTTTTTATATTTTTTGGTATTGGTGTTTTGTTCTTGTTTGTTTTATATTAAGACATACCGTAATTTTTTTTTTCAAACAAAATGACGATTAAATTTTTTATACTGTTTTGTTTCACAATATTTTGAAGTAATCACTTGTCACTCAAAGTTTAAATATATTAATTTCTTGCTATATGCGTTCCAGTTGTACCAACTTATTTCTTTGTAAAATAAAATACTTTGAAATTAAAATGACCGACACATCTATCACTGTCAAGGATTTTATCGTTGGACAGACTATATCTAGGTTACATTCTCCATTTATATTATTTTCAAAGTCTAGTCTATACCTGTATTTGTCTGTCAATTCCATCAGCTCTATGTGCCTATTGAGCTTGCAATGCCCTGTTAGAAGACCCATTACAGTTTTGACAGTTTTAACGTTTTTACTAAATTTTGACGGGTGTTTTACTATGAAAATGTTTGCCCGCCTCTGTGCTAATGAATGTTTCCATCATTATTCACATTACTTTTGACAATTTCATGTATATTTGGTTATTATGCCCCAGTACCTGTAACACTGCAACAGACTAACTAAACATAATATTGCTACGTCCGGCGTGCCCTCAATGTATTTAATGCACAAGTATTTAAATCCCATAATAGTCTATAAAATCAAGTCATCATCATTATCATTTTCGGCTTATTCAACCATTTCCAATTATGATGTAGCCTCCTCACATATTTAGAAACTCTCTTTGTAGTTGGCACATTGTTGACTATACAGGCCCAAGTTATCCCTGCTATTTCCTAATATCATGGTCTCATCTCAGGTTCGGTCTTCTTCTAGGTCTCTTAATTCTTCGTGGGTAGCATGCTGTATTTTTTGTGGTCCATCTGTTGCCGTTCATCTTGCCAGGTGTCCATTACCATTTGAAGAATTGCCATTTGAGCGATAACGTGGCAAATGTGCGATACTTTGCAAAGGGCTTCTTTCGAATTACTATAATAGCCATTATCAAAGAGGTTTATGAAAGGTTCAATCTTCAAATTATTAGTCTTCTTCTACTAAAGAATGCAATCGGGAGATCAGAGAACCACAACAGATATGAAGAGACTGCAGTAAAATAGGCCAAAATCGACTTCATCTAAATGTTATATTTTGTAGATTGAAGACAAAATGAACGAAATGCTTATATTGCGTAGAAACTCTAGATCAAACCAAATTGTAGCAAGCTTGTCTATCGACGCGATATTCCAATTTCCTCTCACGCTGCCGTTTAAGCTACAATACTATCCGCGCCGTCCGAAACCTATTCGAAAGTAATTTAATTTCGCGATAAATTCCGAAACAAAACCTCTCAAGAACAAAAAGCAGCGACGGGATAATTTCTGCTCGTCGCGTCCACGGAATGTCTAATAGACAAGAGTGCGTTTCTATAAAATTCAATTTCGAACGGAGGCAGATGCGCATCGGAACGAGGCATCATCTAATTTCTGGACAGCCACCACCGTCCAGAGAGCGCCCATTATCTTTTAATTCAATCGAAATATCAGCTTGTAAATTTATAATTTACAATGCTCGCTTGTTGGTCGGTATTCGGATCGGAGAAGTTTAGAGCTTCAATAGGATTCAATAGCGGATTTAAATGATAAAGCTTACAATGCGTCGGGACGGTCAATGGGAAATGCACAATTTATATACCTACCAGTTGATATTGCCTAGCTTATTGTTTTGGAAATGCTTTGATTAGATTCAGATTAGGTATCTTTTGTTTAAAAATAATTGTATTATTTTTATGGAATAAATAGAAATAATGATAAAATTTATATTAGACTTTTTCTAAAGAAGTGGGATGCATTAAATTTGGAGGTTCATATGCACAAATGCTCTTAATAAGAAATTGTCACTGATTGCAGATTCCTTGCACCATAATGTATTTTAAAATTTGTAAATATTCGTAACAAACCGGGTGCGCTTCAAAAGTGGCTCTGAAGTGGAAGAAATCTTTTTTATTTTTTTAAGATAAAAAACGATATTTGGTATGTTAGTATATGACATAAATTAGGATTGATTGACGTATTCAATTGTTTAGTTTTTTTTGTTAATTTAGGGTCACTTACTGTTTCACCGGAAATGACTACAACTTTTGATTTTTAAATTACACCCTTGGTATTTTTTTACTTTATTTGATGATTGTTAAAAAAAATGATAGAATGACATATCGTATGTCAACTTTTGACATTTTCGCATATGATTTATTTGAAGTTGTAACATGCGGCTCATAAGGACAATTGACTCAAAATACCAAATGTGTGGTACCAAATTATTCGTAAAAAAAACTTTTTCCAAATATGTTAATGAGCGACCCTTGTTCCGTTTGAAAAAATTGAGATATGATTAAAAATACGATTTGAGCATCTTTTAACCGGCCAAGACAAGATACGAAAAAAACATCAGACAATCAAATCTATTTTTCCAAGGCTTGATTAAAAATTGGTGTTTTAACACATCCATGGCACTCTAGATTGAAATTTAAAATACGATTTTCTTTTAAACTAAAACGTCAAAAGTTGACATATGATATGTCATTCTATTCAGAGTGTCATTTTCTATCGAATAAAGTAAAAATATATGCCGTATAAAAATATGCCATTTAAAAATCAAAAGTTATCATAATTTCCAGCGAAAAAGGAAGTGACCAAAACAATTGAATACGTCAATCAATCCTAATTTATGTCATAGATATACTAACATACCAAATCTGGTTTTTTATCCGAAAAAATAAAAGTGAGCCAGTTTTGAGACGCATCCGGTAGAGTATGTAGATCTTCAGAAATCAATCTATAACGAAATTATTACGAACCAAAAAAAATCTTTTCAGCAGTTCCTTTTTAGTGTAATTTTCTCAAGAACAAGTCATTACTAAACCGTCCAAAACTTATATCAGGCAACCTTTTATTGATATTAAATATAGGACCCGACTACTTATTATATCCTTTGGATATTGGACCCCTTTCTCTAATATCCTTTTATACCAAATTTCATTTTGTCTCCACAAGAATTCCGTGCGGTCAAACCTAGATGTGGCTTATTTTTTCTTAGCGAAGAATTCGCTAAAAAATGGTCTAATAAGAAAAAGGACGGTCCGAATAGTAATAGTCCGGTTGTGCCAGAATTCGAAGGATTTTTTTGGAAAATTTAAATAAAGAAATTGCTATAACCCGTAATATAAAGAAATATTTATTTATATTTGATCGTGTCTATAAAATTTCAAGCCTTCGAAAATGTTAAACATCAGAAAATTTATACGAGTATATTTAAAATGAATATTGCTTAATTAATCATCATGTCGAAATAGGTCAAAGAATGCTTAGAAAAGCTGAATAAATTAGGCAAACAAAATAAAGCCCTTCTACTCTAGGTGCCAACCCACCAAGGGATATACTCTGTTTTTTTTTCTCAGGTATGATTTCGACAGACGATGACAGAAGAAAACCAGATAAGGTCCCATAAAAACCCAAATTCTAACTTTAAAAAAATATTCTTGCAACTGCTTGGCAGTGGAATTCTATAGAACTTTCACTACACTTTCCTTGTAATCTTCCAAATTATGTTAACGCCTATTAAAGCCATATTCTTCAAAAATAAGAGTCAGTTCCTTCACGGTATATCTAATGTATCAAAATCATACGATTTTTCTAATCAAATGTTTGTGATTTATTGCTTCCGAATATTTAACGTGGATTGTTTGGTATTAGTGATAATTATTTATATTTTTAGGGTCCCGTACCCAAAGGGTAAAAACGGGAGCCCTATTACCAAGACTTCGCTGTCCGTCCGTCCTTCCGTCCATCCGTCTGTCACTAAGGTCTATCTTATGAACCGTTATACCTAGACAGTTGAAATTTTTACAAATAATGTATCTATGTTGCCGCTATAAGAACGAATACTAAAAACAGAGTTAAATAAATGTTTATAAATGAAAAAGTACTTTCACTAAACATTATCTTTTAAGTAAGAATTTTACATAGAATCTTTCAAGTCCTCGGTGGCCGCGTGGTTTAAAGCGTTAGGACTTTACGCTACTATGACGTTGGAGCCGTAGTAAGGCAGGTTCGAATCCTAGTCAAGGCGACTTTTTTTTCATCGTTTTTTTTTTAATTTTTACATATTTTTACATATTTATTATTAATTAATACAATTTTTAGTAATGCGTTTCTTCATTTTTTTTTTAAATTACTTATACAGATTTACCAAAAAGTTTATAATAATATAGTATCTAATGTTGTATGAGTCCGACTCGCAGTAACCATTTTTTTTTAATTATCGTTTTTTTATGATTAATGATAAAAAAAGTGTCTAACTTTTCTGACAGTTAAAAACAGATAGAATTCATAAATATTTATAAATTCTATGATATTTTAATGTCCAAAATAACTGAAGCATCCTGTAGTAATTTTTCAGTCAGATTTTTAATTTTGATATTTTTGATGAAAACACCATTCTTTTATGAATAATAAAAAGTTTAGCTGTAAAACTTCAACTTCCGTATATGGAGACGGGTTTGCTCTTTAAGATCTTTATTCTTCATCTTTCCTGGACAGTACGAAGACGAGGTAAAGCCATAAAGATTGAAATAAATGTAAAGAGGAAAACGGCTGTTTTTGTTTCAAGGCAGTCTGAGTCATTAATTTCAATACTGTCGATACTGAAAAACTTTTTTATTTTTTCTCACTTTTTTGCTTATCTTAGAAAGTCGTTTTTCTTTGGTTTTTCTACAGAAAAAGCCGAATACGTCTTTGATGTATCAAAACATATATAAAATTTAAGAATACAAACTTCCACTAGCCATAGCATTTATAGAATTTGAGAAGGCTTTCAACTCGATACAGCTTAGCGAAACAAGGTATTGCCAGGCCTTATATAGAAACTCTCGCCATTATATACAAAGAATCCAAATTAAGAATAATGATATATAAAACAACCTCAAAGTTCCCAACTAGCAAACAAGTAGGACAGGCAGACACGATATCCCCAAAACTGTTAACAGCAACACTAGAAGAAATCTTCCGTCAACTGGACTGGACCAACAAAGGATTAAGAATAGATGGAGAATATTTCAACCATCTAAGATTCGCTGATAGTCTGATAGTCCTAATAATTATCAATAACCCTGAAGAATTACAAGCACAAGTTAATGAACTAAATACAGCCAGCAATAAAGTTGATCTCAAAATGAACTTAGCAATAACTAAAGCAATGTACAACTAACTAGTGGACAGAAAAGACATTCTAATAAATAGCACAGCACTGGAAATAGTAGAAGAATATTTGGGACAACTAATACACAGCTCGGGATCTTAGAAGAATTAAGTTGGCATGGAGTACTTATGGAACAAACTCGATCAAATTCAAATCTAAAATGTCACTTCATCTAAAGAAGAAAACATTCGACCAATGTGTACTACCAGTGATGACCTAAGCATACAAAACCTGGGTACTTAAAAAATATTGCTGGGTATAACCAAGAGGGGCCGTAAAAGGATAGAGTAGATACGACAAAAAACCCAGGTAAAATACATGTCTTGTACCATGATGTCTTATAACATAAAAATTGGAGGGAGGTACACGGTTCAGGTACAACAACCAAGTACCTGAATGCTGCAATATAACTGTACTTTTAATAATGCTGCACGCGTCTCACTTAGTAGTAGGCAGCACTGTAAAGTAGGCTATGCAGTAGGCTAAGTAAATGAATTTAAATCATTGAAAAAAATGTATCCATTATAAATTTATATGAAAAATAATTTCACATAATTTAAAAGAACCTGTATATACCACCTCAGTTGGGTGTTAGACTGTTACAAAGGAACACACTAAATTATGCAATGGTCTGTTTAAAAGGTCCAATTATACGTAACATACTACTTTTCTGGCAGAAACAGGTATTTCGCGTTCATTTAAAATTAACATCTCTTTGTGTGTAGCAAAGTAAATATGCTTGAAATATATTATAAAATTTAGATTAAGGTCGAGGGCGTGTAACAAAATATTTGTTTAGCCTTTTTTCCAATTTTTCCCCATTAAAATTTAAAAGAAACAAGAAAAACAAAAGGAAAACACAAAATAAATTAAGGAATGTTTTTCTTTAATTTTTCAAGCGAGCCTAATTCTGTTGGAAACATTTTTGGTGAAATTGGGCTGTGCCTATTCAATTTTAGTTCGTCATTTCATTTTCAAACACACACAAAAATAAATATAAATATACATTATGTTGGAAGTTTATTATGATTTGGAGATATCAAGATTATAAGAAGTAATTTTGCAGGCAAAGGAATATAATAATTATTTTTTCAAAGAGAACATAACGTAGAATAATTCAAGATGTCATATATTTTTCATCCAAATTTTCTTTATGCAAAAAACCATTATTTGTTGTTAACAATAAAAACAGACCCAGAGATACATCAATTAAAAAAATATAGTTTAAAACTAATACTGTATGATCGAATAAAACGGTATCAAAGACGGCTGGGGAATGACAATTATTGACGATAATTTTGATAATATAATAATCTCTCGATGTTATTTACTAAAAATTGACATAAAACTTGTCAAAAGTAATACTAATTATAGAAAAATTAAAAAAAAAATTTCCAGACACATAAATCTATATCTAAGACAATCCTTTCTAAGGCCTATTGGCAGTAAGTGCCAATAAAAAAATAAAGAAGAATACGAGCTAAGTAATGACGTCTAGGGCTTGACCTCGTCAAAATTATCATTAATTTTCATGTCATTCCCCAGCCGCCTTTGACGCCTTTTTTTTCGATCGTATGCGATTTGTGGATAGTAATAAAATAAAAAATAGAAGATTAATATTAGTAATTTACTTCAAAAAGCATAATATTTTTTCAGTGATATACTAATGATCATATTAATATAATAAATGATTATATCGTTTTTAATACCTACCCGTGCTATTAAAGTCTGTAATAATTAAACCGAAATTTTGTTGAAATTTGATATAAATTTATAGTCCATTAACGCTTGCAAATATCAGTTTACCTCAAATCCTTCATTATAACTTGGTCGAAGTTCGATTTAAATTATTAACTCTACAGCTAAACACCATGGACTGTTATTTTTTATCTGAAATGTAGTACTTATTGCACTATTTTTTAAAAGTTTATTAATTATACAACTAATTATACATATCAATTATACATAACAACTAATTATATAAATCAATAACATATTCCGTATAATTTTATATAGAGGGTGAGTCTTAAATTAAGTGCAACTATTTTTAGAGGTACTATATTTCTACATCAAAAACACGCCTTTTTTCCAAAAAGTAATTGAAAATTTGAAATTGTTTACAAAAAAGTTTGGAAATTTCATTAATATTTAGTTAAAAATATAACAGATTCATAATATGGTAACATAGATAGTAGATTAAATTTACAAGAAAGGAAACCCAGAAGAGATCCAGTGAATCTCAAAATTTATACGAAAATATATTTTTTTTAAATTTTCAAGTAAAATATCTCGGTTAGTTGGGACTTATTTGAAAAATAGTAAAGAGAAAATATGTTTCTTTTGTAGAGATCTACCAACCTTGAAAATATTTGCACGTATTTAAGAGTCAAAATGACAGAGATCAACATTTTCATGGCAATTCTCACGCTGTTTTTTTTTCGATCATATAGAACTTTTTAACAGAAAACTAAATTCAATATGACTGATAATTTATTTAAAATCCCGTTGCAAATTTTCAAATTTCAAAATTAGATCTAGAATATATTTATCTCTCTCATTACATAGGAGAGAGAAAGAAAGATATATAAAATGTCAAACTTCCATCTGGTCTCAATTTCTGTTGTTGTTTTGTTAAGAGAAGTGTTTTTGGTTGTAAAGTTGTAGTAAAATGTTGGACATTTTCCCATCCTCAATCAAGTGTGGCTTTTAGATAAACTATAATATAATGAAAATAGTGAAATTATTACTTTATAGGGCTAAAATAAAGAAAAATTCAATGTTGAGGTTATTTTCCGCTTTTCTGAAAAACGGTAAGAGACTGCCAGGAAAAAAAGTTCAGATTCGTAATATACGACCTCAAAATAGGGTGTATACCAATGTTGGTGAAAATCGACTATTTCCAGTTTTCCTAATAATTACCTAAATCATTATTTTTTTTCATCATATGGTATAAAAGTTATACGGTATTACAAGAATCCTATACTATTCATTTGAACAAGTAATGCTTTTCTGTCTTTTAATTTAATTTGATTCGTAGTAATTAAAATTAATCTCCCGATTCCTCAAATTTTTCTAATGAACCAGCCTAAATCACTGTCCATCGCTCCAGGCCCAAAAAAGTTTCAACAATTTGAAAAATTTAATCAGTATTTCCATTTTTACGGAACAAATCCGCCGCCTCTTTTCATCCACCGCTAAATTCAGTAACTGCCTATTTAATTAGTATAATTTCCCTAACAACTGCGCGTTTTATCCAGTCAATGTTTTAATAAAGTCAAGAATTTCGCTAATACTTTTCATCCAGTTGTTCGTCAATTGTAAATTAATTAGTGAGTAGCAAATCACTGTGATATAACACCCCTTGGAAGGATATAAAACAATAGATATTTACATTATAAGTCCAGTGAATTATAACTTTGAGGTATAACTAAAGTCTTTTTTGCAGAAAGAGATAGTGAAAATCGTGCATTTTCTTTTAAATTTTCTTGTACTTTTTAGAAAAAAAAATTAAAAATAATTAAATTTATTGCGAAATAATTTTTAGAATTAATAATAATTAAAGAGTTACAAAAAACAAAGTAACAATCAGTTAGGTAAAATTACTGGTGGCAATTTTATAACAAGATTGTCAAATACAGACTTCTTATTAGTCTAAAATGTAATAAACTTAATAAAGTAACTGAAAAGCACAACAAAAATAAATAACAAAGAATTTCTCTAATCATTTAATAATGACAGAGACGGAATAAGTACCGAAATTTTTCTAACAAAACTGCAGCGAGTTGCGAGTTTCCACAAACTTTTCCGGGGTGTTTCAAATATAGAAATGTCCAAAAGTTGAATTAAACTTTAATAAGAAGCAAAGTTTGTACACGACAAGGCACAGCGCATACCCGTAAATATTCCAAAATGACTATGGAATTACGCCCAGTCAAAAGTTTCAAATATTTTTCACGCTTTTTCTTAAGAAGAGCGCTACTTTTTTGTGAAACAGCTGTTTCGTACGATACAAATTTGGAAAATATTTCTTAATATATTTAAAAAGCTGTCTGTAGTACAGAAAAGGTATTAACACATAGAGGGTATAATAGTAAGTGTTAAATTGATTTGATTAAAATTTTTAGACGGCTAGAGGCCGCAACTGCTATGGAAAATAAGAAAATAGAATTTTTATAGAATTTTGCCTAGATAATGGGTACTATAAATAATAGCTTCATAATCTTCAGTAAATTTTGGATTTTTTTGTTAGAACCATTTTCTCATCTCTGCTAAAATAAAGTGGTGGGGGAAGGTTAGATGTGTCTTTGTTTAAATATTAATAACTCCGGACTCTGGATGATCAGAATCGAACAAACGAGGGTTCTTTTAAATCTTTTTTTATTTATCTTTAGATTTTTTTTTTCAAAATGCCTCTATTATTTGAAGGAGTTGAAGTTGTCGGCATTTTGAAAAAGCAATCAAAAGATAAAAACGCTTCTAAGACTATCAAAATGTTGTCGAATAACAATTTTAAGCTTATACTACGTCAAAAACAACTTTTTTCCAAAGCCTACCATGATTTCACGAGGCATAGTTTCTTGTTCACTGTTATTAACATCTTAATTTTTAGTAATATAGTATTATGGTATTCTTTTTGGTAATATGGTATTCTGGTATATTGTCGATTTTAAAATAAACTAATCGTTTTTATCTTATTTTTTTATTAGAATGGGTATAATCAAGAGAGCTACATACCGTGTTATAAAAATAAAGTAATTAAGGGCTTATTTTTTCGTACCTATTTATTATAATTTCTTCGGTTTGAAAATAGATATCAAGATGAGGTTTTCGCCGACTTTTTAAGCTTTTATTTCTCTTTACTATCAGCTAAAACTACATTATATTATCGCAATTAATTTTTTTGAAATAACGCGCAATGTTTGTTATATAGTAAGACAGCGCCCTTTAGCGTCTACGTTCAAAAGCTTATTATTATTATTTTTACGGTATAATACAGAGTAAGGAACGCTCTTTTAAACGAGCCCAAGTTTCTTGGATTCTGATAATCCAGAGAGTCCGAAGTTATTAACATTTAAATAAAGACAGATCTAACCTTCCCCCACCACTTTATTTTAGCAGATAGAGGAAAATTGTTCTAACAAAAAAAATCCAAAATTTACTGAAGATTAGGAAACTATTATTTATAGTACCTCTTATTGAGGCAAAATTCTGTAAAACTTCTATTTTCTTATTTTTTATAGCAGTTGCGCCCTCTAGCGGCCGTTCGAGAGCTATTCTTAGTGAGACACCCTGTACTTAGAGAAAATCTTCATTTCCAAACCAATATCGGAAAAAAAGTATTAAATTGCACATTCTCTCGATCTAAAATAATGACATATTTAACCTAACAATGCCTAAACTTTGAACCGCTCCAATTTATCACACTCCGTAAACTTCGTTCCCGTGATAAATCTTTTGTGATATGCAGCCGTTCTTAATCCTGCGCGCGCTATGCAGTTTTGTGCCGCGGTTTCCAACGATACAACGGCAAGGAGCTGTTGGTTTTGTATGAAAATTTAATCTAAGACGGGCTTACATAAATAATAAGTTTTCCAAACAAAAACGAATACAGCCAGTTTAATATACTAATCTTTAAGATAAATTCTTAGCGGTACAGGTGCCAAACTATCAAGCGTTCGAGTAGAGAGTTTAATTTAAAGTTTTTGTTATGGAAGAACATTTTCGGATGAATAACTTGCCGTTGAAAATAAGACGAGGAAAACATTTTTGTTTCGAGTTAATCTTGTCAGTATTTCATAGAGTTGGACGACGCCGACGCACAGTGCTTCGTCCCATGGACAAAAATCAAAAAATAAGTTAAAATTTACTAATATCTGAAGATATAATTTTATACTTATAGCAATGTTCAACCATCCTGTATATTATTTTTCATAAACAGCGTTTTTGTTAGCAAATATTTTCACTAAAAATAAATTTTGCGATCATTATCTCATCAGTGAAAAGAATAACATTCATAGTAGTTCTGTATATTATGGAGTTAAACGGGTACGTACTTAATTGAAAGCCACTATGGATATTGTTAAACAAGGTATATACTTTAAATTTATTTCTAAACAAGTTCGTGATTGTTTAGTTTTTATTTATTTTTTAAGATGATTCTTAAATGGGTATAAAAATTTTACGTTTTCAAACTTCAAAAAGGCATTTAAAAAACATATCAAAACATATCGTATTTATTGAATATTTTTGTTGCCATATTCATACACTTTTAATTTTTGTATAGTTCACCTGCGTCTGCTTGCGACGAACTTTATTTTATAATACTTTTCAGATGGAGTAAAATTGATAAGCAATGCCGATCTGGCTAATACTTGGCTTGATCATAAGGACAAGAACTCAAAATTATTTGTATTTCAAAAATATGTTCTTATTAGATATTGATGAACCTTCCAGTCAAATGAGACACCACTTGTGCCTGAAAAGTCCACTATGTTGGAGCGAAACATAAAGTCGCATAAAAAGTGTCCATCTTTCAATTTATTATAAAATCTCATACCCAAGAAAAGGAAAAAAATAATATATGGATATGGTCTATTAAAGAGGTAACTATTAACATCCGAACCCCTCATACCGACAAAATGAACAGTAACAACGCGAAAAAGTAACATATTAGAAAATGATGTACAGAAATATCTTATATGTGAGGATACTTCATCTACCTGTGATTTGGATACTATAAATTTGGAAGATTCTGTCAGCAGTGATTCTCCTGAATCAGAGTAGTTACGATCTATGCATTTTGTTGTCCTAAAGTAAATTTATAGTATCTTAAGTTTTTTTTTAATTAAATATATCATTAATGTTTCTTTTTCATTGAAGAAAAACATTTTTATCTTATATTAGGCTTATATTGTAGGAATCATGTTCTAATGTTATTTCAATTCTTTTTTATCACAGGAATTTATTTAATACTTACACCGTTTTCATACTATAACTTATTATTTGCTTAGATGGAACACAGCTCCAACATTATTATTATTTATAAGATTTTTTTTTCATAAACGTGGGACTAAGAACATCATCATTTAGTACAATGAGAGTACTCATCATTTGTGTCAAATAAACCTAGTTTGAATAAATTGCTTACAATAAAAGAGAAGTTTTGGATTTTTGTCCTCTAGAGCCATATGTTCGAAGCACTGTGCGACGTCGAGAATGGCAAATGATAAAAATAATCAAAAATTTAATTTAAAAAAATTGTTCTAGAAAACTATAACTAAGTTTTTAATTTAATTGTTGTTTTGTATTCAGAACCTTAAAATTAGCTAAGAAATGTACTTTTTATAAAAGATAACCACCAATAAATTAAAACTTGTCGACCAGTGCTTTCAAAGAAGACATCATTACCTTTAAACTAAAATCAGCTTTAATATTGTAGCCTCATAGTGTAGGTAAATAAAAATAAGAAACATTTGAGTCACTTTAGAATATTTATTAAATTCTAGTATGATTACAGTTGAGGGTTCGAACCTTTGATGTTATACAGCAAAATAAAAACACTAAATCACCACAATACACCAAAACACTTTTACTTTTACACTGGACGCGCGTTTCGCTAACCATGTTAGCATCATTATCAGAACTCAGTTTATAATCATCTGCTGATGATGCTAACATGGTTAGCGAAACGCGCGTCCAGTGTAAAAGTAAAAGTGTTTTGGTGTATTGTGGTGATTTAGTGTTTTTAAATTCTAGTATGCTCTTAAATTTATTTTTTTAGATTTGATACTACCTAACATCTGTATTTCACAAAACAATACAAATTAGCTCCCAAATCGCGCCAGATCTTAAAAGAAAGCAAATAAGTTGTCTATCTATTAAATGCCAAAAATAAAAATTATCCAATTTAAGCAACATTCTACTAAAAGACGAATTCAATTAAATTACTTCCATTTTAAGATGAGATAAAATAAAACCAAAACAGAATCCCACTATCTGGTTAATAATGTTCATATTTCAAACCAACTCCAACAAATTAACCATATATAGAGCAATTTAACGCGCTAGTTGAGCTGGCGGGCAATAAATGTTTTCCACGTAGAATTACGAAGTTTGTAAGAACTCTAAAACGTGTTCCTCGTTGTGCAGATCGTTATCGGCATTTTAACAACTTTCTTAAAATAGCCTCAACGTTACGCTTCTATGTTCTTCTAAATTTCTACAGTTAATAAAAACGAACTAAAATTAAATAATTGGTTTTGATTAACTTAATTATTTCAATTAAAAGAAAATAATTCACGAATAATGACGATCTCAGAATAAGTAAAGAAATAATATTAATGTTCGATATATTATGTCTATCGCTGAAAACCTTGACAGTAACAACAATGAATTAGGAAATAAAATATGTTCTTGGATTGACTTATTATTTATTATCTATCTTATTTTTTAATGTCCCTTACTGCCAGTTAACATTAAGATTGAAATTTATTTTTATATCGATTGTCATTCCCCAGCCGTCTGTGACACCGATTTTTTTTCGATCATACGGTGATGATGTAATATACGAAATTATTCCACTAATTTATATAATATTTTTCAACTATCACGCTTTTTGCATTTATCTACAGTGAATAACACAAACTTTAGTAATACTTATTTATGTTTAAAGGAATTAATTGAGAATCCTAACAGTTATTATTATTAATGAACACTAAAAACTAATGACAGTTTTAATGTTTTATGATATTTTTGCCTCTAAAAATCACTTTAAGCCGACTAACAGATCAAAATTGAATACCAAGTCCAATTTATTACACAGAACCGAAAAAAAACTTAATTATTTAAATGCATTGGATCACGACAAATACCCTGAAGCGAAAGCTTCAAAGTAACGAGCAATGTGCTACGCTTTTGATAGAACGAAGCAACTCTAGTAATCCAGTTGCAGAGCGGTCACACATCGATTCATGCTTCCACATTTGTATACTCGTCCTTTCAATGCACCTCAATACAAATGATTTATTTTCTGCTGGCATACGGAAAATCCTACGTAAGCTGGAGATTTTAAATAAAACTCCATACCGAAAAAATACCTTCATTAAAATAAACGTTCTCAGCTTATATCACAAAACGTATTTTTCTATAGGAGCTTTAAGTAAATTTAAGTGTAAATAAAGATATGAACCAATAATATAAAGAAAACAAAAAAAGAAAAATAAGCACGTCTAATTATCACCATACTCATCTTATTATGCATCGTTTTATAAAATTAAATTTCCAAAAGACTATAGCCGAACAAACTCTCTAAAATGTGTCTACTTCACTTAATTCGCTTAGTTTGTCTCTCAACCTTTTTCACGTGTGTACGAAAATTAAGTGTTTAACAAGTGGAATGCACCTTGTGCTCCACGTAAACACGATATAATATGTAGGCCGCCTGCATCTCAAACAAAACAAGTCAATCGTAAAGCAGAGACCTATTTCCGGCACATGCATGTTTAGTTACGTTCGCTGAATGGCTGTAGTTTCGTACAAGCTCCGGAAGAAAGCTACTCAAATATTTAAATTGAATTCCCTATAAAAAGAAGTAAATAAATATACTCGCAATATAAATATATCAAAATATTAATCATACCCGCACTAATTATGTAAAAAAACATTTTATTTAACAAAAAATGAATATGTTTGAATTAATAAATATATTGTATTCCTATTTAATTTCTAATAGGACCAGAAGAAACCTAAGTTGATTTTATGTAACTTTCAACTCAAGCCACTAATAAATTCATAAGATGAAAACTTTATTTACCAGACTATTTAATCAATTTTTCTTATTTATAACAATATACAGGATCTGGCAATAATGCGGTGCAATAAAAAACTTGGGAACTGGCATAAAGTGTCAAATTCAACAAGCTTAACCATAATTTCTCGATATATAATTACATACAAGGTATGACTTAAATATTTTTATATTTGGAACGTTGGAAATTGTTTAAAAAATTATTTGTGGCGTTTGAAAAAAAATACCATGATCTATTCGGAGTAAAAATAACTTTGTGCCTCGGCTGTATGTCAAACGTACAGCCTACGTCGCCACAAAAAGTGTCATTTTTCCTAATAAAACAATATACTGTTTTTTCAACCAGGCATAAGTTCTAAAAAAATACGTTCAACTAAACATTAAATCTAAATAATGTCTTCGTAATCGTCTGCGAACCCTTCCATCTAATTTATCACCTTACTTATCCCATTACGCATCGTTATAACGCCGTAAATTTCCGAGAGACTATAGGCAAGCAAACTCTCTAAAATGTGTCGACTCCGCTTAGGTCGCCTAGTTTGTTTCACGACTTAGTAATTTGACGTGCGTTCGAAAATTAAGTGCCCGACTTAAGCGCCGAATGCACCCTGTGCTCTACACAAGCTCCATACTCGTACGCCGCCTGCATCTCAAACAGAACCAGTCAATCGTGAAATAGAGACCTACTTCCCGCACATGCATGTTTAGTTACGTTCGTTGATTTGGCTGCAGTTTCGCACTGAAGCACGGAGGAAAGCTATTCAAATATTTAAATTTCCAACGACAGGTCGTCATCTACGCGCACTAATAATGTAATAAAATATCAATCGTTTCTTTACAATTTATGTAAAAAAGATATATTCTAACAAAAAATGCATATATGCTTAAGTTAATTTATATATTGTATTTTTATTCATTTCTGCATAGTACCATAAGAAATTTATATATTTATTTTACGCTCATATTGTTTTCTTTTTCAACCAGGATTAAGTTCTACAAAAATACGTTCAACTAAACATTAAATCTAAATAATGTCTTCGTAATCGTCTGCGAACCCTTCCATCTAATTTATCACCTTACTTATCCCATTACGCATCGTTGTAACGCCGTAAATTTCCGAGAGACTATAGGCAAGCAAACTCTCTAAAATGTGTCGACTCCGCTTAGGTCGCCTAGTTTGTTTCACGACTTAGTAATTTGACGTGCGTTCGAAAATTAAGTGCCCGACTTAAGCGCCGAATGCACCCTGTGCTCTACACAAGCTCCATACTCGTACGCCGCCTGCATCTCAAACAGAACCAGTCAATCGTGAAATAGAGACCTACTTCCCGCACATGCATGTTTAGTTACGTTCGTTGATTTGGCTGCAGTTTCGCACTGAAGCACGGAGGAAAGCTATTCAAATATTTAAATTGAATTCCCCTACGACAGGTCGTAATCTACGCGCACTATAAATGTAATAAAATATCAATAGTTTCTTTACAATTTATGTAAAAAATATATATTCTAACAAAAAATGCATATATACTTAAGTTATTTATATATTGTTTTCTTATTTATTTCTGCATATTACCATAATAAATTTATATATTTATTTTACGTTAATAATGTTTTTTTTCCAACGAGGCATAACTTCTAAAAAAATACGTTCAACTAAACATTAAATCTAAATAAGGTCATCGTAATCGTCTGTGAACCCTTCCATCTAATTTATCACCTTACTTATCCCATTACGCATCGTAGTAACGCCGTAAATTTCCGAGAAACTATAGGCAAGCAAACTCTCTAAAATGTGTCGACTCCGCTTAGGTCGCCCAATTTGTTTCACAACTTAGTCATTTGACGTGCGTTCAGAAATTAAGTGCCCGACTATAAACACCGAATGCACCCTATGTATATATATATATATATATATATATATATATATATATATATATATATATATATATATATATATATATATATATATATATATATATATCCATACGCCATACGTGCATGCATCTCAAACAGAACCAGTCAATCGTGAAATAGAGACCTACTTCCCGCACATGCATGTTTAGTTACGTTTGTTCATTAGGCTGCAGTTTCGCACTGGAACACGGAGGAAAGCTATTCAAATATTTAATTTCAATTCGCTACGAAAAGAGAACATTCACGACGAATATAAGAAAACGGCGATCACACCCTTGCTAATTATGTAAAAAATATTTTAATAAATCTATTAATTACCTATTTGTTATGTAATAAAACCATATCCAATATTACCTTATTCGATATGATGTAAGCTTTATCTGCTGCACTTTACACCCATTTTTTTTTATTGTATAATGGACGTGAATAGATCCAATTAGCTAAATGTTTTCTATTAATAAGAAATAAATAAAGTTCCTTGGTATTAAAACCCGCTAAGTAATAGGTAATAAAGTAATAATTAAAATCACAACGCATTCTATTAGTATCTAATTAAATTACAAAAAGAAATAAAGCCATTAATATCGCCATCAAAAAAATATGCGCCCATAATAAATAACAACATATCGAACATCAATATTTCAAACTTTTTTTCAATATGCCGACGACAAGAATTTTTTATAACGATGCTTTATGATAGATACATCAAACTAAAAACAATAAACTCTTCAGTGCCGCGCTATCTGTCATCATTAATTCATAATACGAGCTTCTAAATCACTTTCCTCTACAAACCGTTCCCACTTATCCCAATCAATCTAGTAGGAATGTTCAATTTTAGAAAAACAATATCTATATCTATTGCGTATTTTTATGATGTACTCTATAATCCATCATTAATATATGTGCTGTCCCAAATATATATTTTAGAACAACTAATACATAGCTCAGGATATCTACTACCAGAATTCAACAAAATAATAAGTTAACATAGAGTACACATGGAAGAAATTCAATCATATTTTAATCTAGAATACCTATGCATGCGAAACCTGAACACTTAAAAACGGAGATTATAAGGAAACTGTAGGTCACACAACGCTCAATGGAATGAAATATGCTGGGCATAACCAAGAAAGATCGTAAAAATAGAGTGGATACGACAAAAGCCCCAGTAATAGATGCAATCCACATAATAAAATATCCCCCCTTCACAAGTGGGAATGAGCAGGACACCTGGCAAGATGGGCAGACAACAGATGGACCACAAAAATTACAGCATGATAACAGTGAGGAATTAAGAGACCTAGAAGAAGACCAAACCAGAGACGGAACCGTGATACTAGGAAATTAAAAGGGATAACTTATTTTACTTCCTATTGTGCATAGCCAACAATAGTCAACAACGGGTCAATTACAAATAATAGGTTCAATAAATATGTGAGGGAGGCTACACCAATTGAACACAGTTGAAAAAGCTGAAAGTGACGATGATGATATGTGATGGCCTTTTTAACCTTTATTTTATTTTTAAGTATTAAAACTTGACCAAAACCCTATATACATATTTATATTTTTACTAAAAGTCCTAATTCAAAATACAAAGAAAAATTTAACTATTTTAAAAGTAGGACAAAATGAAATACTAACACTGTTCGATATTATGTCTTATATATTCAATATAAGAACAATTTGAAAAAAAAACATGGATATCGATATTTATACTTATCTTGACATTTTTACACATCCCTATAATCTGAGTCCATGTGTTACGTCAACCGAATCAAAACATTAAACATCTCGACGGGAATTTAGATTTCTATTTCGATTCGGACGAAAAACTTTCCAGCTCTATACAGATAACCCGATTCTTTACCGAAGAAAAGTTCTCGAAACGTAAACATTTATTTATTTTCAATTTCCCCACCGAAACTTTCCTACCTTCGAAACATTTTTATCAAGAGTTATAGTTAATTCCGTTGACGATTTGGAAAGTTTGACTCTGTTACTTAAAATGGGCTACTTAAAATAGAGTTCAAGTGAGATTATGTATAGGTAAACAAATTAATACAGGGCGTTTCAAAAAGCATGTGTCATCTCTCGTTGAGAGATCCTCGCGTAAAAATAATGTGGGCTTCATCAGCAGATGATTAAAAGAGAATGTCAGTTTTAGTTAGCAAAATGCGCGTCCAGTGCAAAAGTAAAGTATGTTGGTGTATTCTGGTGAATTAGTCTTTTATTTTAAGATTTTATTTTATTTAATATGATTCTTTTTATATTTTTGGACATATTGGCTTACTACACGACTAACTAGGCTGTTATTATAATTTTATTTCATAATGAGTGAAAATCAACAAAAACAAATTTCATTTTAAACAGGAAATATTGAAAACAATTTTAATTATTTCTCACAGCTAATAGTCTGTATTGCCTCCTCGAGCCTCAATGCAAGCTGTGAGATGACGTGGCATGCTCTCAATTAAGTTGTCCAGAAGATATTGAGGAATGGCTTCCCATGTTTCGCGCGCAGCAATTTTCAATTCATTTAAGCTACGGGGGTACCATTCCATTTGGTTATATGGCGTTTTAGCATGTCCCAAGCATGCTCGATCACATTCATATCTAGAAACATCAGTGGTCACCAGAGTTTTCTGATAACCTCTTCCTCACAAAATTCGCGAACCGCTAAAGTGCGACGGGGAGGAGCATTATCGTCCATGTAAACAAATTCATCCCCCAGTGCCCCTCAAAGTAGACTCTAAAACGTCTCTAAGATATGAGGCACCTGTCATTGTGCCATCAATAAAAACAAGAGGAGTTCGAGCTCCGTGCATTATACCTATCAATACCATAATTCCCCCTTGAACGGGATACGGGGTTGAGCTTCATTCAAGCGTGCTCGTCTTCCAGATACTCTCCAGACCAAAGTTCGTCGCGAGTCTGACACTATAGGCCTATTCTTATTTCATCACTAAACGTGACGAAATTCCAATTAGGTCCATTTGCTCTCATCTCCTCAGCCCATTGTAGTCGCGTAATTTTGTGCTGTAAATTAAGCTTCGGAACACGTAGCGGCCTCCTTAAATGTAATCTTCTGTCATGGAGTCTTCTTGCTATGGTCTTTCTTGAAACATTTACTCCTTCAAGCCGAGCTAACTCATTTTTAATAGCAGTACTAGAAAGCAGGGGATTGCGTCGTGCAATTAGGGATATTCGACGGTCTTGCACAGCAGTAGTAACTCTCTTACTACCTCTTCCAGGCCGGTATGTAACCTCGTTTGTCTCCCTGATTTTTTTTAATATTCGCGAAACATCGCTTTGGTTAACTTCTACAATTTCAGCTACTGCAATTTGCCGGTAGCCCTGTTGAGACAGTGTTACTATTCTGACTCTACTAAACTGTGAAATAATGTTTCTAGACATTTTAAGGCCAAAACAATGGTCAAATTTCTTCTGAAGCCCGAGAGACCACAAATCGAAATGTGCAAGAATTTGTAATAATATTGGGTCTGAACGATAAACATTGTTTACCATATCCATTTTAACAAAAAAAATGTTTCTTACAGATTTTCAAAGTTATGTATAAAAGAAATATTTTTTAAATTCCTTTCCGTATATTTTTTAACGATATATGCAATAATTTTGGCCATGTGTGTATTTGAAACACCCTCCAGAAGTAATAAATAAATAAGTAGTAGTAGTATAAATAGTCTTTTAAAAATCTATTAAACGGATCAAACGATATAATGTAGTAAATACACTAAAAGTCAGTAAAATAAAATAATAAAATTCCTAGAAGTTTATCGGACATTTTGTTTTTATTAACACTGGACATTTCTTATTTTTAATATCGAATCCCCGCCATATGTCCGTGTTTCTCGAAAAATCCCGGAAGCAATAACCGGAATTTGTTTTCCTATTTGAAGTTTCTCGAACCGAAATGGAGAGTCTTATTGTGTTGGACTTCGTTTGATGTTCATAGAAAATATGGAGATTCTCCCGTTTGTACATAAATCTTTTAAATAACTAGTTCCAGAAGTCAACAGTAAACAGGTTTCCTTTTGTGGCCCCGGGGGAATATCAGCTATATATCAAACGGTTTAGATGGCTCTCTATTCCAGACTGAGATTCTAGAATATTTTAACCTGTCTTATACGAATATTTTATGATCCGTTTCTGTTGAGGGAGTTGATAGGAACATGTAATAACTCTTTAATCACAAGCATAAGAATTTTTATATACCTATATTTATTCAAATCCAGCATCAGCGTCAGTCATTATTTTGTATAATATCGTGTTATTGTTGAATCTTTGTGAGTAATTATGGTTTTTTGCTGATTTCATAGTTTTTTTTTTATAAAAATTGTACTTTTAAGCACAAACAGTTCTTTTAAGATGCTTGCTTCATCCACGTTACCGTAGATGGAGCTGAAGCTTTGGTAGGGTATATATAAACAAACAAAATACAAGAAGCAAAAAAGGGGCCAAAAAAACCCTACATATATGCTTATTCTCTGCATTAAGTTCATCAGACTGAAGGGAACGGCCATCAGGGTTGCCACAAGAAAATTTTTGATTGTGCAGAACTTGACCATAAAAATGTGTAGCATTGTGTAGCAATCCATGACCAATAATTGTAAACTATGCAATAAGACCAAGAATAAGACGTAAAATCGCCAAATTTTAAAGCATAATTACGAGTCTCGATAAGAGTCTCACTTCCACTCGTTTGTATACGTCAATATATTCATTTCCCATTTCATTTCTTCTCATGCCAGCAAATATTGCAATGACGTCAAAATTGATGTCGCGAAACTAACGATTTTATGGAAAAATTAGACCGGTTAAAAAGTCTGTTTAAAAACTGTAAACAATTCGGGACTGTTTAATCGGCCAAATTTGTCCATAGAAACTGCAGTCCTTGCTGATCGTATGCCAACAAGTGGACCGAACTACAGTGAAATTTGGCCTCTGAATTTGGCCAAAGTACGTGTTATGTATTATTTAAGGAATTAAGCAATCCTGTCTATTTACCGTTTTTGACTCGACCAATAGATGATCGAAAATGATATTTGTCAGTTCAAAATTTAAAGTTCACTTGCGGCCTCTTTTAATGTAACTTAGATAACTTAAAAGCAAAAAAAAACAGCTTTTGTCAGCTGATTTACTGTTCTGGTATTATTTTTTATAATAAATATGTAAATTCTCAAAATGTGTAGCACAGGCCATTGTGGTGTAGCTGTGCAGTCATGGAAGCAAATGTGTAGCAAATTACACAATTGTGTAGCTTGTGGCAACCCTGACGGCCATTCGACGACCGGTTTCGGAGATTTATCTCCATCGTCAGGCCGACTTTGCTGTAACCCTCGATCTGACAAACGAAAAGCAGAGAATAGCATTTGAGTACAAAACGTACTACTATGGAGAGTCCTAGACGCTTTCGCCATCTAGCGGTAGCTGTGACAATCACAGAAAATTTAGTTCTTTTAAGAACTAAATTTTCTAGTTTTTGTATTGCATTTCTTGAAATTGTATGTAGAAACTATGCCAAAGCATTTAAACAGTCGAAGCAATTAGCTTGTACCTTTCCTGATAAACTATTCTGAACAAGAACGTGACAATAAATGTCCTTTATTACCCTTGACTGCAATCAGAGAGGTAAGTTTGATTGGTAAGTACATTATACCACTTTCAAAGTTATTTCTACTTATTTCGATTTGTAGTGAGTAGCTGCTGGCGTAAATTTAAATATTTCTACTGTGAGTGTTAGTGACTAATGTTAATAAATAATGTAATTACTAAAATATTAATTATTAAATTAAAAATAAAACGTAATTTTTTTAATATATTGTTTCCCAATTTTACATTAAGATTCATCTCATAAATCCATCACAATCTGGCAGCGCTGTCGCCATCGCTTGTTACTCAAAGTTGATCACGTGCATTGGAAAATGTTTTGCGATTACTTTGCATTATTCTTCGGTTTATTTAACATTACAATATTTTTTAACTCCACTTTACGAAATAAGCAAAACTGTGTATTCAAAATGTTTTTTTTTCTTCTTCCAATAATCTACGAAATAGGAAAGTTTACAGATACAGTTAAATTAATTCTGGGACAAACTGAATAAAAAAGCTTTTAGCACACTACCTGTTCGAATGTCTATGTTAAGCTCCAATTTTTAAATAGGAAAAAGTGTAGAAAAACTCTCGATTGCAACCGAGTTAGGCTTTTTAGGAAATCGAATTTTTAAATAAAGGAAAATGTATTTTACTCGTAGTCTAAGAGAGAAAAAAGGGCCAGCAACGGTTAGAATTAGAATATGTTTTAGTCTTTTTACCTTTTTTTCCGCCGATTTTCCCGTAACGCACGTTTCGCCAGTAGAAAACGTAAAAGTTTTCTAGAGAGTGACTAATGGAATAACCATAATTTTGAATGGAAATGGTTTTGCAGTGAAGGCACGAAACTTTCGCTAAGAAAAAAACGAAAATAGATGTTTACAATTGCTAAACTCGCGCAAAAGTATTTTTGGGTTAGACGCGAAAAGTAAAGTACGGGTGCTTAAAACTTTGAAGAAGTTTAACACATTGTTAGATTATGTAGAGTTCAAGAGTCAAAAAATAACATAATGCTTATTTAAGCATGTTTTTTTATTAAAGATTGACTAATTTAATAGAGGGTTTTAGCTAGTATAAACCAGCTTTAAATAATATTGGGGTATTATACTCACAATATAACCAATAACTTTCAATGACTTGAACCACCTGCGATTTGCTGATGACATTGTCTTGATATCCGATTGCGTAAATAAAGCCCAAGAAATGTTACAAAAATTGAATGCAACCTCTGAACATCTAGGGACTAAAAATCAACATCTCAAAAACCCAAGTGATGACAAACCTAGTAATTGGTGGTGGAATATATATTAACCAATATCAAATAGAAGAAACAACTGCTTACAAGTATTTGGGACACGATAATAAGCCGCGATAACCAAACTTGCGAACAGACGAACAGGACTGACTTGGGCCGCCTATCGATGACTGAAATACATTTCAGTCATCGATAGGCTTCAATCAATGCGTACTACCTGCTCTAACGTATGGTGCGGAGACCCTAACATTAACCAAGAATACAGTAAGCAAAATCAGAATAACGCAAAGAGCGATGGAAAGCAATATTGGGCCTATCTCTGAGAGACAAATTACCAAATATATATATATATAGTACGAGACAGAACAAAAGGCATGGATGCCATAGAGAAAATAACTACTTTGAAATGGAATTAGGTAGGGCACATTACAAGGCTAAACGATGACCGATGACGAAGAAAATAATAGAATGGAGACCAAAACTTGATGCATTCAGGAGCAGAGGCCGTCCTCCAACTAAATGGCATGACGACTTAAGGCGTATCCACAGTAACTGGTTGCAAATAGCTCAAGTTAGGGAGTTATGACAGCAAACGATGGAGGCCTACGTCCAGCAGTGGACTTTAGTAACTGATGATGATGATGATAACCAATAATACCTCAGATATATATTATATGTCCGTCAATATTATAATATTGACAAGCATTACTGTACAAAACAAAGGTACCCGAAACATACAAACTAGATATAAACAGATTAAGGTATAGTGATTATAGTATTTTGTTAACTACTTTTTATTTAATATAACGAAATATATGATCTGGAATTATTAAGGCCAATAGATTGATAGTTAGAGAGTGAAAGTATTTTTTATATATTTTAATATCTTTTTACATGTCCCCGGATTGTCTTTACAAGAGGAAAAAAACTTTATCACAAACATTCTGAAAAAAATGCATTCTTCATAAAAAATTTTACTTGTTCTAAAATAGTTAATCCTGTTTATACATGTACTTACTTATACCAAATTTCCATACCGTTTCAGAGAATTTTAGAGAAAATTGAAAAAAAAACGTGATAGGGAAATAGTTTATTTATGTGAAAACAATTCCCACAGAGAAATATGATATAACAAAAACAGATACATTGAATTTAATAGTTTCGACTAAAACAACAATCAAAATAGATGGAAAATAGTGTTTGTTAAGTTTTAATTGATAGGAAATGCTGTATCGCCTAAATCTAAATTGCATTGATTCTTCCTCCCATTATCATCAATACAAAGACAACAATAAGCTGCATAATTTGAATTGTCCTCTAACAATACAGACAATTTAATCAATCGAAACATAAATACAAAAAACTAAATTTTAGTTTATTTTATCGAAATCAATTTTAAAGTTTATACCCTTTAAATACATTTATAATAGATATTTCATCTGAGTAAAATGTGGCTCCTTTGAGAATATTCCATTATTATAAATGTGCTAAAATAATACTGTTCTAAAATTATAACAAATAAAAAATGAACTTTCTAACCCACTGTAGCTACGAAACAAAGCAGAATCGGACCTATGTGGATATGAAAAATAAATCTTATTTAAAAAAAATAATCTGGGGAATCTCTCAAGAGAGATGGCACATGTTTTTCTAAACATCCTGTATAAATGACCGATTTTTGTTAAAAACGAGTGCTTTCATCTAGGCGGCTAAAACTTACTACACTTATGTAAAGTTATAAAAAGAAACAACATTTACAAATAAACAATTTTTTCAAATTCAGCCATAAACTGTTTTTTTTGCCATTTATTTTGTAAAATATATTTTTTAATTTAACAGGTACCCGAGAACAATAGATAATTTTTTGATGTAATTTCATCAAATTCAAAGCACAAACTAACGCCAAAATAAAATTTCACCATTTATAAATAAAAATTCCATATGATGCAGACTTTTGTAACACAGTATAAATTTTTTTATTTGTTCAAAAATATTTTTGCAGTCTCTAGTATATATTTTTGGTGTCTAATATATTTATTTTCTTTGCTGTCTAGACAGGTTTCTTGTTCATATTGACTATTTCTTTGTTTATATTTGTTATTAGAACAAATAAACGCTTATTTATTGATACATTTCTCTATAACTCGCACTAAGAAATCTAGCAAATAACACCACCTACCTGAATTGGGTTCGTTGTCGCTGTTAGGCCTGGCCGACGGTGCCCCATCCCGCGCCTCCACTTCCAAAGCGTATGCCCCCTGCTTCTCCCTATCGAACACCACCTTGGTAAACACCTCCCCGGTCTCCTTGTTGATTTCGAAAAGTCCTTGCCTTCGTTCCTCGGTGATTCGACGATGTAATAGTATACCTGTAATAAATAATAGTTTTCAATGTCAGTTTAAAAGATAAATATTTAAAGACTATATTTTAGTTAAAACTATTGTGGCTTAACTTTGTTTACAAGTCAATATCTTATATGCCGGGTGTTCTCAAAATGGCTCACCCTAATAACTTTTTATTTTTTCAGATAAAAACAACGAGATTTTAGTTTCTTACGCATCGCCGACGGCGCAAAAGACATTAAAGGACAGGTTTCTAATTTATACATGAAGATGACATGACAGAATATCTCTATGTTGACTACCGTCTATGGTCTAGTTTTGGTCTTGTTGACACAATGTTGGTGATCCGTCAAATTATTTTTAAACCATTCTTTAAATAATTATTAATTCACATAATTTGTGTGATATTTACAGTCGATCATCATTTTCGTTTTAGATACTAAACTTTTTTATTAAAGCCATTTTGACATTTTAGAAATGATAAATTTATAGACCAATTAAAAATAGTTTAGTCATAAATAAGCAAGTACATAGTTGGTAATATATAGTATTTTTAGTAACAGTTAATCAGTAGTCTATAATATTTTTACTCTATTACAATAATTGTAATATATAGTAAAAATTATTAAATTATTGATTTGTTAAATCTATTGGTATTTAAAATGTATGTAATCATAATTTTAATTTTGTTTTGACTGTTACACTTTGAATAATCTAATAAAACAAAGAATAATTTTGGGTTTGAACAATGTTACCGTTTTAGTTAGCGTTAATAAGAAAAAAAAACGCTAAAACTCTCCATTAGTTTCTTCCGGATCACCAGGTGGCCCTAAATGACGGACCTATTTATCAGTGTCCAATCTATCTCTAGTAGGTACATGACATTAGTCTATGGTAGTACTTTTAACATTGTCGCATTTGGTTTATTTGAAATTGTAACATCCGGTTCATAACTACAATTTGACTCGAAATACCAAGTGTGTGGTACCAAATTATTCGTTAAAAAAATGTTTATTCCAAATATTCTAAAGGGCCACACTTGTTGGATTTAAAGAAAATGAGATACGATTAAAAATACAACTTGGGCATCCTATAACCGATCAGGACAAGACACAAAAAACATTACATTGTCAAATTAATTTTTCCAAGACTCCTTGATTCAAAAATTAGTATTTTTAACACCGATTAGCACTTTAAATTGAAATTTAAACTACAATTTGTTTAAACAAAAATATAAAAAGTTGATATATGATATGACATGTATCATATTAATTCATAATTTAAGACCTCTATTATTAGCTCTCTAAAATAGATAAAACATTCTAGCCTAGGAATATATGATGAAACTCTGTAAATACTATTTTAACGCACTAAAGAAAATGGCTAGAATAGTTCAACAAATAACGACGTCTACTTTATCTATATCTTCACTAGCTTTTACCATCGTTCTCTCCCACTCTATTTAATCTGGGAAAACGGTTCTAAATTTTAATTTACTAAGCTTTCAGGGTGAGAGTATTAAATCGTTATTATCTTTTATATGGAGTCTGTTGAATTTAAGGACAGTCTCAAGGAGCATAAGCTACATTAAAATTCATTAGAAATTATGTTCCTAGTCTGCTGTTGGAGATTGTAATTTTCTAATTTGTTTTAATGGACGATTAGGTCCATATATCGTATGATTTTCTATGAAACGTTTAGCTACTGAAGCAGAGAGTAAATGGATACATGTTTTTGGGAGTATGGTTTAAACCTCAGATAAATAAATAGACAATCCATACAATGGTTTTTTTTATAAAATTATATACGTATACATATTATATATAAATTGTTTTTATCATATTTTCATAAAAACAGATAAAGGATGTAAAAAAATTCTAGAAAAATATCTGAAAGTTTATCTGCCCAGCTTGTAATTAAAAAATACATTATTGAAAAGAGCAAAAAAATAGTAAATGTATGTAAAATTGCAAAACTAAAAGTCAATTAGGCAACTAATTACAAAACTAAAATACGGCCCGAACTTTCGACTTTCAAAGTTCAAACAAGTAATTAAAATTTCTCTTTAACTATGTATCTCCCTTTTTTAATATTTATGGAAAACTCGCAAACGTAGCAAAATCGACTAAAAACTGTACGATAAAATTTCATCGCCATTGGCGCATATTCGAGTATGTATTTCTAACCCAAAAATGAAAATACAAAAAAAATGTTTATCCACTAATTTTCAATTTTATAGCAATACTCTTCAACTGCATTAGCACATATTTCATTAACTTGCAAAAATAAATGCCAAAATTTATTAATAATTAAAAGATATTATATAATGAATAAATACCTAACATTAAAATAAACTTTTTCATTTTAAGCCCGTACAACACAGGTACACACAATACTATTTCAAAAAGACTTAACTGAAATATAATTTTAACCAATACCTAACATACCGGAAATGCCTCAAACATGAAAACTATATTATTTGTGAAACTCGTCGGTACAATCTGTGCGCTGCGTAGTTTTAACAAACATATCTAAATTCCAAGAAACTTTTCATTCGAAATTTCCCGTTGTAACGTAAACAAATTTACATAGTATTAAACCATATCCTTAATACGCTAACATGATTAGTTTGGTAAATGAAAACACAAATTACATAATGGTAATTTTGGAAACTATGTGTGTTGTTTAAAACAGTGGATTTGGTATTTTACATTTTCATTAGTAACTCAAATATAGAGAGATTGTTTTCTTTTGTGTTAGTCAACAAAGTAAAACATAATTAAATTATAGGTAATATTATATTATATCATAATTATCATTTAAAACGACATTTTTAACCACAACTTTTATTACGTTATTAATTTTTGATCGTCCAGATTATCCCTGACAAGGAAAAGTAGACACAAAATTGAAATACTTTATATATAAATACTAGCGTGTACCCGCGACTTCGTTCGCGTCGAATTAATCATTTGTAATGTTGATGATAAAGCAAAGCAAGAATTTCCATTAACATACAATACTCCTTACCGAACCTCTACACCATCAGTCAATCCGTTTGCCAACAATCAGCTTTAAACATCAAGCAGTTTAAGCAGAATCGTGATTACTCAATGGTCATATTTTATGAAACACCCTGTATACATTTTTAAAAAAATCTTAAAATATATAAAACAACAAAATAAAATACTATTTTTTTATTAAGAGTTTTTTTGAGAAACTCACCGGTTTTTAAATAAAAAATATTCTAATATTTGAGTGGTAGTTTCACCCCTTTTGAATTCGAGTTTCGAAAAATTCCTTCTTATCGAACACCTACACCCTAAAGTCAATCCGTTTTCCAAAAATCGTTTACGTCAAACGCTTTAAACAGGATTGTGATTAATCAATGACCAGATTTTTCGAAATACCGTGTATACATTTTTAAAAAATCTTAAAATATGTAAAAAAACAAAATAAAATATACGTGTTTAAGCGTTTTTTCGGAAACTTGACCGTTTTTTAAATAAAAAATATTGTAATATTTGAGGGGTAGTTTTACCCCCTTGGAACTGGAATTTCGAAAAATCCCTTTTTATCGAACCTCTACACCCTAGAATCAACCTGTATGCCAAAATTGAGCTTCTTACGTTGAGTGGTTTGAGCAGGATCGTGATTAATCAGTGAGTCAGTCACTTAAGGATTTTATATATTAGTATAGATACATAATATTTTATTTTTTTAAATTAATTTATTAAAAAAAATTAAATAAATATATGTACTAAATAAGTCATAATCAGTTATTTTTGCTCCTATAGCAAAAAAGAACTACTATTGTTTAAAATCGCAAAACAATATATGCCTGAGTATACTTATGTAAAATTAAGAAAAAAACAACTTTTTTGAATAAAGTCTTTCAATAGTAGGTGAATGTCTCCTTTGTTTACTGAGTAATTGTTCTTTAAATGTAAAATTTGACAGATACACGAAACCTAACTCCAAATTCATATTTGACCGAAATCAATTGTTAATCTTATATAATTTGGACTTTATCTATGATAATGTTATTTCAAATATGTATATAAAATGTGAATCACATATTGACGGGTTATGACCAATTTTATATGACTTCTTACCTGATTGTTTGGGAAAGTTCCATCCTTGTCAATAGCGTTAACCTGTGTCACTTTCGTTCCAATAGGTTCCCCCTCCAAAACGGTTTCCTGTTCTCTTTCAGTGAACAGTGGAATTTCATCATTCACATCTTCCAGTTGAATGTAAACGGTAGCTTCAGAAGCCAGCTGTTGAGCCCCATTATTCTAAAATTGCAAAAATAATTAATAGAGGTACATTATTACATGTAAGATAATAAAAGTCAAAAGTATTAATGGTTATTACTGAGTTTATTCCAATGTGTAGTTGTCATTCTTGGGAGTTAAATAAAGTGCCCAACAAATCAGGAAGATGTTTCGGGATTACCGAATAATACTTTTACCTGACACGAAATGCGTTACCCGGCAACACTACCCGACTCTGAAGGAGGAGTAGTGTTGCCGGTATCACATTGAGTGTCAGGCAAAACTATTAGGTAATCCCAAAACATCGAGTTGTATTCAAAAGATTATACAACGAAATAAAGTACATATATCCTTCTTATCTTAAACATCTTTCGCCATTTTGTAATAAGAATTGACGGGATATTTTGTGGAACTGAATATTTCAAAAAATGACAATTACAATATGACCACCAACCGATAATCACTTAAATGATTATCACTTATTAATCACATCCTTGTATATAGAGAAAATACACATAGAGTTGTATAATCTTTATTATGAAAGAATAACAAAATGCTTCTAATAATTTTATCGTTACTAAAAGTCGTATTTGATTATTAATTGCAGTAAACTTATTAACTTCATTAAATATTTAAAAGTAGAAAAATATATTTAATACTTAAATATTTACCTCTACACGGATGGTCAGATTGTATTCCTTGATAGTTTCGTAATCCAGTGGATGGTTAACTTTGATGTCAGCCCAGGTAAAACCATTGTCGGGACGCTGCTGGAGGTAGAATGTGTGGTATTTGTTGGTTTGAGCAGTTGATCCAGGCATCAATCGGTAGAAAACTGTAGGATTATTTTCAATTCCGGAGCTAGACGGGAAAGAGTTGTTGAAAAAGTTAACGAATACCAGATAGTTATGGGTTTTTAAGGAGCAATTCTAAAAAAATAAAAAATGTTAATAATAAAAAAGGCCTATAATATATTGGATAATAAAGAACTTTCATTTAACTGCAGATGTTATCTGCACACTACGGCATATTTCAGGAAAATATTTTTACTTGTACAATTTGTCTCAAGAAGTGTGAGTTGATAAGAATGATTTTTGTTTAATTTAAACACCATGTATGTATTTTTTACTTCCCTCCTGATCACTTTACATAGTGCTAGGTTGTATTAAATTTATTTTAAAGAAAAATTGTTAATAAAAATTTTCGTTCAAATAAATTGCTAAAATTTAAAATGATTTTTGTTTATTTTTTAATGTATATTATTTTTTCTTTTAGATAACAGAATTATTAATTAAAGTTAATTTTGTGTATTCACTTTGAAGACACTTTCAATACAACGTTAGAAGAGAAAAATAAATCATTAGATAGCCTTGATAAAAATAATAGTATTGATTTTAAGACTAGATTAAAAAATATATATTTAAGACAAAAAATATACTGCTTTTTAAATATAAACTTTTTTCAAATTGTTCCTTAAAAATCCAAAACTTTCTTCAAAAAAACTGACGCTTACAAAAATCTATCGCCTTACGAACGATCAAAAAGCAGCGTCCAAAAATTCCAAGGCCGACAAAAATATATAGCCTCATGCAAAAAAATGTATTTTTTCGTTATCAAGTAAAAAAGCTTCAAGTTGTTGAAAAAAATAACTATCAAAAATAATACTTTATATTAAAAATAATTTTCTATTGCTTTTTTGCTTGAAAACGAAAACAATCATGCAAAATGACCCTAATTTCTTCTAACTAAGGACACTGGCATCCGATTGGTCACATATTTAAACATAAAACTGTTCTACAGCGTTGTACTAATTTTATAAACGTATACAGTACATGCAAAAAATATGAAAATTAACTTCTTTTAGTTTCCTGGATGCCAATTACCTAGTTTATTTTTAAGTTAGAATTATATTTCTGATCCATTTTATAAATTTGAAAATAAATAGTAACATTTTTGAAATAATATAAAACTTTTAATTATATTAGCTGTTTTAAAAATCGAAAATCAAAAACATGTTTTATTGAGAAAAAATCGTATTATTCTTATAACGATGACTTCTGGGTTTGGGATTTATAATTTCAGAGAAAAAAATGGAATGTTGTTGATCTGTGCAAATAACCTCGATATTTTTAAGCAACAGTGTGTTATTTGGCGTGAGGTGCGTTTATTCAACAACATTCGACAAGAAAAAAATAAAGGATTAAAGGAAGGATTATTGGTAACTGTTTGTTTTTCCGTTAAACTAGAGAAAAATATATATCACATGTAAAATATTGAACTGATTTCTTTAACATATGTTCAATTAGGAATGTATATAAATTGATTTAAAAAGTACCAATGCTGGAGTACCAAAAAGTTTATAAAACACTTAGGTTACACAAAATTTTTTATTACGTACGTATGTTTATATTCATCTCAACAAAAAAAAATCAAATAAACCCCTGTACTTTTTTATCTATTTGCACATATATTATCACAGTATGGCGAAATTTGAAAGTTTTTACTGAAATTTTCCAAACGTATCTTCTCTAAATTATAAATAGAAAAGAACTCTGAATATTATAAGTTTTTAGGTTAACATACTGAGTGGTATTTTTCCAACCCATACATAACTTTTAGTTTTAACTAGTTTGAATATTTCATTAGCATCCCTTACAGAGCACTACTTAAGTAGGTTTTTGAAAAAACATGAAAGTTAGCAAAAGTGCCTTTTTCTACAATATTATATTTTATTTTTTATAATACCGCTTCATACTATAAACCTCAAGGAAAATTAAGATTAATTTTAAAATCTGAAAAAACTAACTTGTTTGGTATGACTGCAATTAGATTAACATAACAAAAATATTAAAGAAACCAGCTCAAAGGTCACAAAAATAAAACGAACTAATTTACAAGTCTTTCTGGTCCATGGCTTGTAAATACAGGATTCGTGCTGATCCAAAAAATGAAATAAAAAAATAACGATATATCGGCTCCATATCCGGTTGATTAAGTAAAAGCGTGCAAGTTACGAGTTCGACCACTACGCGGCGCTGCGTGCTGCCACAGTGGATCGACAACACCTCATAAATCTGCCCACAGACCAGCATACAGGTACGCCGCACATCTATCTCTACATGCGTGATATTCAAGTATGAGAACGGAGAATTGTACGCTGAATCCATAGTATAAAGGTGCCTTTACACGACTCAAGGCAACTGATCAAGTCACTTGAATTTATTTCGTATGAATTTAAGTTTCATTCAGAACCTCGCAATTAGTGGAATAAATTAGTGGTTTCAATTATACTTTATACTTTTTTTTATTTGCTTTTTTTTTATATTGACAACATTTTGTCAGTTGTATCCATAGAGAAAGCCAAATATTTAGCATAAAAAATAATATTTTTTTTTTATTTCTAACCACAATTACTCTTCACGAATGATAATCGAAGGTCAAAATTTGTGGGGAATGGAAAATTAGTGGAAAAGTCAAAAGTTTGTTAACTTTTGCTACTAATTGAAAATGACTACCTCTAATTTAGATGTTCTGAAGGCTTACATTGAAATTAAAGGAACAAACTTCTACGTTAATTGAAACCACTAATGTATTCCACTAATTGCGAGGTTCTGAATGAAGCTTTAATCTACACTCGACTCTATCAATTGATGAAGCGGGTTGATTCATGTCTCGGTTGACTATAATTAAGTCTGTGAAGTTTATTAATATTCATAAAAAAATATCAGTGTAGAGCACACAGAAACCGAAATACAAAATTAGTTAAAGAAGAGTAATTTATACCTTAAGCCGAGTATAGTAATAGCGTCAGGCATTAATGTATCTTGTTTTTTAATTCTTGGAGCAAGTTTTTCTAACAAAAAATTAATTTAAATTAAATTGGTTTCCATCCACCCTTAAAATGTGTTTGTAATCCTATAGCTTAACTAATAATAACTAAGCTTAAATATTAAATTATTAGATGCACTAGAAATAGATCTGTAGTATGTAGGTAACCTATTTCCTGATCCATATTCTTTTTCCATCTAGTTTTGTACACAACACGCTTTCTGTCAATTCTATTGACAACATTTTGGCAGTTTGAAGTACGGCCTTGTCCTTGCTAGTTTATTCACAATAGCCAGGGTCCATTGTGAATAAACTACCAGAGGTTTTTTGATATGAAATGTGATAATCTCGGAATATGCTTTCAAATCAGTTGAATTCTTGATGACTTGATTCTGACTTGATTAATTCGCTTGACTTATTAAACTTCTCATACATGAATTTCACGCACATAAATGTAACGCATGACAATGCACACGTATGCTGGTACGTGAGGAGCACTATATTCATCGACTGAAGACTATTTCAGAGAGACATAAACTGAACAAAAATTTAAAAAAATTCTCCTAATGAAACAATGTAAAAATAATTTGGACTTCGACTCACATTTATAAAAAAATCAAAAAACAAAATAACGCCTACGCTTGTAAACTCAAAACGTGCAGAATATTTACAAAAAAAATTTTTAATTTATTTAAACTAGACAGTTTATATTCTCTCAGTGTGGACAGTCTAAAGAAAAACCCAGTTGTAATATACAAAATAAAATTTAAAATTACTTTAAAAACTAGTGCTCCTTTCAGAGTATTCAAATACAAAGATGTACCTTAATTAGTTTCTCATATTTCAATAAATATGCATGTCAATAAATATAAACATCAATAAATAGCCTTAGTAAACTATTAAAATAAAGGAGCGTTATTCAACTAAATTAGAAAGTTTTCATATCTATTAAAAGTTAAGGAAAGTATAAAATATATTAAAACACTACGTTAAAACAGTTCGCAAAAATGAAGACGACCCGACGCCACTGTAAGAATTAAATTGACATTTCAGTTTCAGTTTGCGGATGTCTATTTACGTTTTTGACATCGTCAGTGACAGAATTAAACGTTAAGCTTATTATACTGTAACTCCGTAGTCTCCCATATTTGGTATTACATATAGGAATAAAAATAATTTAATTTTACAAGTCATTTTTAGTTGCACTAGAATTTATTAACCACAGTTACATATTTTTATGCGTAATAATATAATTATTTTATTCGATAACAGACTTTTAATATCTTTAAAATGGCAATTACTAGTTTCACTGATTTAAACATTTTATTACATTAAAATTAAAAAAAATAAACATAAAATAGTTTGTTATTCAGGTAATGAATAAAAATAGGTACATTTTCTAGCAAAATTTTACCCTGCCATGCTATTTTAAAATCAAATTACCTACGTGACCCTGCAGGTATGAAAAGGCTATATTTTGAATAGCTTCAACCCTCGGCCAATAATTCAAAGCCCAATAACACAAATTTACAAATTCAAGCTCTCTTGTGCGAACGCCTTTTATGTTAGTAATAAATGAATAGTATTTCAAATAGAGTAGTGTAGTTTTGTAGACAAAAATAAAGAATAGATTGCCCCAGAATACAATGAAAAACAAATTAGTATTTAAATTTTAATTTGAACAAACCTACTCTTATTAAAATACTGAAAATAAAAAAGAATCATAACAAACATTGTCTAGATACAATTGAGACTAATTTGAAATTTTGTTTGCAAAAAATTCTTTTAGAAATGTCCAAGACAATTTAAAAAGAAAATAAACTATAAAGCTCTATTTAAAATGAACGATTCCAGGTCATTTTCGTTTCGTAGATAAATAGAGATGATAGAAAATGTCAAAATTTTGATATTAATATTTTCTTTCAGTGCTAGTCAACAAACATCTAAAGTTGTATAACTGTAAAATAGCGTCTAACCTTGACGTAAACAACCACAAAGATAGTCCGAATTTAATATAAAGATAATATTATTCCATTGTGGTGAAAATTAAAAATATATAAAAATATTAATCTTGACATTATTATTTTAACAAATTCGGTAACATACAAATGACAGCTCGGATTTTACCGAAAAAAAACTACCCTGGGTTTTTCCTCAGACCTGTCCCCCCAAAAGTAGTCCCTCAGTCGCTCCCCCGCAACCACCCCATCCCATCCACCGACCTGGCTTTCACGGACACAACCTTTGCGCCCACCGGGAAGTTCTCCCTAATGTAGATCGGGCCGTAGACCACGTGGTCCCACACTGGGGGGTTATTGGCCCGATCGACCACGTCGATCTGCACCTCCACCGATCGGGCGAGGGGCGGGTAGCCCTTGTCCTGGGCGGTGGCCTCGAGCTTGTAGGTCTCGCGCTGTATCGGGCGCAGCGCCGATTTTGCAAAAAGACAAGAAAGTGCCCGAGGACAAGGCGTGTGTTAGATGATTTTTTAGGGGGCGTGGATTGGTAATAGTATAGGTAAAAGGTTTATAAAGGTCTAGGGAATACAGTATGAACGTCGTTAAGGAATAGTAAAAATGAGTTACTATTTCTTAAAAACATAAATACCAAAATATTTGTCGTGCTTGAGACAAAAATTCTCCAAAAAATATTATGGAACGCTTTGTATGCTGTTATCTGCTTAATAGTTTTGAAAATATCATGTATTGTAGAAGTCACAAGGGTTTTAGGTAAATAATTAATACATATATTTCATTATAAACCCATAAAATTATTTGGAAAATTATTTTTGAAAACTTTTTCTAAACTTAATGCCCTTCATATAACTAAAAGTGCATCATATATCAAAAAATTATAACTATGGCCTGTCCAGAAAAGATATTTTTTAGAGAAAACCTATAAATTACAGAAAAAATATATAATTTTGAACTAAAACAGATAACATACATATACAGATAAACATAAAAGATAAAATACAACTGTAGAAAATATATTACAATGATATAAAAATATGTAATATATGCTAGAATAATATAATGATCTTAAATAATATAATAACTTAAATGATCTACTTACTATCAATATATCAACATATTCCAGTATCAATATCTTATAAAACCTTAGTGCCTCCCACAATACAAGATTATTTTTCAAAAGCTTTAAATACACCACCAAAATATAAAAAATGTAAAATACCTTTTATTATTTACTCAATTAACCTAGAGAAAAATGGATCACAATAACGCCGTGTTATAAAAACAAACCAAACCACTTGTATATGCCACCCAAATACATACAACGCATTGTATATATTTGAGAATTGGACAACAACTGGTTCTGCCTTAAATCCAAAGAAAGTAAACCCAAGTAATATACAACAAAAGTTTTTAATACATATTTAATATTGAAAGATTATATTTGGTTGATCATGTGGAGTATGTTATTTGTATGTATTTGTCTAATAATTTATTCTATACAACTTTTCTTCGTATTATTACCTTTCTTTTTACTTTTTTCTTTTGTTTGGTATACTGGTCCCCCAAAAATAGTTTTTTTCACCAAAGTTTTGAGAGTCTATTTAGTATTGAGCGGGTTGAGGTTTGTTTAGTCAAAAATGAGAGATGGATGTTTACTTTTTAAATGAAGAATATTGTTGTCAAATTCTATCAGCATCAGTTCAATAAGTTTTCAAGCAAGAAATCTTGTTCTAAGCCATTAGTACGATAATCGCAAATTTCCGATGCACGTCATCAATATCGAAATTGACACTAAAGCCTATAAACCTGACTAAATGAAATTTTGGCAAAAAAGTTTAAATTTTTTGTATAATTTTTTTTGCTGTCGTTTATTATTTGACAATTATCATAATGTCAGTCATTATTTTGTATAATATCGTGTTGTTGTTGAATCTTTGTGAGTAATTCTCGTTTTTTTACCTATTTTCATAGTCTTTTCGTTTAAATTGTACTTTTAAGCACAAACAGTTTTTTTAAGAATTCAATTTTCGAGTTTTTGTATTGCATTTCTGGAAATTGTGTGTTGAAAATACGCCGAAGCGTTTAAACAGTCGAAGCAAAGAGCTTGTAGCTTCCCTGATAAAATATTTTAGACGAGAACGTGACAATACAGGTTCTTCATTACCGTTGACTGCAGTCAGAGAAGTAAGTTTGATTGATAAGCATATTATACCACTTTCAAATTTATTTCTAAGTTAGTTTTTGTTAAATTGTGTGATTATTAGTTTGTTCATTAATAGCACCCTCTTACTTGTTACCATTAATGGTGTTGTACATCAATAAATAAATAAATAACCCATAATAACGCTTAGAATAATTTTCATAATGAGCTAGTTTTTGCCAATATGTAATAAGTAAAATAAGCTATAAAACAAATAAACCAATTAATTACTAAAATATTAGTTATTAAATTAACAATAAAACGTAAAAATGCTTAAAAAAAGATATAATAAATATATTGTTTGTTTAAATTAGGATTCATTTCATAAATCCATCACAATCTGGCAGCGCTGCCGCTATCGTTTGTCACTCAAAGTTGATTACGTGCATCGGAAATTGTTTTGCGATTACCATAGGTAATAATTATTGGCAATCAATACAATTTTCTAAAGAAGAAACACGATGTCTATGATTTTAAACTGTCTTTCTATAAGTGTTGTATATACTTCATAATTTTATATATACTTAATAATGTTGTATATTTCTCAGGTAGACTGTCCAAGATCGGGCTCTCCGGCACCACATACAAACCTGGCTTTGACCGAGGTGACCACAGTTCCCACTGTGACATTTTCTTTAATGTGGATGGGGCTCAACGTATCTCTGTCCCACAGAGGCGGCTTGTTGTTTCTGTCCACGACATCGAGCTCGATGTCGACGTCGGCAAAGGAGGGGGGCGTGCCGCGGTCGGAGGCGCGCACGCGCAATCGGTACCTGTCTCTCTGTGCGAGAGTGAAATAGACAAACGGCACGGTCATATGAGTGGGTGGGGGACAAAAATAAAAAACGTAAGAAAAACGAAAAAAAAAATGTATAGAATGATACGTATGGCTCGAACGTAAAGTTAAATGATGTCGAGACATACCAATTTCTGATAAACTGAGTCAATAATATGTATAAAAAGACCAGAATAACAATTAAACTTACAAGAAAGGTCACCGTTCTACCTTCTACTAAAAACATAGCAAATTACTTGCAGGCGCTAAAACTTCAAACCTTTTAAAAAGTAACTGGAGATATTGTTCTATGGATTTGTGTAGAAAGATGAGTTGGTATTTTTATAATGTCTGTATTATAGCCATAATTCTTAATAATGTGTGAACATATTCAATAAAAATTAAATTCTTTATGTAAACGAACTTGATTGATCCATATTATCCTTGATTATCCAGATTTATATTTAATTTTTTTTAAATATTCTATATTTTTTTTATTTCCGGAAATCAGTGAAAACAATATATACCCACTAAAGATCAATTTACAGATTATATATAAATGTCAGCTCAGAGCATTTAAATCAAATATTTTGATTTTGCAGTGCTTCTTCTAGTAAATTTAATTTAATTGAAATAATAAACAGTAATAAACAAATTATAAACAATAACAATTTAAACAATGGTACAAATGGTGTAATTACTTCAAATATTGTAAAACATGTATTGCTTACAAATTTATACATTTTTTATATTTAAAGCTATTCAAACGTATTTTCTATACAGGGTGATTCAAAAAACATGTGCCATCTCTCGTGGGGAGATTCCTCACGTTAAAAATAAGGTTTATTTTTTATATCAACATAAGTTCAATGCTGTTTTGTTTCTTACTTACTTAAATAAAATACTTACTGATAAAAGAGTTAAATTATTTCCTTCTTGTGTATTTTTTTCGATTTATTATAGTTTTCTTCCAAAGTGCTTTTAGTGATTTGAATGAAATTTTGAGGGTGAAAGTTATTATAAATGCTACATATTTTAATGGTAAAAAAATGTCGACAGATTTACCATGGACCTGCATGTAGGTTATCACTAGAATATTTTTCTAAAAAGACATGTGCCCCACTTAATTCTTTCTCTTGTCAGCAAAATTGTGTAGGCCCTTTAATGGCGATTAAACCTTGTATTTTGTCTATTTTGATCTCCTTGATGAGATAAATGCATTGTTATTAATCAGAATTAAAATAAAAATAAAATTTATTTCATCAAGGAGACCGAAATAGACAAACTATCAAGAGACATCTTTTGATCAGCAAACCAACACAATTTTGTTAAAAAGATAAAAATAAGCCAAATATTCTAGTGATAATCCCTATTTTTTATCATTAAAATATGTAACTTTTACCCTCAAAATTTCATTCGAATCACTAAAAGCACTTGGAAGAAAATTATAATTAGTCTTATTTTTAGGTAAGGTATCTCCCAACGAGAGATGGCACATGCTTTTTAAAACACCCTGTATATTAGGATTAGATGATTGACGCTTTATCGTTAATAAATGTTTAACTAATTGTGTAGGTTGACAGCAGAATTTTACTTAAATTGATATAATAATCGAAGAATGGACTTAAAGATACCATCTCAAATATATTATTTAATCGTGTAATGAATATAATCTGTGTTAATGCCAATTTAAGAATATTTGTACTATCAGAAACTAGTACGTCTCAAATAAAAATGATAAACCAAATTAAATATAATCAAGTAATTAAAATCAACTCAATCACACAACTGAACTGAACATAACGGGAAATAATGAGGCCGACTTGCTGGGCTTACCTCGTGGAGAGACTGTGTTTTGGTACAATTTTGCGACAAATGGCAGTCGGCATAAAAGTTTTAGAAATAAAATTCAGTCCAATTTAAACACTAAACAACATTACTGGATAATTTTTACAAAATATGTTAAATCATACACGAATACTTCTTAAAATACTTACCATCATGAACAAAACATTATTATTCAAAACAATCTACTAATTTCTAATATAACACTAGCTATACTATTTAGAAATTCTCTAGTTTCTTGTTTTACCTAGAAGTTCAATATACATTTATTCCCAAAAACAAATGACTAGCATAAAATATTAATATTGCATATGTAAATATGCAAAATTCTTCGGTGGTATGTATATTTAATTGAAATATTTTGTTATTAAAAAAAAGGAATTGGAACCATCTAGATGTCCGAGTTATTCAAATTAGTATTAACATTAAATTATTTTAGTAAAGTTCTAAACGTATAAAATGCTTTTTACTTGCCATATATTGCCTTAATAACAAATTATGTAGCACATATTTGTATATTTTAGCATACCTGGTACGTCTCAAAAGTTGCTCACCCCCTATAACTTTTTTATTTTTTCAGATAAAAAAACGAGATTTGATATGTTAGTATATGACATAAATTAGAATTGGTTGGCATATTAAATTGTTGGCTGAGCCTTCCTGTTTCACTCGGTATTTTGTTACTTTATTCGATAGAAAATGACACTCTGAATAGAATGACATATCATATGTCAACTTTTGACATTTTTGCATATGGTTTATTTGAAATTATAACTTGCGGTTCGTAACGAAAATTTGACTCGAAATACCAAGTGTGTGTACCAAATTATTCGTAAAAAATGCTTTTTCCAAATATGCTAATGAGCCACCCTTGTTCCATTTGAAAAAATTGAGATACGATTAAAAAACAATTTGGGCATCTTTTAACCGGCCAGAACAAGACACAAAAAACCTTAGATAATCAAATCTATTTTTCTAAGACTCTTTGATTAAAAATTAGTGTTTTTAATATCAACCTCCAGGAAGGAGAAGTATTGGACGACCAATACAGTTAAACCTAAACCGAAAATTTTGAGTGTCATTTTAAATCGAATAAAGTAAAAATATATCGAGGGTGCCATTTAAAAATCAAAAGTTATAGTCATTTCGGGTGAAACAGGAAGTGACCAAAAACAATTGAATACGTTAATCAATCATATACGTCATCAATCTATGTCATATACCAACATACCAAATCTCATTTTTTTTATCCGAAAAAATAAAAAAGTTATAGGCGTGAGCCACTTTTGAGACGCACCCGGTATATAAGATACAGTTTTACTGTTGTTAAAGCACATCCATTTTTACAGAAATGCACTAATTTTATATCACATCAAATATATTACCTAAATACAAATTAGTAAAAGACAGCCTTGAGCTAAAGAGTTTATATGAATATATACATATGATTGAGTGGGAGGCAATGATAAATTATTAATAATTATCTTCAACTGACATTTTCTTTACTTTTGAAAATTGATAATCAGTAACATATTTGTTCAAAATTTTGTATAAATCTTTAAAATTAAAGACAATGTCAATTTGAAATGATATTTTCTTTCACAATTTATACGAATAGTAACATACCCTGTTTATACCTTAAAAAAAGGCGTCAGAGTTGACTTTGAAACAAAGATCGCTATCATTTTATATTTTAAATTAAATTGTGAATGTCATCGATACTCATTTCGATCATACGGTATTCGGTTATTAAAAAATAAAAAATCATATTAGATAGTTTATGATCGAAAAAAAGGCATCCAGTTGGCCTGGAAATGACGATCGATAACATTCCTCAAACAATTTTACATATAAAATCACATCGATTTTCGTTTCATAGCCATGGCTGACATCGTTTTTTTCTCGGTCATATTATACCTATCAATGGTAATACCTGTTAGAAATAAATGTTCATTCTTCATATAAACTATTTTGCTTAAGACATAGTCTCCATACCAAAATATCATATTAACAAAAACGAGTATATCACAACTTAATAAATTGTGAAGAATCACCAACAATATAAATATATGTATACTGAGTAAGAACACCTCAGTGTAGATATAATGATTAACTAAAAACAACTAAAAAACAAAAAGGTGCATAAAATAAATAAATTTTAATATTAACCACAGAAGACCACCATACCCACAAACATAACAAAAACTCTACATTAGGTGTATTGTTATTTCAAATCACCGCCTTACATTTTAACAAAAAAAAAATAGTAATAAAAAATTGCGCAAAAATATCTCCAAAACACAGTCTTGATTCACCACAAAAAGTCTATAAAGCAAAATTACCGTAGAGCTAGCTGACAATACGGTATGTTTTACTTACTGGGTAACATCCCTGTATTCCATTGGTCGGTGGTATATTTTTTTAAGTGAACAACAGAAAAAGTGCAGTTAAATAAAAATTGAACTCAACTTAGATAGTAGTCGCATACACACATCAATTTTATATTAATATCATATATAAATAATTTATTAGGTAAATTCCTTCAAATTTGATCTACTCCCGTATTATTATCCAACAGTAAATAATTAATATTTTTTTAAACTGTATTTATATATCCTTTAATCAAATATGTAATTAAACTTTTATCCTATTTGCTTATTAATTATAAGTAGGTATTGAGTTTATTTATATTAAAACTTACTCTGTTTTAAAAAGATCAATACTATATTAAAGTGGTTATTTATGCACCGAAGTTTTAATAGGGGCTGATGGGCATTATTGCCTACTAATAACACCCATCGTCACGTCATGGGCATTATCAAACTTGGTGGTACATACAAGATTTTATTCTTCACTTCATCACTATACATCAAAGGTCTTAGTAGGACAATCTTGTCCGGAGGTCGACCCATATCACTGATAATACCCATATTCATACAATAGACATACAACATTTTATTTTTTCTTCGTCGTTATTTCAGTACTTTTTGAAAATATTTAATATAAAATGATATAATAAAAAAAATGGTCAAATTCTTATTGTGCATGGTAAACTATGCATCGTGATGTCGAAATGTTTCTGGGAACTAAACCTGGGAACAAAATCTATATTAAAAAGGTATTATAGATCATAGTATTTCTTAATATAGATCTTAAATCCCATGAGCATTATCCGTTTATTTACGAAATTAGAGTCTTAACAATAATGCTCACATAATAAAGTTAAAATTAGCTATATAACAGTATGCGATGCACGCAGACAAAAAGCATACTCCTTAAAGACATATATTTGCTTATTAGATCATAATTTCACATTCATAATTTGTATATTTTTCAAGTAGAGTTCAAGTTAAATCATATTCAACGGTATATCTATAATAAACAGTAAAGTAACCAAATATGGAATATAGTATCTCTAATATGGAATACCGCCATTTCTCTGAAACGAATATGTCAAATCGCAAAAAACAGTTATTTTTAATCTCTTTCTATCATTATACTCATGTGCAGGTGTTGTCTTGTCGTTCAAACAGGCTTTGTGGCCAGGATGAGAGTGTTTTCTTTCAGCGCTATAAAAAGAGTTTTTAAGGTACTCAGTAAGTATTTGTTGATGCGTGACTGGAAAGAATATTGTATATTATGACAACGCATTTATTACATGTTTGTTTGAATGTTTTATGTGTATTTACTTGTCTCAATATGCTTAATAAAAAAATATCATATACGTTTTGATTAGTATGAAGTGTTTGTTTTATAGTGTTCCATATTTGGGTACCTATTCCATATTTAGGTGCTTTTATATTCAATTTGTTTCTGAAGCAAAAATGTGATACTTTAAATTAATATCTGTAACACAAAACAGTTATTAAGATATGTGCAACAGTATGACTGATAATAACTAAGAATAGGAATTTATTAATACCTTTTTTATATAACATAAAAACTAAATGGTATCCCATGTTTGGTTACTTTCTTGTATCAGAGAAGATTTTAGTGATTTTAACGAAATAAATTAAAGCCAGTTAAACGACAGGATATATGAAAATGTCAGTTAATTCACAGATAGACGACAGAAGCCAAAAATGACAGTAACTACATTTAGTTTCTGTCATTTTTTGGATGTTGTCTGTAGAAAGTTTCTCTGACTCGTTAAACAGATTTTATATACATCTTTAACAGAGTAAAGAAACTGTAACCCACTTTAATATACAGGGTGGTCCGAACTGTATTCCGGAAACTTCGGCAGCATATTCTGCAGATAAAAATAAGGAAAAAAGTTCGTATAAATTTATATCCTAAAATTCTTAGTTTTGGAGATACAGGGTGTAGAAGTTTTATTTTTATTTTGATTTTTTTTAATAATTTCTGAAGTAAAGTCAATATTTCGATGAAAGTTGGTGTCTGGGTTTTTTTTTTGACATGAGAAATTTAATTTTGATGTCAATACGACCCCAACTTGTAGAGGGCGCCACCTAGATATGTTTTAACTGGTTTAGAGAGTGATAACTTTTTGTCCGTGCTTGTATAAAACTACTGAGTAAAAAATTACACATTTACGATGTTTTTTACGTAAAAATGTCACTTGGTAAAAATCGCTACGAATAATGCTTCTCGAGATATTTGGAATCGAAATGACATAAATTAAACATGTTGACTAAATACATATTTATTAGACTGAAATCATAAATTTGAAACATTTATGTGCCAAAAGTTCAACAGAAAGTTTTTATCATCATTTTTTTGAAGAAAAATTTAGGATTAATTTAAAAAAATAAGAACTTCCCAAATTTATCATTTCAGTCGAATAACTAACTACTCAACATGTTTGTTTTTGTTAATAATGACATGTATTGACTACTTCCATTCTAAATATCTTGAGAATGGTTGCTCGTAGCAATTTTTACCAAGAGACATTTTTTACGTACAAAATTACGGAGATGTATAATTTTTCACTCGGTAGGTTTTATACAGGTACGGACAAAAAGTTATTACTCTTCAAAACAGTTAAAACACATGTAGGTGGCGCCCCTTACAAATAGGAGTCATATTGACATCAAAATCAAATTTCTCATGTCAAAAAACTCCCAGACGCCAATTTTTATCCAAATATTCACGTTCACGGAAAAATCGAAATAAAAATGAAACTTGTACACCCTATATCTCCGAAACTAAGTAATGTAGAACATACATTTATACGTACTTATTTACATATGTTTATCTGCAGAATATACTGCCGACGTTTCCGGAATTCAGTTCGGACCACCCTGTATTTTCGAATAGTGGTAAACATACAGAATAATTCAGTGAATTATGACACTTATTTTATTAAAGCCTGTATTCAGAATTAAAAATGAACTGTTTGGATGTATTGCAGTTTACTTGTGCAATTCCACAAAGATTCCCACCTAAATTATATTACAGATATATCCACTTAATAGAGATTAGATCAAATTTTGTTTCTTGGTACTTTTTAACCACTATAGACGTTAGAGAACAGTGACGAAAAGATGTGTATACGCAAATAATTATCAAACCAAAAATAAAACAGTAAGCAGGCAAAAAGGCATGCAAAGATCGTATTTATATAAAGAAAACTAAAAAAAGAAAAACTTGAGGGCAGGTCGGGAGCAAGGACGTGCATCAAAAAGTCTTTCTCTTCTTAAACGACCTTCAAAAACCGGTTAGACGTTTAATTTGCTTCGTTAGCTTTCGTTTTTGTTAGTTTTCGGTTTGTAGCGCCGCCCCATACACAGTACAAAAATGTCACAATGTTAAAGAAAGTACCCGACCAATACCAAAAATAATTTATAAATTTTATTTAATTTTTGAAAAAAAATAGATGTTTTATTTTTGGTCGGGACTTTCTTTAAGATGACAGGGTGTTTTCAAAAATACAGATTCTCCCCTGTCATCTTTCGTGTTATTTGTTAAAAATACTATCGACGTAAAAATATTAGTATATATCTAGCCGTGGCACTTGCAAAAATCACTCAAAAATCACAAAAATCACACAATCAAAAAATATCCGCACCAGTCACAGCAGCTAAATTCAACTGTAGCAAAAAGTAGGTTTTAGTTAATAAGATTTTTTTTAATGAAAAGAAAAAATATATAGCTACCAATGTATATTTTAGTAAAAATATCAACAACACTCAACAGAGAAATTTTTGGTTAAATTTAAACTGTTTTATTTTTGTTATTTTTAGCCCTATTTGCATGATTTTTTTAGCAAACTGTATATAATTATATCAACTTGAATTCGTAAACTCAGTTTTTTGTAAACTTTAGTAATTGACATATTATACAGGGTTAATCGAGGGGTTGTTTTTTTATCTTAACTTTAAAACACCCTGTGCAATAATTTCGTGTGTACATTTTCCTAAAATATAATTTTACGGTAAGAACCATATCTCCTGAGCATTTTGCTTTTTCGATCACGTCAATGCATGCTTTGGTTAATTTTTAAGAGCGAAATGAACTGATCGCGATCAATTTGCAATTTTTTCAGTTATCATTTCTTTTGATGTAATTTTTTAAAAATACGAGATGGGTTTTGGTGACTATTGTCGTAACGTCATATTACGCTGCATCGGATAATCTACACTAAATTAAAAAAAAACGTTGAAGACTAACGATAACGGAAAAGACTAACGGTTTTAATAAACATTAATAAAAGACTAACGGTTTTAATAAACATTAATAACGATAACAGAATTAACGATTTTAAGGAAAACATCTGTAATACTGAAGTATACAAACTGAAAAAAAAAATGTAAAAAATACCCTAATACTTTGTATTGCTCCCCTGACTTCTATAACTGCCTTTATACGTTTGTTCATACTGTCATTGAGGCTGCATATATTATATTGCGTTGTTTTTCCATTCTTCTTTAAGGGCCAAGCGAAGTTCATTTAATAAAGCTGGTAACGCTTCGCGACCTCTAACCCTCCTGCAAAGTATTTCCCAAACGTCGAACATGATGGGCAGTTCATATTAGTATATAGTTCACAATAATCACCAAAGCTGCCTTGTCATATTGAAAAAAAAACTTCAAAAATAAATTATAATTGAAAAAATTGCAAATTGTTGGTGGCATGTTCATTTCGCTCTTAGAAATTAACCAAAGCATGTATTGATATGATCCAAAAAACAAAATGCTCTGGAGACATGGTTCTGACCCTAAAATTATATTTCAGGAAAATTTACACACGAAATTGTTGCACAGGGTGTGTCAAAATTAGGGTAAAAAAACAACCCCTCGATTAACCCTGTGTAATATGCCATTTACTAAACTTTATAAAAAACTGAGTTTACAAATTAAAGTTGATATAATTATATAGAGCCTGCTAAAAAAATCATAAAAATAGGACTAAAAACAACAAAAATATAACAGTTTAAATTTGGCCAAAATTTTCTCCGTTGCGTTTTTTTTGCATCTGAGTGTAGATACTTTAATAAATTACTTTTTTTTGCTAAATAGAAAAAATAACCTGTTTTATATCCAACAAAATGGTTAATCAACTTAATAAAATTAATATCAAATCAAACTATGCGATGTAATCGAACATAAAAAATTAAACAATATTAAAGAAATGTGTGTTGCTTTGTCATACTTTAGCTACGCTTCTGTGGATGACTGGACTGCGCAAAAAATCAAGTGGCGGCCAAAAATTGTTGATAGTTCATGGCGTTACAAAACAAAAAGACAGCGCTCCTTGCTACTCCAAAATATACAGAAAAAAATAGACAATCGAGTTGAAAAGGGAAAGCCAAAAGTACTATCGAATTTAGCTAGAAACTTTCTTATTCATTTTCTGTTAAAAAACAAACAGATTGTTTCTTTTTAATCTGCAGGAAAAACAACACATTTTACCTTTTACAGCACCAAATTTATGTGTATTTTAAAGTTAAATATATTTTGTTCTAGTGTTAAACTGATTTATAAATTAAAAATTAAAGTTTCCCATGTGCATATAAAAACCACGAAAATTAAAATGATTTTAAATAGTTTTGGCGAATGAATAAAAAATGAAGCTTAGGTAGTTACCTACAAAATTGGTCCTTATCAGCTTTTATGTAGAAATAGTAGTTTTCCAGACGTTACGCCTCGAAGATCCCTTAATTTTCTCTTAAAAGTCTTAACGCTCCGGAGACAGATTTTATAAGGGTATAATTGATAAGACAAATTGTTTAATAACTTGGCTAAAAATTAATATTTGTTGATAATTCAAAGTTCAATTAAAAGGTAGAATCAATAGCTATCACATTTTGGAATTTGTTTGAATTTTGTCATATTTTATGATAATAAAAAAACGGGCAAAATTTTTTGGCCGAAAGATTTTCAGATTTTTACAAACTTATTCATATTTTTAATAATAATAGCTTATTCGTCAAGACTTTTTTTGTGCGGGTGCCAGATATCACAAGCATTGTCATACACAATTTTATGTATATTTTATGTATATTACCACAGCCCCTAGAAAAGTAGGACGTCCCTTGGATGCTGATATTTCAGACTAAATAGTGAAGGTAGTTCATTATATCCGGGAAAATAGACAAGAACAATATACTCTGAAAGAGTTGCAAGGTATATAGGTAATTTTGAACTTTTATCATTGATTTCCAACTCCTCATTGATGTTTGTTACTTATAAATTTATTATGCAATTTAATTTTGTTTACGACACTTTCCGGAAACTCCAAAAAAGCGGAAAAGGCCACTCAAAAATAGTTGTTTTTTTATTTAAATGTGATTAAAAAATACTTCAAACTTTCTCAGTTGCTTCAAGAGACTTTAAGAACAACTGTTTAATATAAATATTGACAAATAAGCTATTATTAGTGAAAATATGAATAAGTTTGTAAAAATTTGAAATGTTTGCCCGGTTTTTTTATTATCATAAAATATGACAAACTTCAAACAGGTTCCAAAATGTGATAGCTGTAAAATGTGATCATTATACCTTTTAAATGAGCTTTGAATCATCAAAAAATATTAAATTTTAATCGAGTTATTAAAGAATTTATAACTATAATAATTATTAATCAATAAGACGTTTATGAACAGTGGCGGATACAGAGGGGGTCATTTCTTTATTTATTTATTTATTTCTAGTCGGAACACAAACAGGACAAGTCCCAAAATTAGTGTCCACAGCTTACATATAATAACTAAATACCAATAACAATAGTAATAACCAATTTTAAAATTATAATACTATTTTTCTTAAAATTATAATTTTCTCTATATATATATATATATATACACAAACTAAGTCAATATCAACACCAATATGTTTAAGATTTAAGCAAAAAAAATATGAAATGAAAACACTATGAAATAACAAGCAAAGGAATCGCGATAAGGAATACAATAATTATATATTAAAAGTAAACAATTAAATTATAGATATTAAACCATAGAAAAAAGGAATTAACTTATAAATACAAATTTACTATTCAGGAGTATAATAACTTGATATGGCTATACACTCACAAATTTTCGTTTTAATTTAGATTTTAAGGCAAACAAATTATCAGAAAAAAAATAAAAATCCGTGCAGTAGGAATTGGCAAACTCCAGCATTCTGTTAACTGGTGAATTGGCAGCACTATTTGTGTGAGAAAATGTCTTCTTGAAAAGGGAGGTGAATCTTAAATTTTTTGTAGGAACATTAAATGAAATCATAGACAAGAGATAAGGTGAATCGATTTGAGAATTTATTATTTTGTGTAATACTGCTATATCAGTAATTATTCTACGATGTTCTAAAGTTAATATATTAAATCGGTTGCACATAGACATATAAGAGTCGTTAATATTATTTTTATATCCCAAATATTTAACAAATCTTTTTTGCATCTGCTCTAGCCTATTTATATAAATATGGTACATTGGATTCCACACTGAGGATGCAAAGTTCAACTGACTGTATACATACGCATAATATAAAGAGAGCAAAGCTTTATTGCTGGTGAATTGTCTAGCCTGCCTGTTTATAAATCCCAGCATTCTAAATGCTTTAGAAACAATAGCCTCAATATGCTCGCTAAAAATCATTTTCCCATCAAAGAATACACCTAGATCTCGTGCTCCTTGTTTTCGAAGTAAATCAATGTCACCTAAGCTATAGTTATATACTATCTTATTGTGATTACGACTGAATGAGATCATGAAACATTTTACCGGATTTAGAAAAAGATTATTTTTCGAACAGTAATTCTTAAAATTGTCCAATACAGACTGAAATAAAAGCGCATCATTGATGTTACGAATTTTCATAAAAATTTCTAAGTCGTCCGCATATAACAAATAGTTGGAAAAATGAAAACAGTTTTTTATATCATTAACATAGATAATAAATAATAACGGACCCAGGTGACTTCCCTGTGGAACTCCCGATGTAGACTCATACGGGAATGATAGACTCTGAGCCACTGACACACACTGAGACCGGCCCGATAAATGGGGCCCTAAAATCTGTAATTTGGGTTAAATATTCGGCTTCTGGGTTAAAAATAGCACCCTAAAATACATATTCTACATTACTTTTGATTTGGGCCCTCCCTAAAATAAATTCCTGTATCCGCCCCTGCTTATGAAATATATCTCTGGAGCCCGTTAAGACTTGCAGAGAAAATTCAGGAACCTTCGACGCGTATATCTCGAAACTGCTAATTCTACGTAAAAAATGATAAGGATTATTTTTGTAGGGAATTACCTAAGCTTCATTTTTTATTTCAAGAAAAATTTTGTAAATTGCATATTTTGGCAGATATTTGCAAAAAACTGATTTTTCGGCCATTTGGCGCCACTTTTCGGCTAAAGCTGGCCGAGCTCGGTGTTACAATTTTTCCCGTAAAACTACTTCCCAAAGGGTAAGTACACAATCCACCTAAAAAGTCATGGTCGACAAATTACACGGAGACTTGGGCATTTTCATGTCCTTATTTACTGGAGTACCATGGATACTCTTAAAAATAGACTAAAAAGTCAAATGATCTGGCTAAAAATTGCTTAAAAAATCGCAAAAATCGGCACACTAAAACAAAATATATTGAACAAATCTCTCAATTTACACAGCTCAAATTTTACTAGCATTCTGCGTCTCATGTTCATGAACAATAATTATTTAGAATTATTGTCCTCAAGCTTTCCCTCTAGCAACTCGACCACTAAAAGAAAACAAAAACGAAAAAAAGTACGGAAAGAAATCGACGAAAGTACTGGTTAAACTTGTAATTGTATGCAAGGTGTGCCGTATAAACAAACTCATCGAATATAAAAGTTAAATAGAATTGGTGCAACTGGTCCCGTCGAACCAATTTGAGCAACTCAAATATAAGGTGCGCTGTAAATCATTAACAAAAAAGCTGCTAAAGAACATTCCATTATCGGTTTCCCACCATTCGGTTTATTACGATAGGTATTTTGATAGTTTAGAAAAAAATACAAGCAACACATTAAACTGAATATTAGTATTATGTTTAACAAATAATCCAGAGTAAATCTCTGACAGATTGATTTGTAAAATTGCACTTAAATATTAAAGAACAATTCGGAAAGTTTATCTCTTTCCGTCGTCGGAAGCAAAAAAAAAATACAAAGAATAAAGAAAAAAACTATTTAAAATATTTAAATTCAACTATTCGAGAACACTTTACTTTTTTAAAACAGATACGTCTACAAGAAACCGTTGACGTTCTGTTAAAATGACATTATATCAAGTTAAACTTCAAAATTAACAATTCTCCACAAATAATGTAATTTTAGACTCCGATGAAGGCCAAAAAAATGGTCTTAAAAAGGTAATTGAAAGGAAAATGATTTATTGGCCTAAAACCAAGAAGGAAAAGTATATAAAATCTAAAATATACTATAGTTTATTCACAATGCCTTAAATTAACATAAAATTATTTAAAGTAAAAAATCAGCCAGTTCAATTATAATTATGGTGATTGCTTGTATTTTTTAATAAATTCTACATTTCTTTGACTATCTGGGTGAGTACAAACAAACCAATGGAATATACTTTACGAAGATATGTCCACTCGTACCTATCAGTGATCCGGACATTATTTTTTGCATTTTTAGGCCCCCTACAGATTTTTTCCTGGAACTTTCGAGCACACTCACTCATCATCAAACACACTTTTTTATTAGTAAATCATTAGAGATCATCAAGGTTTTTATATTATAGAATATACCCTACTTATTCACAACAGTAGTTTGTCTTCCATCATTAAATTGTAAAGATAATAGATATTTATTTAGAGTGAATAAGTAGTTATTTAAATGTGGTAGAAATTTCAATCTTGTTATAAAATATAACTTCAAATTTTTTTATGTTTAAGTTTAAAATATCTAATTTTCTTTCTACCACACTTTTAGGTTTGCTTACTTTACTAAAACTTACTTGGGATATATAACTTTAAGATACTTACGTCCAAGGGTTTCTTCAAAATGATCCAGCCACTTTCTGGCTGGATTTCGAAGTATTCCAGATCGGCAGGGTTGGATCCAGCGCTGAGTGTGTACACAATGGCTCCGTTGTTGTCGGCATCTTCGTCGGAAGCGGAAACTCGAAGTATATTGGTGCCAATGCTGGCGTCTTGTTTCACATTTTCGACGTATTTCTAAAGATAGACAAAAGAACCGTAGTTTAAAATTGTTAAAATTTTATGTTTCTAAAAATCGCTTATGATGAGTTGCTTATTAGATATACACTTTATATTTTTTTAGTGTAGTCAAAACGACATTTTGTTGTCTCTCTCCAAATTTACAAATTTCTATTCCGTTCTAAGAGACTTTGAAATAACATGAAAATGTTTGAATTTTTTTTAAGTCCTAAAAATTTTATGAATAACAATCTATCAGAGAATGAAAACGAAATTATATTACCATAATAAGGCTGTAAAATTCTACTAAATTTTCACGTTTTTTAAATTTTCTCTAAAACAGTATGAAAATTTGGAAATGTTAAAACGGGATGAACTATTTTAGACCAAGCAAAAATGAAGAATGCATTTTTCTCAAAATGTCAATAATAAAAAAGTTTTTCTTCGTGTAAGGTTAATCCGGGGACATACTACAGTTTTTTTCCTTTATACACATTGTTGTAGTGGATACGTTTTAACTGAATAGGTAAGACGTATAGTATGTGTAGATGGGGCTTAAAACATGTCAAAACAACTATAAAACATCCAATGAAAATAATTTTTTCATGCGTGATAAGGTTTAGGGACATAGGCACCCTAATTAATATGTTGCCCATTCTGAAGTTCCTAGCTAGCATTTGTATTGTTATTGAGTGGTATATTGGCAAATAAATTTTGAATAGTATCTATTCAGTATATTATCTTCAGAGCAATAAATATAAAACACTAAACAAGACAATACTGTTAGAAAGTGTCAAAAATAAAACGCAACTTACCCCGTCAATTGTACTAATACAACATAGAGTTTAAAACACCTAACGCAATACAAATTTTACAAAATTTTTTAAATTCGACTAAATTGATTTTTTTCAAAAACTATTATCAAAAATTTCGCACTAATTCTTTTAAATTTATCTTAAAACTAAATTAAAACACATAACATGCTTCTAAAACATGTCAGAACAACTTTAAAATATTTATTGACACTGACGTTTCCATGCGCGTTAGCGTTCAATTATTTCACAGCCAACTTTTTCGAGATTGAGCTTATTCCTTTGCTTATTTTTATTGTAGAATTTGGCTATTTATAAAACTAATACGTAAACGGCACTTTTTATCAAGCTTAAGCTAATAAGCTAATATTTCTTGTATTTTTGTACTTTAATATTTGCTATTTTTAAAAAAATGGTTTTTAACGCAAAAAATGGTTGTTATAGTCTTTGTTATAATATACACACATTAATTTTATTTAGTAATCCCCATAGATACAAACTATTAAATATATTAACACCATTTCAAGTAAAAAATATCACAATAGTATCTATTAATTATGGAGACATTATTTTTTATTCTATAATAGCCATTTATATTCTTAATGAGCAATATTACATAATATTATTATTATTTATAGATATAAATATATTTTATCAAAATTATAAAATATTTTATAGAAATAGCAATAGATATAAAATATTTTATCGAAAATTATAAAATGACGAATACTGAATGCTATGTTGGAAAGGAAAATAGCAAAAACCTTCAATAAATTAAACTATTTCATCTGTATTTTAAACAAAATATGAAAATAATAAAATATTAAGAACTTACCCATTTAATTACAGTGATACGATAATAACATGAATTTAAAGCATTACACATAATATAAATATTAAAAATACTTTGATTTTAATAAACTACTACTTGATTTTAATAAAAATTATACTTTGGCAAATTATTAACTGATATTTTCCGCTATTTTTTTTTTATTTGTCTTACAACTGTATCAAAATATATAAAAGAACTCTAAAACATGTCAAAACAATTTTAAAATATCGAATGACACTTATTGATTTTCCATGCGCGACAGGCTTAGGAATTTCACAGCCAACTTTTTCAAGATTACGCTTTTTGTCTTTTGGAGATGTTGATTAAAATTGTTATTTTATAAAATACACTTTATATCCAAGCATAATAAAAATATTTTACTTATTTACTCGTTGTATATACATATTATTTATTACAAAAATGGTATTTTAAATAGTTTTAACGTAAAAACTTTAATTCAAAAAATTTAATTCACCAATCGGTATATATTGTCAAACTGTAATAATTTATATATTTCATTTGTCAACATACTTTCCAATCGTAAATACAAAATATTTGCAAATCACTGTTACACCCACAAGCGTTAGAATATTCAATAAACAAATATTTGACTTCTGCCGGTTACCCATTTATTAAAATAGCAATGGATAAATTATTTTACTGGATAAATATTAGGGTATAACACAGGTTGGCTTAAAATATGTTTGCTATTTCAGAGAATAGATATAGAAACACAGTAAATAATATAAACCATGAAATATCCTACAGATCTGTTGAATATTGTGTTTGTTTCATCGCGTTATAATAAATCAGAACACATCAAATGAGAACAAATTCAGGCTCATTTTTATTATAGCTCTTTCTTTCACTATCATGTGAGTATTAAAAATGATCGAAACAGACAACATAGAGTATTTAATAGTGAAAAGAAAACACTATTTTTTTCATAACCAAAAATAGAACATTATTTTTTTTTAAACAAAAGACTAGGTATAGTCAAGACCAATGGAAGGGTCCAGAGGAAAAACTTCATAAGAGCCCATTTCTTAATTTTAGGATTTTACAATATTATTTATGTAGGTCTAACTGAGACCTACAAAATGTATAAACTCTGCAGAGCAATAAGTTGTTAAATCCTATGACATATGCCTATTAAAATATAGAATAAAGTAAAGTAAAGATTTCAGTTAACGTCTCCAGGCTCCTTTTGCTGCCAGGGCTAATCTGGACGGGGCCTACTTTGTTTACGCGGAATCCGAACCACGGTCCTCGACCATTTCATGGTCAATGGCCTACCGACTTGGCAAGTGTCCTGATAACTATCAGCCCTCCAGTGCTGTCCTGTAAAATCAGTCTACAGCCACAGATTAGGTATCCTATAAGTATACAGATAAAAATCTTGTCCCTAATTCGTGGTACGAAAATTGTTTTTTATGACGATGTGCAAACGAGTCAAATTTCCTGTGCGCAAAAATAAACTGGCGTAAAATAACAATAAACAGCGTAATAGAGAGATATCGCTAAACCGAATAGCGTGTATGGACGTTAATAAGGCCAGGTGTTATTTCCTTTACGTGAGGTGGTATTAACTCTCTTCATTTATAGTTATCAGCAGGGGGGTGACAGTAAACCGGAAAATTGGAAACAGTTCTGGCGCGGTCTTACCCAGGCAGAAAGCATGGCCTTCTAGACTGTCCTAGACAAAAATCTGAATATTTCTATATGATTTCTGTCAATTTCAGTTACGGAACATTTTTATGCACGTCGGCGTCCTCTTCTTTTGTCTGTGTGTCAGCCATGTGTCAACTCCCGAGGCCTCTGGCAAGGTCGGGAGTCATTTTAATTTTTGCCTTAGATTTGAATGAAAGTTTGTTTGTGATATTTCGGCTGAAATTTATAAGTACAAAGATGTTTTTTGATATAAAGTTCCTTGTTAACACTTTAATAAAGTATATATGATATTAATTACATGAAGAAAATGATGAAAACGACGTTTCTGCGTGTAGTAGGTATGGGCCATATTTTATGTAAAAATAGGTATAATAAATTAACTGTTTTTATATTTTTTTAGCTTTAGATCCAAGGATCTTGGGATATTTTTTACCAAGGATTTTACCGTATCTCTACTTTAAAGACTGATCGGTGATTTTGAGCAATTGAAAGCAAGTTACACAAGTTAATTATGATTATTGAACTATTATTAGCCTACAGCCTATATTAATTATCTACAAGATGAACAGAAATGCGTAATTACATATCACATAGGTACCTATTATGTATTTTCTTAGCAATAATGCTATGTATGTAGATTATTTTTAAAATACAAATGAGGTATATGTATCATATTTTTTATTCATTTTATTTTCATTCAAGTCCTGTTTGATTTAATTCACAACAGTCTTATGTACCTATATTTATGTTTTTTTTTACATATTTTTTTTGATTCCAGGTTTTGCGTGGGTTCCTGTTGTCTTTTTCCTGCTTCCAGTTAGTTTAACGCCCGTGAAGCTGTGAAAACATTTATTTATCTTCAAGTTTCTGTAAGTCAGTGCATTGTTACTTTACTAATTCACTTTAACACAGCATCTCTGATGTTATTTAAATATTTTGATATTGATACAGTAGTTTATGGGTTTATAGCTCTTTAATTGTGTTGATTTGCATATTTACATTGTTCTAAATTCCAAATAAATATTTTTTGAGTAATTTTGTTGTATTATTTACTACTAGAAAAAGTAAGAAGTATATTAACCCTCATTTAAACCTCCTGAACAGCCCGCCATTAAAAACCGGAAACAGAAATAAATTTCATAAAATTGAAATTGTCATGTCAATGAAGTGTCTATGTCATGTCAAATGTCCCAGCCGCCATATCTGAAAATTAGTTACCCAGGCAGCCACGCTGTTTCCATAATTTAACATTGACTTGACCCTTCTTCTTGTATTTATTATTTTATGGTTATCAGATCGGAAAGAATTCTGATCGCGTCGCGTCCGCTATTTAAACTTAACCTAACTTTGAATTTAAAACTTTGAAATTGTTTTGTTTACTAGGTATTTTAAAACTAAATGGCTAAAGTGCTTATTTCCAGTGCTTTATTGTTCAACGTCTGCCAGTGGGTTTAGGGCAACAAGCAACAAATTCTCTTAGAAGGGCTAAGTCGTCATCTGCTGTAAACCTAAGACTCTTTATAGGTTCTTTAGTATTGGAAGAGGTGGAATCCATATTTTGGGCCATATTTATTTAATTAAAACTAATCCCAGCTACTTAAATATCAAATTACCTACCTAATAAAACTAAAGCAATAATTCAAAACAATTCAAACATAACCTAAAATAAAAGATCTCGCCGGCCGGCTCCGGTTGTCGAATACCCGCACATGCCCATTTAAGCAATTTTTAAACGTTATCAGAGGTTATTTAGAAAGAGCGCTTGGTGTAATTGATCCGCAAATTACGTCAGGCGGTAACGTTATTAGCGGGTGTTGCGTTAAATATTGACTCGCGCATATCGTAATTATAACTAATGATAAGGTACGCGTAAATACTGGATGACGCTATTCGGTTTTCCGATATCTCTCTAATAACTGTGCCGGTCAGGCGCTGTGCACAATTTTAGAGGCCATAAGTAGGCGTGCTATGTGCGCAAACTAGTCACCTAACTAGTACCCGATTCCGAAAATTGGAACCACGAAAAACAATAAAGAAAAAACAAAGATTGTAATCTGTATAATCTGTGATAGTATATTAAATGTATAGAATAATATATTAAACATACGTACTCACAATTCATATGCTCTTAAATTTGTAATTAAAAAGCTAGAAACTATTAGCATACTCGTATTAATTTAAAAGCATAAATTAAGTGTAATCTCGACTGTTTAAAATATCTCTGATCTCTTTATAGAATAACGAAGTTCTGAAAATATACAATATATTATAGCTGTTATCTTTGCGAAATTACGGCTTAAGTTAAACACGGTTTTTGTTTTAGTAGGATATTTTCCTCGTTTCGCTGGGTAAAATAATATATAGTCAAAAGTAATATTAGCGGCACCTCTAATACGTGAATTTCGGAGAGCGTTTAGCGCAAAACGTGTAAGCCTCTCGTGTAAATGAGATCCGGAGACTTGTTCCCCTTATTTTGTTGGATTTGCTTCGTTGAGTAATCGGTTTAAGTTCGCCGCCTACATCGAATTTTACAAAGATACACACACAGAGATTCGCAAAATTAAATAATACGAATTATATATAAATGGATAAAATGGATATTTTTTCAAACTGGTTTTGGGACTATAAAGTATTTGAATAATAGTCTAAGATCAGGCTGCAAGATTAGTACGTTCATCATGTAGTTAATCAAAAACTAATTTTTACACATAATATATTTACAAATGAATACACTTTTAACAAGGTACCAATAAAATGTGTAATTAAAATAATATTAATTATTGATCTTCGGGCAAAAATATTACTGACTTGTGTTTAAAATAAAATAGAATCTACTACACAGAAATGTAGAACAGAAACAGAAATAATAGATTTTGATCCCATACTACATAAAATTTATATAGTATAAGATTGAGACAGATACTCAGATATTGTCCCTAACATCTATTACCTCATAAAAAATCAATAAAATATAATTGAGGAGTGGAAAATGCTAATGATTTTTTAAATTAATTTTCTCACCTGTCGGTCAAACAATGGTGGATTATCGTTAACATCCGTTATCTCCACTGTAAAGGAACAAACGCCCTCTAGACTAGGTTCGCCCTGGTCGGTGGCCTTCACAGTGACAGATACAAACTTGCCGTCGTCTCCTTCCCTGTCAAACACTTTGTTCGTCGACACTTCGCCAGTTTCTTCGTCCACGGTGAACTTAGTGCCTTTCTGGTTAGGCTGCTGTACAATGGAATACTTGACTTGGCCGTTGACGCCCTTGTCTTCATCAGTGGCATGAACCTAAAATATATTGCATTATATGAAAAAATCATAAAAAAATTCAAAATTTTATAAACAAACAAACATTTGATTAACCAATCAAAAATGTCGATGACATACCAAGAATGTACAACTTTTAAGAAACACCTCAATGTAGTATTGATTTGGGAAAGCTAGGCTAGAACCGGAGGAACTATGCTCCCATCCTATCAAGGACCTGCATAAGCTAGTGCAGGGCACAGGGATAGGAGAATGGGTGAAGATATAGAAGGGGACAACAAAAGAATTGGAAAAGAGAAACGTCTGCTCAACAGTTAAAAGACCATACTACCCAAGCAGCATTTAGACGTCGGGACAACGTTGTGTCACGCGACCAAACGTCGGGGCGCAACGTCGGCACAACCTCGTGCCAACCCTAGTCTGCACTAGTTTGGAGAATATTTTTTGGGTCGAAACGACGTTGGATACCGACGTTGGCTAGAAGCCTAATTTAGTACAAACTGCAACGTTTAAAATCCTAATTCACAGAAATACAAAACTAATATGGCGTCTAAGTCGCGTTTTATATTAAATTGGGATAATTATAGTAAAAATATTATTTTTACGATTTAGTTAGAGACATATGTCAGATGGCAGTGAAGGAAAACAAAAGAAAAGTATTTAAGTGTGGAGGATGTTTGAAGATCATAATTAGTGAAACGCTTTAACCGACTCTGTAACTCGATACCCAAGGCAAAAAAGTTAAACGCCAACAACTTTATTGATAAATGTATTGTTTCTACTTTGAAAAATACTAATGGGCCTTAAAATTAAAGAAGTTTTAAAAATTTTCTTGAATTTTTTTTTAGTAAAATGAAAATAATTTATTCGCAGTCGAAAAAATTGTTTCCGCGTGTTTTTTAGGGTCAAATATTTCAAGTTAATGGATTCAAAAAGCAGGAATTGCTATTTTAGGAACGAAATATTTTCTTATTTAACAACATGGCGGTTTTCACTTTGTTGTTTTGGAGATTAAGATGGAGTAGTTCGAGTAGTCGCATACTGGACTAATAAAGTCGCAGTTCGGCCTTAACAGGTAGTATACTAGTCGCAAGATTGCCTAATTTAGTCATCCTAGAATCTAGCTTGTGCCGCCCTCTATAATCTAAATAAACGAGGGAGTGGATAAACTATCGGTAATATATGTCGATATATATTTAAATTTAGTTTTTTATGTACCTTTCTTATGTCCCATTTTAATTAAGTTTTTTTTATAAAAACAAAAACAGCACTGAACTGTCTGACTGAACAGAACAATGAAGTGAAAATTTAAGATTTAAGGTTATGGTTCAATACAGTTGCATAAAGGTAGTGACTCGACGTCCTACCAACGTAAGAATAAGGAAATCTAAACAACGTTGGAATTAGTAAAACAGACGACGTTTGCATAACGTTGGAATAGGTCCTGAAACTGACGTCGGAAAACTTTATATTGTCCAACGTTGTAACTACGTTGTCCGAATCACCTAAAGATCACTTAAGCAAAAAAGGTTACAAGACAACGTTTATTCGACGTCGCAGAAGCTTCTACTTTGCTGTAGTACTAGTCCAACGTCGGCACAACGTTATAAAAACGTTTAAATTTATTTTAATACCCAAGGTAGGGAGCTAACTATTTTTTGTAACTAATCCAACGTTGTGTTTAGTAAACATGTGGTCGCAAGTCGTGAAAATGCTACTTGGGTATAACATTCTATATTGATGCCTCCAAAACTAAACCAGGCGCACCTACCTCAGTATCCTTCGAGCAGTAATTTACGCTATCGAAAGATGTGTACAATTTTTCTTAGATAAGAACTATCGGAAACAAGAAATAATCATCTTCTCCAATAGTCAAGCAGCCTTAAGAGCCATCGATTCAGTAACCATCAGTTCGAAGTTGGTTAAAGGATGCATAGAGAAGCTGAACAAATTAGGCAAAGAAAATAAAGTACGATCTAGATAGAAAAGGAACGAACACTACACTAACTCGACCAGATTAAGCTAAAAATGTTAGAAAGTAATAATTAATGTATTTTCTACAATTTTAGAGAATTTTATTAATTTATTTTATTATTTATAGTGACGTTTTCTGAAGCTGAATAAGGATTATCAATATATAATCCTATAAACTGACTTAAAATTTAAAAAAAAAATGTCAAAATGTACATAAGGTGTACTTTATTTTTGTCTAAAAAGCCAAATAATATTATGTTCCTAGTTAAAAATTTAGAAACCTTTTAGGTAAATAGATACAATAGCAAAATAAAACACTAATTCGCGGCAATACAACAAAACACTTTAATTTTGCACTGGACGCGCGTTTCGCTAACCATGTTAGCATCAATGCCTCGCAACTAAATGGCCCAGCAGCTGATGCAATTTATACAAAATCCTTCTTCTTCATGTTAGCATCATCAGCAGATGATTAAAAGTTTAATCATGATGCTTAGAAATGCTAAAATGATGCTTAAGAGATAATTAAAACTTTAATCAAAAGTTCTAATTATCTATCAGACTCACTATCTCTAATCTATCAGTTGCTGATGATGCTAACATGGTTAGCAAAACGCGCTTCCACTGCAAAAGTAAAGTGTTTTGGTGTATTGTGGCAAATTACTGTTTTATTTTGCTCTTGCAACACCAAAGGTTCAACTTTTATAGTAAATACAATACATAATTTTAAATCTAAAAAAACGTTGCATTTAAAAAAAAATTGACTCATAGCATTTTAAATATTGCGATATTGGTTATGCCATAAAAAATACTCTGTGTAAGCTAATATGAGTTTTCCTTCAACGATTTTCACAGATTTATTCTGTTATCCTTGGTATTAGGACAATATAACTAAGCATTAATAAATTTAAAGCCAGTTCAGGCAAATTTAAATTCAGAACCACTTTCGGATATACTGTTTTTATCCGTAAGTTTCAGTAAATAAGAAATAGCACGGCAACACCGCATAGTTCTTTCAATAATACAGTGTAATATACTCAGAATTTACAATTGAGAAAAAACTTAAAAAAAAACTTAAATATTTTTAGTATATACACCTCCTTTATAAACCCTGTAACATTTGTATAAAGTAGTTTTTATCATATCTTCGTCAACAACGATAATATTGGTCTTCCTCGGGATAATGGACTCTAGTAGCTTTAATTAAATTACATAATTTTGGCTGACAAAATATTTGACAGATTGATTTTATTGAAAACACAATCTAATAAAAATATGTATTTAATTAAATTGACAGACAACTGTTATTTAAGTGGTTTATTCTCTTGCCAAAGAGAATTTAAGTTATTTTTTTATTTATGTCATATATTTTGTCATATAATCGAAAAAAAATGCGTCAAAGATGGCTGGAGAATGACAATCGATCATAATTTTGACGAGGTCAAGCCCTAAACGTCATTTCTTTGGCGGGTACTCTTCTTTATTTTCTAATGGCGCTTACTGCCAGTTAGCCTTAAGAAGGATGTATTTTATTTTTATATTGAGTAAAATGATTTTTAAATGGTGCAGCTTAAAAAATTCAAGAAAAAATATTTTTGTGGAAATAGATTTGTGTGTCTGGAAACTCTGGGATCTCGCCAAAATTATTATCGATTATAATTCCTCTAAAGTGGTGAACCTCTCCTGGTGAAGTGCTATGTCTGGTCCGTTTTGTTATATGGTGTGGAAGCATGGACACTGAAGGTAGCAACAATAAACCGAATTGAAGCCTACGAAATGTGAACCCTACGACGAATGCTAAGAGTGCCCTGGGTCGACCGTGTACGGAATGAAGACATTCTCAGAAGAGCTGGTCTGGAACAACGTGAACTCTTCGAAATCATCAAGAAGAGGAAAATAACCTATTTGGGACACATACTACGTGGAGAACGCTATCACTTTCAGCGTCTGATTCTCCAGGGTAAAATAGAGGGAGGCAAAAGGGGAATAGGTCGAAGGAAGCTATCCTGGCTGAGAAACATTCGTCATCGGACAGGCATACAGGACTTCCAAGCACTCCAAGTCGCTGCAGTTAACAGAACCATCTGATGAGGAAGAAAAAGATGAACGCCTACGCAGGAATCTGCACGGCACCTTAAGAAGAAGAATAATTCCTCAGCCCTCCTTGACGCCGTTTTTTTTTTCGATCACACGGTATAATTTCTAACATATGTACCTTAATAACGGGAGAACCGTTTGGCGCTCCTTCCTCGACCTTGGGGTAATAAGTTCCGCAGTCTTTGAACATGGGTTTATTGTCATTGACGTCAGTTATGAAAACCACCACCACAGCGGTACTGGTATGTATGGTAAGGTCTCCGTTGACGCAACATGCTCCATCGTCCATGGCAGTGACGTTCAGTTCATATTTATCACGATCCAGCGAGATGGGTTTGGAATGTAGACGAATTACACCAGTTATTTCTTCTATGACGAACTGACCTGAGTTTGTTCCACCACCTAAAATCAGGGAATTGGTTTAATATATTATTATTTACATTTTATTATTAAGTCCCTGAAAAAAAATTACGTGATATCAATTCTCTATATTATTACTAAAACACTTTGAAATAATCTTTTAAAAAATATGTTTTGTTATTTAAATAAGGACAGGGACATCTAATACAAATATATTCAAATCTGTCTTTTTCTCAGTCTCCGTAAAATTCGTCAACCAACACCTTGTATATTATTTTTCTTTTAAAGTGTTCTTAAAATTTTAACGGTTTAGCAGTTAGTCGCGTTATTATACCGCATGATCGAAAAAAAACGGCGTCCAGATGGCTGGGAAGTGACGAGCTATGACATTTCCCATATAAATTTACCTATAAAATGACAGCGATCTTCATTTCATAGCCATCGCTGACGCGATTTTTTCGATCATACGGTATTACATACGGCTCTTTCAACTGTAAATTTTTAATTTTGATCAAAGCCACCTCGTGATTTTTTGCCTTATATTTTATTACAGAAAGAAGAGTCATATTATGAACTTATGTGTGGGAACGGTCAATTATTAGGTAAAATATACAAGGTACCGCAAAATGTTAAATACAAAAGTTATAGGGTTTTTAAATGTCTAGTAGCTAGTAGTAAATTTAAGTATACAGGGTCGGTCATAAAGTTGTGGTACATCAAAATTTATTTTTTTTAAATGCACTTTATGACCGACCCTGTATAGTTAAATTTATTATTCGCTATAGACATTTAAAAACGCTATAACTTTTATATTTAACTTTTTGCGGTACCTCGTATATTTTACCTAATATAATCGATAGTTCCCATATCCCATATCAGCGACCCTGTATAATACTGTAATTATCTGAGAAACGGTTAAAGCTATAGGAATATTTTACATATAAAAAATATATTATATATATATATATATATATATATATATATATATATATATATATATATATATATATATATATATATATATATATATATATATATATATATATATATATATAGGTTGTAACACTGTATACCCCTTTAAATAATAATGGTGTACTACAGCACAATCTTATGATGAATCCAATTCCGTACAAAACAATGGGGGTTGCAATTTAGAACAAACTTACAACTTCATCATGACTTTTTTTGGGATATCCTGTATGCAACAAAATATATTTAGGATATGCACATTTTTAAACCACATTTATAAAAATTTAAACCACAACACCCAACATTTATATTAAACTTTTTTTCATATCTTTATCAACAAATTTGTCAACAATGATGATATTCGACTTCTTGGAGCTAATGGGACACCCGGTATAATAATAAAATACCTACCCCATATATTATTATCATTAGAATTAAGAATAAAGTTTTCATCATCTCTGTATTGTGATTATATATCACTACACTCCTTTTTATAGCTTTTGTATTTAAAGAAAACATTTTAAAGCTATATTTTTGGCAAAATTTTAATAACACACCTTGTACAATAACTAACTAAATAAAACTTACCGACTTTTAATAAATATAAGTTCAAATAATCCCATTTTTTCATCATAATTTTATACTACTGGAGAAATCACATGGAGAGGAAAAGCTTTACCGGTTAATAAGTATTTCAGAAACAAAATCAAGGGAGTAAATCACAAAAAGCGTACACTAATACCGAAAAAAAGTATTTAAACACGTGTTGCACACTGTATTTTTTCTATAATCGTAAAAACCAAACACAAAAAATAAACTTAAAAAATTGTTTGTATCGAAACTCTGACAAGTCGTTGCTTTGTTTCTATGACAACAATACCAATTGTTCAGCATGGCCGCCTTAACAATTTTTATATTCTTTAAACTGTGATAATACCTATTTGGAGCCAGATCCCATAAGAAATATATTGGAATTAATTTACTTGAGGAACCTATGTGGGGAACCGGTTTTTGTAAACAAATTTAGCTACTGGGATCAAGTGTGTAAAAAATTTCAGATACACTCGCAGAAAAAAATACTGTAATTCTTTACCATACAGTTAGATAATAATATGTATAACTATTAAGTATAGAAAAAAACACATTTAACGCACCGTAATGTTATGAGTATGCGTTTGTAAAATTATATAATACTCCTGATAAAAATATATTAAAATAGTCAACGAATAAAAACTTTATTTTTAAAATTATAGGTATTTAAATAATAATTATAATTAATCACCATTTACTGAAAATAATTCTATACAAGGTGGACCGAGTTGTATTCGGGAAACCTCGGAAGCATATTTTGCAGATAAAAATAAGTAAAAAAGTTCGTATAAGTGTATGTTCTAAAATGCTTCGTTTCTGAGATACAGGGTATAGAAATTTCATTTTTATTTCGATTTTTTTCAAATAATTTCTGAACTAATATCGATATTTGGATGAAAATTGATACCTGGGGGTTTTTTAATATGAGAAATTTGATTTCGATGTCAATATGACTCCTACATGTAGGGGGCGCCACCTACATATTTTTCAACTGTTTTGAAGAGTAATAACTTTGTGTCGGTCACTATATTACACTACTGAGTGAAAAAACATACATTTGTGCCTTTTTCCACGTTAAAAATGTGTCTCGGTAAAAATCGCTGCCTGCAACCGTTCTCGAGATATTTGAATTAATCAATACATGTCATCAATGACAAAAATTAAATATTTTCACTAGAAAGATATACTGACTGATTGACTGAACTAATAATTTTCGAGACATTTTAGTATCATAAATTTAACTGAAGATGTTTTATAATTTAAAAACAAAAGGTATGCAAGGCAAGGCTATCTCTAGTTAATATTAAATTTACATAAGTACAAATGTAGTTTTTCGCATCATTTTTCTAACTTTGCTGTCGTGAACTTTAATAAAAGAGAAATAATAATATAGAAACTGTCCTCATACCTAGGTTTATAGTTTAATACACTCAAAACATGCCACATTTATATCGTTCAAAACTGAAGCGTTTTTTCTTAGATTATAACGGGTCCCCACCCGTAGGTACGAAGTCCCTTGTTGCGGAATCGACGCTAAAGTTGAAGGTTTGGTGCCAATATCTTATAATTTAATAAATTGTAAGTTATTCTATGAATTATTTTATTTATTGCTTTTGTTTGCCCTTTTGCAAGCTAAGATATTCGCCCATGCAAGGTCGAAAATTGTTAGTAGACTCAACAAGGCCCTTATTCTCACAAACCACAAACATCGGCACGAAGGAACAGTAAACGATTTTATTTAGATTACTTTTAAACTGAAATTATTTACAGCATAAATAGATTCCATTAAATGCATACACATGCTATATATTGCCTTTGTCAGATCAAATGAATAATGAAAAAGCTTTAGAATAGAATTCCAACAAGAAAACAAAATAATATGATTTAGTTAACATTAGTTAAATAATGAGAAAACATTTACTTTACCTTTAATAACATTCTTTGTCACAAAACTTACGAACCAAAATAATATCAACGCGTCTCGAATGGTAGTCTAGAAGCTATTATCTAACAACTATCACCTCTGTTCGTCGCCTGATTTCCCTCTCTCTAGTTTGTGAATAATATTTTAAAAATCAATAATTTTGTTTATGTATACAGAGTGTCTTAAAAATGAATGTTTTGAATTTAAATAAATATGTCTATTTTTAAATAGGCGGTTCATCTCACTAATTTCTGTCATTGATAACATGTATTGTTTATTAAGATAATAATATCTTGAGAACGGTTACTCGCAGCGATTTTTACCAAGAGATATTTTTTACGTAAAATAAGACGTAAATGTATAATTTTTCACTCAGTAGTGTAATACAGGGACGGACGAAAAGTTATTACTCTTCAAAACAGTAAAAAAAAACATGTAGGTGGCGCCTCTACAAGTAGAGGTCATTAAAAAAACCAGATACCAATTTTCATCCAAATATTGACATTAGTTCAAAAATTATTTCAAAATAATCGAAATAAAAATGAAACTTTTACATCCTGTATATCCAGAACGACGCATTTTAGAACATAAATTTATACGAACTTCTTTACCTATTTTTATGAATAGAATAAGTTTCTCCAATACAATTCGGACTACCCTGTAGAATTAATTATCGTATTTTAAACAATAAATTATAAATTAATATCATTTTCCGTTTTAATGTGTTTTTGAATACCATATTATTGTTTATTAATGTCACTGTTTCATGTCATGGTTGTATTATCTTCTAACATAGTCGTATATGTGTTTATCTATCATTTATAAATGTATAACAAACATATTAACGCTCTCTAGATTTTTATTTTCTCATTTTATTATAGAATTACTGTAATTATAATATATATTTTATATTTTACACTGTTTGTCCTTTAAATGATGTATTTTATATATCTCTATTAAAGTAGAATATCAGTAGTATAGTAGGAAGTGCCATACCAGTGCCATACCATCCAAAAAAAAACGGCGTCAAAGATGGCTGGGGAATGACAATCGATAATAATTTTAGCGAGGTCAAGCCCTAGACGTTATTACTTGGCCCGTACTCTTCTTTATTTTTTAATGGCGCTTGACTATTTTAGAACAAGCAAAATGTTTTCTAAAGAATATTTAATAAAGTTTTTCCTCTAGTAAAGACAATCCAGGGACGTACCTGTATATGACGAAATAAAAGTAACTTACCCACAAATCCAAACCTAACATTATCTCCATCCTTATCCGAAGCCACGACTGTTGTTACCAAAGTATTCGGCCCAGCATTCTCATCAACGTTGGGCGTGTACACTTGCTGTGAGAATTTCGGCTCCTCGTCATTTTTATTCTTTGTATACACCCGAACCTAAACATTTAAATCAACATAAATCAACTCTTTATCTAAGACAGAATTACTACTAATCACTTACAGTCGCTGTGCCCGTTTTAGCAGGTTCGCCTTTATCCCTAGCGGTTATGAGGAATTCGTAATAAGCATTGTTGTTGTCGGCATCCAGTTGTTTGTTATTGCTGATTATACCGCTAGGATCAACGCTAAAATGTTCGTCCGATACCAGGTATTCTATTTCGGCGTTTGTTCCAGAATCCGCGTCCATGGCTTTGACTTTCAAAATTGATGTTCCTAGGGAATGACAATAAAAATTAATACATACTATTTTTAACAAAAACTATTTTTGTTACTAAAACTATTTTCTAAATTCGTTAAATTACAACTATTTTAAAAGTATTTACCCTGTAATTTCTGTTTAACAATACACTCTAACACATTTATTCATACATAGTTTATGAGATGTTTGAATATTTCTGACCATTTCTGACTAATCCCTATTTAGGGTTTATTATAAATATTATATTTAATACAAAAACTCCAAACAATTAAAATTAATATTAATATTATCATACCTGGTGTTATATCTTCATCTACATTATGAGCTTGGTAATCGGGCAGTTCAAATTTCGGAGCATTATCGTTCACATCTGTCACTCGAATGGTTAGCTGTAAAAATAATTTAAATTCAATTAATAAGCACTCAATTCGTGTAGATATGAATTTAATTAAAATTTTAGCGACATCGTAGTAATACAGATATTAATTATCGATGATATTTGACAGATTTTCATAATGTTACTGTATCTGATTAGCATTTCATCGAAAACGCACTAAAAACGAAGTGAATACCATTAAAATGCATGAGAACGGAAAATTAACAAGGAAAATCGTGTTTTATTAATGATCCGTTCAAATTCAATAATACAATAACACCGTTTCTGTTTTATCTTTTATTAAATTTTCATGTTGTAGAACGTTTATTAATTTCCAATAGCAATAGGAAAATAATGTGATTTGGATAGAGTGAGTAACTTTGTTGTTTCATTTCAACAGTTGTCAAAACAACTAATGTCAAAATACAAATGTTAATTATTATGTAGGGGTACTACCGTATGATCGAGAAAAAACGGCGTCAACGATGGCTATGAAATAAAGATCGCTGTCATTTTATATGTAAATTTATATGGGAAATGTCATTGATCGTCATATCCCAGCCAACTGGACGCCGTTTTTTTTCGATCATACGGTATAACATATCCTGGGTCGACATGCATGTATACATGTGAGTAATGTCTGTATAAGTAGTGGCTGTTAGATAAAAGCTATTTCATATAAACCCGAACGTGTAATACCATGCAAGTAAAAATATTCCAGAATTTCAGAAAAACACCCAAAAAATCTACAAGACTGTATAAATTCTAATAAACTTAGTATTTGTACAGGCAAACACCATTTGCTGATCTAATAAATCTTTCAGTCCTTTGGCTCCAGACGACACATAATCGATAAGTAAAATATACAAAATTCGAACCAAACCTACCAGATTTTTTCGTCGCTTTTTCCTAGATTTAAAAAAAAATATAAAATAATTTAAAAATAAAAAAAACAACCCAACCTAGGGTCGCTCAACAAAGTTAAAGATTAAGATTTTGGCCAACTGTATAACAAATAATTTAAATGAAATAAAGCAACCTATTTGAGGAGAATATGTCTTGGAGAGAGTTCTTTGACTATGAGATATCATTTTTCGGTTTTGACTGATCACTTTTTAAGATATTCTTACGCAACACGCAACAAGGCTCTTATTGTCACACTAAGTCATACTGAACCAAAAACATCGGTATGCATGGACAATAAACGATTGTATTTAGATTTAATTTTAAACTAGAAATTATTCACAGCATAAATCGAATTTATTAAATACATACACATGTTATGAAATAAATAAGGAAAAGCTTTAGCACAAAATATTACAACAGAAAAACAAAATATATGCTTTAGTGAACGTTAGTTAAATAATAAGAAAACATTTACTTTACCTTTAATAATTTTCTTTGTCACAATTACCAAAATTTACAAACCAAAATAACATCAATGCGTCTCGAACGGTAATCTAAAAACTATTACCAACGCTATTACCTAATACCTATCAGGTTTATTCATTGTCTGATTTCCCTCTCCCTAGTTTGTGTATAAATATTTTAAAAATCAATAAATAATTATTTATGTATACAGAGTGTCTTAAAACTGATTTTTGGATTTAAAGAAATATGTTTATTTTTAAATAGACGGGTGATCTCAAGACCATTACTATAATTGACCTAATACTACTAAACCATTTAAATAAATAAAACTCTCAATAGATTAGTAAAAAGTCGAAATAAAGTACAAGTCAACAACACCGAATAATTTATTATTATTTATTTTACATCGTAACTACGTATTTCTACATCACTAAAGGCGTTCCACCATTTTATCCGGGCCTATTTACAAAACTGTTCAGATTCTAATAAACTTCTTAGTATTTGTACAGCCAAACGCCATTTCCCGAACTAATAAATCTTTCAACCTGGTCCCAGAGGACCGAAAATCGATAAAGAAAATACCCAGAATTTGAACAGAAAGCTTTTAGATTTTCCAGAACCTTATCGAGATATACAAATACATCTGCCAAAAGTGTTTCTTTTATTTATTTCTTTAATCTCATGCTAATATCGATCTTATGAACTGATGGAGAATTTAAAAGCGAATTATTTAGCCGATCTCTCTATGCAGAATTTGGTAAAATCTTTGAAGATATAGTCTGAGGAAAGGTTTTGGAAATGATGAAATAAAGAGACAGATAACAAAAACAGACACTAACAAACAATAAATTTTATAGCCAAATATTTGATAGAAACCGATTTATGAGTATATATCAAAGTAATCGTCAATTAGATATTTTAGAATGTATAACTAAAATATTAAAATTTAGATAGGTAAGTTGATATCTCAAATCTTGAATACATTTTAGTTGAATACTTCCCTTACAATTATTCAATTCAGTTGATACTATAAGAGCTTATTTAAAAATAAACATTGAAGCAGTGAAAAGCATAGAAATGCAATACTTTTAGTCTACAGAATTGACGCCAAAAATGGGCTGGCAAAGGTTAGTCTTGGGTAGAGGTTTCCGTATGTAAGAAGAGTACAATGCGTTTATAAGGTACTAGACAAAGAGAGAACAGTAAACACGTTGCCAAACGTATGAAATAAACCGAGAAACAAAGCACATTGCCAAACATTGCTAAGAGACGTGGAAGGGGATATAGCAGATTTGTTGCAGTCGACCGGTCACTTGTGTCTAGCCTCAGCAGGCAACTATTAAGCCCGACCAATCACGTTAGAGTTTTTGACAAACACAAACGAATTAACACCCTCCAAATAACCACGCTTACCAACCTGATTGGTCAAGCTTAATAGTAGCCTGCTGGGGTTAGACACTTCTGACCGATCGACACAATCAGTACCTCTGTCAGTACCTAAAGTTCTAGGGAACGGTGTACATCATGCGTTCAGCTTCACGATTTAATTACGTCTCGTGATACATTATTTTTTTGTTTATTAACAAGACGTTGTAATTTTCCCTATAGCTTGAAAATGTTTAAGTGCAAGTTAGAAACACATGCATTTCTGGTAAAAATAAGTGGAATTTATTTGGTTGCAGTGGAATTTATTTGGTTGATTTGGTGTTCGACAGTGGTCGCGCTATTCGAACTCTGAATTCAAAAATTGATAAGTCGAAATCTATCAAAAATAATTGATTGTAGGTTTTCCAAAACACTTTCTTAACATTTCTGCTATATTTTCTTCGCGACAGTATGTGAAAATCTTTATAAATAAAAAAGTTACACGATTGCTGAAAATTGCTATGCACTAGATGTAAATGGATGAATTGTTTACAATTTTTGAATGGAAAAAAACAACCTCTTATCGAATTATTCTTATTTAAAGATCTTGTAAAAGATCTGATCTTAAAAATAAAAAAAAAGTTTCATTATCTAACGTGGTTCTTAAATTATGACGTGTTATGTGTTGAAAAGTTGAGTTTTTAAATTATCGCGATTACCGACGTTTTCTCGTTATAAAAAAAAATGAACACCCTAACGATATCCTTATATAATTCCATTTCAGATGCTGAGAAACATATCTAATGATTTTATCTAGTTATCTTTTCGAAAAAAGGTTTTTAAAAATAAGCGGTTTGCGATCGTGATTTTACCTTACTTGATAGAGAAAGGCGTACCGGCAACGCCGTCGCAACAGCACACCGTCGCATTTCTCTCACTCCGACTTAATAAGATCCCTATGCGATTTACTTCCACACATGTAAATTCCGACCCAAAAGTAACAGTTGCCAGCACGGTATATCAACTTCAGCTCCAAGCCTCGCATCCCAGACACCTCAGAACCTGAGGGTATTACGCAAAAAACTTTGGTATGAGGAAAGTATTTATTTATATTATTATTATTACTTTTTTATTATTTCAGGACAGCATAGTTGAATTCTTTGGGATAGTTATCCAGATTTTTTCTGTCATACTCTTTTCCCTTGCGAATTCCAGGCAGAGTACGGCAGTCTTGATTTAATTTAAAAAATAGGGCTATCTACAAATTTAGTGTTTGATTTACACAACCTATCCTCCTCAAATTTCTCAAAATATTGCTTCTGTTGAGCGCATCTGAGATAATCACAATAAAAAAAATATTTTTACCGCAACGTAAGTTCCTTTATTTCATTTAAACTATTTGTGACAAGTTGGCCAAAATCTTACTTCTTTAACTTTGTTGAACGATCCTGGGGTTGTTTTACTATAGTTATCTCTTATTTTCTTGGACTTCTGTGAAAAACACTTTTTTCTATAACAATCTGCCACTATGTCCTTTGTCAAAATCAGATGAATATACAACAGAACAAATATAAATAACCAAAAACCTATATCAAACGAAAAGTTATATTCGTCTGGCAATCCAAATTGCGAAAATATGTTTTCACTTTTTAAAAAATGTATACTTCTTTTTAGTATATACTACAGAGTTATTCCATTGAAAAAAGGCTATTCTAGGGTCTTAGTCGGTACTCAAATAATATTAGAAATCAGTGTAAAACATACAGATACTGTACACGTACAAGTCATTCAAATCTCGTGATAAATTAACAGTTATTTACATAATTAATCGACTTCCATCCCTTAAAGTCCAAAGTTAACCGCTGCTCGTAGTAAATCCATAAAGTTATTTATTTCCGACGTATCAGTGTTTCCAGGAACGTACTAGCGTTTCCCGTGGAAAAGGGACGGAAGTCGTGATAAATTTTTGTTATTTATTGCCCTAGAAGCTCTGGCCAGTTCGTTACCCCCCGAAAACTTACGATAAACGGATTTACAGCGGGCAAGTGTATAAAAAACGAGGAAAGTTTGAGAAGTTGTCTGCTAGATAAGAGCATATTTTTAAAACTAAAAAACTACTCAAAATTCAAAATGCCATACCATATATCGAAGGTTTAAAAAAATTAAGTCAATTTAATCCTTTATATTGAATAGAAAGTTATAATTCAAGGCGTTTACTTTAAAATTTCCTTTAGAGAACCAAAGTTCAATTATAAAAACCCAATGCGTTAATAAACATTTGAAAATGAGGAAATGTCAATCAGATGCTGATAAATTATGAATCATCAATTCTAAAAAATACCGTATAGAAAACAAAAAAAAAAGCTTTAGAACTGTAAATTATATGAAGAAATTTACGAATAGCTACAAATTAAAACAAATAAAAAAATCAACTTAAACACTTACTTCAACTGATGTTGAGAAGCCTCCAGAATCCTCCGTCGCGGTCACAACCAAAGAGTAAACATGTGGTTGTCTCAAATCCTCAAAATCCAGTTCTTTGGCTAATTTTACAATGCCGGAAGTAGGTCCGATGTTAAAGGTTCCAGCACCTTGCCCTTGAGCCTTCAGTGTGTATCGAATCTCACGATCGGCAAACGATTTCGCTTTAACCGATATTATACTAAGAAGAAAAACAATTAGTATCATCTAAAAATATATTGTTTTCTGTTACAGTTTTTCAGAAATAACTGACCATAATTTACAAAATAAAATGAAGGGTTTTACTAAATATGTTTGAATCTGTGAGACAGATTTGTTTCCAAAAAAAGTAATACATACTCAGAATCCTTCTTTTGATTTTCTGGAATCTCCGCTTCGTAACTGGGCATATAAAATTGGGGAGCTCTTTTACCACCAACGATGGAAAGTCGTTCTTCTGGAGTACTTTGGAACCTCCTATCATCCAGTCTTCCATTCTGATCCTCGGCTTTCACGTACAAGACGTACTCCATGTCCAGTTGAAACAAGTCGGTACCACGAGTACGTACAACTCCAGATCTAAAAATTTAAGTTTCGGTTTAGAACTTTTGGTGTTGTAACACAGCATAATTAAACACTAATTTACCTCAATACACCCAGTGTTAAAAGTAAAATGTTTTGATGAATTTTGATTTGTGATGAATTAATGTTTAATTTTGCTTTTGGTAAATGTGTTTTATGCTCATAATAACCAACATTTGTGTTGGAGAACATTATAGAAAAAGTTATAGAAGTTGTAATTTAATATATGACGATGTTTCGTTTAATAAATGACCTTTTTCAGGTTTCTAAAATATAAAAACATTTTAAAATGGAGGAAAATGTTTCATATCAAAAGAAAAATGGCAGAAATATGAAGTAAGCGCAGTAATAAAGTTAATTAAAAAATACGCAAACATCAATTTGCAAATTGAAATTTTAACATGGCTCTACGGATGAATTAACGAGGGGCAGATTTTTAGAGTAATGAAAAAAGTGGAGTGATATTTCGAAGGTTGAAAAGACTGATAGACGTTGTGGGCGTAGTTAAATTTGATACAGTTACTGTATTTAATAATATATTAGTCGAGTTGTTTACATTTGCAGGTATAAAACAGATTTCGTACTGGAAATATGATGTTAATTAAATAAAGTTATAAAGTGGGTCTCAAAATAGATTTAGCAAAAACTAAAGTAATATAAAACGAAACAGTATAGACAGAAAAGACATTCTAATAAATAACAAAACACTGAAAATAGTAGAAGAATATATACAGGGTGGTCCGAACTGTATTCCGGAAACTTCAGCAGCATATTCTGCAGATAAAAATAAGTAAAAAAGTTCTTATAAATGTATATCCTAAAATGCTTAGTTTCGGCGATACAGGGTGTAGAAGTTTCATTTTTATTTCGATTTTTTCCAAATAATTTCTGAAGTAACATCAATATTAGGATTAAATTTGGTGTCTGGGAGTTTTTTGATATGATAAATTCGATTTTGATATCAATATGACTCCTACTTGTAGAGGGCGCCACCTACATATTTTTAACTGGTTTGAAGAGTAATAACTTTTCGTCCGTACCTGTATAAAACTACCAAAAAATATACATTTACGATGTTTTTAACGTAAAAAAGATCTCTTAATAAAAATCGCAACGAGTAATAGTTCTCAGGATATTTGAAATCGAAATTATCAATACCTGTCATCATTGACATAAATTAAACATGTTGTCTAAATAGTTAATAGAGGGAAATCATAAATTTGAAATGTTTTTGTGCCAAACCATCATCAATCATCATTTTTTCGAAGAAAATTTTATCATTAATTTAAAAAAATAAAAATTTTCCAAATTTTTTTTTTTAGTCAAATAACTATCTAGGTACTCAACATATGTTTATTTTTTGTCAATAATGACATGTATTGACTATTCCCATTCTAAATATCTCGAGAAGGGTTGCTCGTAACAAGAGACATTTTTTACGTAAAAAAATACGAAAATGAATATTTTTTCACTCAGCAGTTCTATACAGGTATGGACAAAAAGTTATTACTCTTCAAAACAGTTAAAACACATGTAGGTGGCGCCCTCTACAAATAGGAGTCATAATGACATCAAAATCAAATTTCTCATGTCAAAAAACTAACAGACACCAATTTTCATCCAAATATTGACGTTACTTCAGAAATTATTTGGAAAAAATCGAAATAAAAATGAAACTTCTACACCCTGTATCTCCGAAACTAAGCATTGTAATGAAGTCCGTATTTTTTTTTGTTTGATCTGTTAAATGCTAGGCGTGAACATAAATCGAGCACGGCAGGATAACCGATACTTTCCGACAAGTCAGAATTAACTACTCTGCTCTGTTGTCATTTTGTGGATCTACGCAGGCTCTCACCTGATGATGGAGTAGGGTTCCGAACCCGGTAGTGAGAACAGGTTGATCCACATTATGACAAACACAGCGTAGAATTAAATTTCTATATCAGCAGTTAAGTGGCAAGAATTCTTATATAATCTTATAGCTAATGTCATCAATCGACTTTTCAAAGCCACTTGGTGCCATTTTTTTTATCAAACGGTATATATCTCATAACATGGGGGCAAAAAATAGAGTAAATTTTTAATAAACCCAAAAACTAGCTAGCTGAATTTTAATTGGACCAATGTCTATATGATTTTAATTTTTAAAACTCGATGTTTATTTAAACGTGGATGTTTCTTGTTTGCTAACTGCAATTTAAACTCTGTATTTAATATGTTTTTGCTAATGTTGCTTTTTTTGGGAAATATTTTTGGCATACTCTAAAAATTTTAGGGTTTCGTTCAACTAGCTAAAATTATTCATGTAATAAACCCCTATCAGTGGAAACAAATCTAATAACTATTTTAATATACATTCAGATGCAAAAAAACGTAACGGAGAAAATTTTGTTCAAATTTAAACCGTTATATTTTTGTTATTTTTAGCCCTATTTTCATGAATATTTTAGCAAGCTGCGTATATAATTATATCAACTATAATTTGTAAACTCAGTTTTTTAAAAACTTTAGTATTTGGCATATATTATACAGGGTTAATCGAGGGGTTGTATTTTTTGCCCTATCTTTGACACATCTTGTGCAATAACTTCGTGTGTAAATTTTCCTGAAATATAATTTTAGGGTCAGAACTATGTCTCCTGAGCATTTTGTTTTTTGGATCATGTCAATACATGCCTTGGTTAATTTTTAAGAGCGAAATGAACTTACCACCAACAATTTGCAATTTTTTCAATTATAATTTATTTTTGAAGTTTTGGTCATTAATGTGAACTATATACTACTATGAACTGCCCATCATTTTCGACGTTTGGGAAATGCTTGGCAGGAGGGTTAGAGGTGGCGAAGAGTTACCAGCTTCATTAAATGAACTTCGCTTGGTCCTTGAAGAAGAATGGAAAAACATAAGGCAATATGCTATATGCAGTCTCAATGACAGTATGCACAAACGTATACAGGCAGTTATAGCAGCCAGGGGAGGCAATACAAAGTATTAGGATATTTTTTAGAATTTTTTTTCCTGTTTGTATACTTCGGTATTACAGATGTTTTCTTTAGTATCATTAGTTCTGTTATCGTTATTAATTTTTATTAATACAAGGACTGTATCGTTTGTATAGGACTGTATCGTATAGTATCCGATGCAGCGTAATATGGCGTTACGACAATAGTCAAAACCATCTCGTCTTTTTAACAAATTACATAAAAAATAATGATAACTGAAAAAATTGCAAATTGATCGTGATCAGTTCATTTCGCTCTTAAAAATTAACCAAAGCATGCACTGACGTGATCCAAAAAACAAAATGCTCACGAGACATGGTTCTTACCGTAAAATTATATTTTAGAAAAATTTACAGACGAAATTATTGCACAGGGTGTTTTAAAGTTAGGATAAAAAACCACCCCTCGATTAACTCAGTATAATATTGCCAATTATTAAAGTTTATAAAAAAATTAGTTTACGAATTAAAACTGATATAATTATATACAGTTTGCAAAAAAATCATGCAAATAGGGTTAAAAATAACAAAAATAATATAACACTTTAAATTTAACCAAAAATTTCTCTGTTGCGTTTTTTTTTGCATCTGAGTGTACTTTTAACTATTTACCAAATAAAATAAACCCAAATAATAGGTAGTAATAACTAATAAATTGTAGAGCAGCTGCAAGCTTGGTAAACTACATCGCACCCATTATATACCGAGTAATATGGTGTTCCATAGCAAAAATATTATTGAGTTATTGCAAAATTACTAAGCATGTCCTATAATAATAAAAATAATTTTACACACGGGAAGAAGAGGCTAAGTCAATTTTTGGTTAAACTCAGATAACAGCGCCATCAAGCAGCAAATCTAGGTGGGGTTCTAGCCACATATACAGGGTGAGTCTTAAATAAGTGCAAATATTTTCAGGGCTAGTAGATCCAAGTTAAGCTAGTAAAGAAACAATAACCGAGTTATTTTACTTTGAAAATTTCTAAAAAAAAATGTTTTTTTGCTTAAATTTTGAGAACCGCTGGATATTTTCTGGATTTTCTTTCTTGTAAATTTAATCTACTACCTATCTTGCCATATTATCAAGAAATTATGTTTTTAACTCAAATCTAAAAAAAAATCCAAAAATTTTTTCAACAAATTCTAAATTTACATTTTTTTTGGGCGAAAAAACCTCATAATCGTATTAAGGGGGTCAAAATATACTACCCCTAAGAATATTTGTACTTATTTAAGCCACACCCTATAAGTATAATCAGGGGAGAAACAGGCTATGTTCCATAAAATAAATTATTTTAATTTTATTTTAGGTGGCTAAAAAGATCATAACTATTCCATCATACCTTTCGTCAACTTCAAATCGACCGCCTGTCCTATCCCTCACAATGAAATAATGAATATTGTGATCTGTATCTGGATCTCGCGCTTGCAGGGTAAATACTGGAGTGTTGGGAGGGGCGTTCAATTGAACCACAGCCTGCATGGGCAAAGGGCGATTGATGAAGTAAGGTGGCTCATCGTTGACATCTCGCACGTGTATGATCACCCTCTGGTTGTCGGTATCTGAAAAAAAAAGATGCAGGTAAGAAACTTGACACTTAAAAGGTGGTATATTAATAAGTAGTTCTCTTTGAATAAAAAGATTACGGAAGGAGCATATCAAAAACCTTAGATCGAACACGACGGGCTCCTAAAATGGCCGATTTAAATTCCGGTTTATTTTACTCAAAGCGTTTAAAAATATTATGTAGGGTGGACGTGGGGTAGACTCAATAATAATTTCTTGTTATATTTCACGTTGTATTGTATATATTATTTATTAACACAAACATCCGATACGCTACTGAAGCAGGTAAGTCAAATTGACGTATCTAAATTCTTTGACATCCAATCTTTGACAAGTGGTAAATAAAAGCAAAAATGCAAAAAAATATATAATTAGCTAATTTAAAGTGAATTTCATAAATGATCGGTTTATATTATATAGTCACTTACTTGCGAAAATATATTCCAATATTTCCCTTGATTTTTGACCGAGCTCCACTCATCAAATTCGTTTTTTAAACGGTTTAATATTGATACAGGTTTTCTGCAGGTAGACAGTAAGGAATGGTTAAAAGATCCTGGATATATGAGAGGCTTAGAAATTGTGAAAAAAATTGAGAGTAGTTAATTATACTGCAGAAAGAGCTGTTAAATTGTCAGAAGAATACATTAATATTTTATCTAGAAATAAAGATGAAAATCAATATGTGATTCAGATTGTAAGCGAGTATAAGAAGAAATATCAAAATCCAACTAAAGAATGTTTATTAAAATAAATCAGCTATACTTAAAGGGTTTAAACTTCATTAGACTTGAAGATTTCTTAATTCCCAACCTTAACACCATCAGGATTGTAATAGATTAAGTTTTATTTAAGTAATAGATTAAATTTTTCAAAAATAATCATAATTTTGTCAAAAAAGTTGAAAAATTTAGGAATTTACAGAGTGGTTAACTTTAACCGTGAATAACTTTTGAAGGAGTAGATTTATCGAAAAATTGTAAGAGACCTTTTTTGTAGAGCAATTCTGTACAAGAATATGTGATTGTCATGGCTGCGAGAGAACAAGATCGAGAGAAAAAAGTTATTTGTAAAAAGTGGAAAAATCCTATGTAATTTAAATGAGAAATGAATCGTCTTTCGGGCAAGGTTTATTGTGAATATTAAGGGTTTTCAATGGTCTGTTATTTTTTTAGACAATGAACTAAAAATTTAGGGGGCGTCGTGAGAGAAATGATCAACTTTGTAAGTAACGGCACCTTAATAATTATAGACACAAAAAATGTAACAAAAAAAAAATAAAATTGTAGCAAATTATACTTCTATTTTTAAATCAATTGTTATTTTAAACACGAAATATATACACACAAAGTTATAATAATCTAATTATAAAAAAACGCCATAAATACCTAAAACATCCCCTTTTTCCCTACCCCCATTTAAATCTCGGCTCACCGCTCTAAAACAATTCCGCACACGTACCTACCGCTTTTATCTACGTCCTACCCCAATACCCTGCTCAGCTATGCAAGTATTTTTTACATCCCCTAGTTTTACAACCCTACGCTTTCCAGTTTATTTAATTAAAATAACCCTGCACCGTCGGCCCTGGAAAGGTATAATTTACCCCCACAACGCTCTCTCCCTCAGTTTTCAGTTAACCCGGCTGCATACTTTAATGTAGGTCAGTAAAAATATATCAGCAGCGGGAAAACGGGACGAGACAGCACAGCTTTGCCGTTTTTTGCCGTTGCCCTTGGGGAAGTGTCATAAAAACAAACGTAAAAGCAACGTAACGTTTTTTTTTTAACAAAATTGAATTCTTTTAGATTAGTATTTATTTCTGGGTGGTTGGGTTAAGTTTCCGAAAATTATGGTTTCCGAAACCGGAGCTGTTTTTCGCAACCGGGAAAGGTTCTTTGGAACAGGGATTTCCCGTTTTTTTCGGTACTGACTAATTTTTATTCAATGATGGTGCAGTTTATCCATCAGAAAGCAAGGGATGGTTTTTCAAAGTAAAATTGATAAAAAAATGAGATTTTTAATGAAAATAATATCAAATTATTAAGTAACCAGTCATGAAAAAAATTAACATGAACACAAGTAAAGAAAAAAGTATAGGTAACTTAAATTTCACATCAAACAACATAAACCAACATAACCGAATTTGAGACAAAAGCCCTAAAATATTGAATTAAAAATGCAAATATCTATTAAAACAAAACATAATAAATATTATAGGAACGAAGAGATCATCGAACGAAGAACGAAGAGAATCAAGAAGCAAGAACAATAAAAATAACATCATTACTTATTTAGAAGAGTTTGATTTCGAACCCTAATTAAAAAAGTAGCTTTCGAAGTTTTAGGTGAACTGAACATGCAGAAAAAAAAAGATGAACTAGCTTGGATAACTGACAGCATAAAGGCCTTAATCAATGACAAACAAAAATTCTATCAAAGATGGCTCTCAGACCGAACAGATACTAACTGGAGTCATTACAAGCAAAAAAATAGAGAGGTACGAGCCGCCATTAAGGTAGGAAAAACAGATATTTGGGAAAGAAGGTGCCAGCAAGTGGAAAGCCTAATAGGGGCGCACGGAGTACTGAGGTATGGAGAACAATCCGACAAATGAAAACCAATCAAACGGACAAGCTCTTGAATAGAATGGATATAGAAAAATGGCGCAACTACTATGCAGAATTACTGACAGAAAACCGACCAGAATTCCGAGCAGTAGAAGATGAGAACAACCTTGCAGGCACTTTAATGATAAGCAAAAGAGAAGTACATCAAAGTTTCAAAAGAATGAAAAATGGACGGTCACCAGGTCCTGGTAATATTGTAGCCGAATTGTTAAAGTGTGGAACCCAAAGACTACGCTGGCGTCTGGCAGAGCTATTTAACCAATGCTGCCTGCAAAGTAAACTACCCCGAGAATGGCGAGTGGCTCACATAGTGTCCATCTTTAAAAAGGGAAATCGTAACGACCCCACTTGTTATAGAGGCCTAAGCATTAACAGTTCGGTCAACAGACTTTTTGGAAAGGTGTTACAGGGTAGGCTCAGGGACAGTATTGGTGACAAAATCTCGGAAGACCAAAGCGGATTCACACCGGGGAAATCTTGCACAAATAACCTTTTTGTCCTGCAGCAGGTGATGGAAAAAAGATAGCAGTAGATCAAGAAGTCCATCTAGCATTTATTGATTTGGAGAAAGCGTACGACTCTATTCCCCGCAGCAAGATATGGGAAGTATTGAATATCTTAGAAGTAGATAGACCTTTGCTTAAGATAATAAAATAGCTATATAAAGAAAATGAATCGTACGTTAAGATAGGACACAGGCTATCTAATCCAATTAACACCACAAAAGGGTTGCGACAAGGATGCAGCTTATCTCCTCTGATCTTCAACGCTTACGTCGAATTAGCCCTTAGGGAATGGAAGACGAAATATCAAGGTATGGGAATACCCATTGGGGACAACACACTATTTACCCTGAGCTTTGCAGACGATCAGGTCGTGATTGCGCAGGACTCATACGATCTAGAGTTCATGACTAAGAGGCTTTATCAAGTATACAACAAATGGGGACTTCAGGTTAGTCTAAAGAAGACCGAATACTTAGCTGTCAATTCCAACACTTGTTTTGAAGTCTTCATTAATGATAACGTCCAGATTCAACAAGTAGACAAATTTAAATACCTGGGTGCTACTATCAACAACGAGGGTTTGGGCAAAGAAGAAATACAAACCGAATTCAGAAGAGCAAACAAGTTATTGGATGTCTTAACAGCCTCTGGTGGGACCGAAACTTATCTGCAACAACTCAAAAAGAGACTTGGAAGAACATTGGTGGAGTCAGTTCTTTGCTATGGTTCAGAGCTATGGACTCTGAGTGCAGACGCGAAGCGCAAAAATCAAGTTGTTGAAATGGACTACCTTAGAAGAAGTGCAGGTATATCTAGGATGAAAAAAAGACAAACATCGAGGTCAGGCGTATCATGAATGCATCGGAGGAGACAGTACTGGATCGAATCGAAAAATCCAGCTTAAAATGGTTTGGACATGTTCTGCGTATGCCGGAGAACAGGTGGCCAAAAAGAGTTTTCAATGGGCTCCCCAGGGGCAGAAGAAAGAGAGGTAGACCTAGAAAATCCTGGAACGGAACGGTTACGGAAGCAATGGAAGCTCGTAACCTAGAAGCTGATGACGCTCTAAATCGAGATGTGTGGCGTAGGGTAACGGGAAGGCAGCAATAGGCTGTAGTTGGAAATGAGTATTAAATACTTAAACCAAATCCCGTTTATATATATATATATATATATATATATATATATATATATATATATATATATATATATATATATATATATATATATATATATATATATATATATATATATATATATATATATATATGATTTCGACCGCTAGAAAGTATGTTGTGAAAGTGTGTATGTAGAAATTTTTAATTATTAATACCGAGTCCCGAAAGTACCGAAAGAACCGGGAATTAATAATTTGGACTCCCCGTTCTTTGATGTCTCAAAAGAACCGGGAATTCCCGATTCTGAACTCCATAGATAGATACCACTAAATATATATAATTTTTTATTTCCTTTTATTAAAAGCTTGACCTCCCAAATGCAATGATGTGTCACACTTACCTAAAAATAAAAAAAGGAAAGCAATCTGTATATAAATTTTAACTAACCAACACATTGCCTCTTATGGGAACATAATTTTTATGCATTTCTTGGGGCAGGAGTACTAAATTTTAGGATTTTTCAGAACATTTTTCTCAGGATAAAAAGAAATACAAAGTTCTAGGGTGCGATTTCAAGCTTTTTTACTTCGCGGTTGTCCGGCAATTTCCTATTTTATTATTTTCTGTGGTATAAAAAGAACGTTAAATTTTATTTCAACAATATAAAAGTTTTATCGTTACTTTCTGTCCAGTTATAGGAACAAAGCAGAGATAATAGAGAGAGTGCCTCAATGCCTCAAATTTTATACAATACCTTCAATGAAGGTATTGTATAAAAAATACGGTGTTAAAATATTATTTTTAGTAAAAATATTAATTTTAAAAAATTAGAATAAGGTACGAGATTGAATGAACCTCTTTATAATCAATTGATTACCCCTAACTAACTTTAAAATTGAAGTTAAATTGTTCATCATTGAACAGGTTGTAAAAAGCCTCAGACCTTCCGACAAAAGGCTAGAAGGCTAAAGAATTTCCGAACCTGAATCACACACCTCACTAAAAAAAACCTAACCGTTCGAAATATCTTGGACCGTTTCTATAACCTAAAAACCCTACGTAGTCACATTTCCGCCCTTTTGTCTAGGAGCGAAATAGGTCGAGAGGCGGTAACAGAACCGGATCTAAAATTTTCATATGGTCCCATACATATAATTTGCATATTTTTAGTAACATTTTTTTCTAAAAAATGTCTATACCTATGGGGCGGATTCATCTCTCCAAAAAATTCTATATGGGTATTTCGCCATTGCAAGAAAATCTACAAAATAAAATAGTTATTTTTTGTAAAAACTGCAGCGTTAATCCAACGGAGACTAAATTGTCAGCAGTTAGGTTTACTGATAAACAAATTTGCCTAACGAACAAAAAAATGCCTAACGTTTCGGAAAGTTTATCTCCTCCATCATCGGAAGCAAAAAATACAAAGAATAAAGAAAAAAACTATTTAAAACATTTAAATTCAACTATTCGAGAACACTTTAGTTTTTTTTTTTAAAAACTGTTCGGTATGATTATTTTTAATTTGTTTTTAATTTTTACGTATGTTATGTTTATTTGTGTTATGTTCTTTAAAATCAAAAAGCAATTGAAATACATTACTAACATCTACAGATGCATGAGCAATACATAGATTTTCTTCTAAATCTACAAAATAAAATAGTTATTTTTTGTAAAAACTGCAGCGTTAATCCAACGGAGACTAAATTGTCAGCAGTTAGGTTTACTGATAAACAAATTTGCCTAACGAACAAAAAAATGCCTAACGTTTCGGAAAGTTTATCTCCTCCATCATCGGAAGCAAAAAATACAAAGAATAAAGAAAAAAACTATTTAAAATATTTAAATTCAACTATTCGAGAACACTTTAGTTTTTTTTTAAAAAACTGTTCGGTATGATTATTTTTAATTTGTTTTTAATTTTTACGTATGTTATGTTTATTTGTGTTATGTTCTTTAAAATCAAAAAGCAATTGCCATACATTACTAACATCTACAGATGCATGAGCAATACATAGATTTTCTTGCAGTGGCGAAATATCCATATAAGATTTCTTGGAGAGATTTTTTCCTAATAAAACCGGTGATTAAAACTAAAAATAGTTAATGGGACATACTTATACTGTGTAGGGATTAAATAAGATATTATTAGGTGGCTATATTGGCCTATTCCGTTAGATCTTTTCAAATCGATTTCCTTTTATCTCTAGATATTAAATGTCCTGGTTTTAAAATTGAATGTCAAAGTCAGGGTTCAATGGAAAGGAAATATTAGCTATTGTATGTTGATGCTGGCGGATAGTTATATTTCAAAATTTCCCAATATTACGTGGTCAATAACGTTATTGCTAGGAAAACGACCGACAAAAGCCAATAAAAGAGTAATATTTTCAACATAGTCCTTAATACACGGTTATTTTCGTAAATATCGATGAAATTGAATACTTACGTTAATGACCGGATTTTATCGTAAATGCCCTGCATACATATACAGAGTGGTCCGAACTGTATTCCGGAAACTTCGGCTGCATATCTAAATGGTCCTAAAATGCTTAGTTTTGGAGATACAGGGTGTAGAAGTTTCATTTTTATTTCAATTTTTTCCAAATAATTTATGAAGTAACGTCAAAATTGGTGTTTGGAGGTTTTTTCACAACGTGTTTATTTTTTTGTCAATAATGACATGTATTTGTCGCACCCACTTAGTGTAATTGTCCGTTTGGTACCAGATATAACTGGTACCAGATGGAGGAAGAAAAGTTTATTTGGTTTGCTTAGGTGTGTGGTTAATTGAATATCCATTTCATGAAACGGACAATTACACTCAGTAGGTGCTATTGATTATTTCCATACTAAATATCTTGAGAACCGTTGCTCGTGGCAATTTTTACCAAGAGATATTTTTTCACGTAAAAAGTCACGGAAATGTATATTTTTTCACTCAGTAGTAGTTAAAACACATGTAGATGGCGCTCCCTACGAATAGGATTCATATTGACATCAAAACCAAATTTCTTGTGTCAAAAAAAAACAGACACCAATTTTCATCCAAATACTGACGTTACTTCAGAAGTTATTTCGAAAAAATCGAAATAAAAATGAAACTTCTACACCCTGTATCTCCGAAACTAAGCATTTTAGGACATAAGTTTATACGAACTTTTTTACTTATTTTTATCTGCAGAATATGCTGCCGCAGTTTCCGGAATACAGTTTATGATCGAAAAAAAAAACGGCGTCCAGTTGGCTGGGAAATGACGATCAATGACATTTCCCATAACAATTTACATATGAAAAATGACAGCGATCTTCATTTCATAGCCATCGCTGACGCCGTTTTTTTCTCGATCATAGGGTATAATATAATAAATAATACATACTTACACTATAAAATTTTTGTTCGATTTGTGTAATTTATATTGAAAATAAAATAAAGGGCATATTTTTTCCCTAAACCCGCCACTGCAGACAATCGAATTAGTGAAAAACAAGCCTTAATTCATAACAAAGCACAGGGGTCCAGCAATAAGGGAAGGGTATATACACGTGCCAGGTGAGTCCTAAGGTCGTCACGTTACGTTAGGGTCTGTTTTAAGGGCCGACGGATGAATAGAAGATTATCCCTGTTGGTGGAATTCGTTTGTGACCCTATACAAAGGTGGCGCCGTTACGAGTTTGGTTGTTGTTGGTTAAAATAAATTGAATTTCTCAAAACAAAAACTTGATTAAAATGTGTATTTATGGACTTATAAAAGTTAGTATCCCTTTATTTTCGTACTGAAAGAAATAAAGATCTAGAAAGTAGCAAATTGGCGGATTTTTATATATTATATTATTATACAGAGTATACTCTTAAATAAGTGTACATATTTTTAAATCTGGTAGATCTCAATAAAATAAACATATTTTCTCTTTACCGATTTTCAAATAAGTTCAAAATAGCCCAGTTATTTTACCTTGAAAAATTAAAAATATATAATTTTTGCTTTAATTTTTAAAACCACTGGAATTTTTGTGTTTTCGTTCCTTTAAATTTAATCTACTACCTATGTTACCATATTATCAAGATATTATATTTTTAACTGAAAATTAAAAAAAATCTAAAAAGATTCCCAAAAATACAAAATTTTCATGTTTTTTTCACGAAAAATGCTTTATACAAAAAAAATATACGACCCCTAAAAATATGTGCTCTTATTTAGAACTCACCCTGTATATTATATTTCCAAGCATTAATACCATTTATGAGGTTTCAAATAAGGCCCAGTTGCTTTTTAAATACATTCATTCAGAAATACATTCACCATATTGTCATTAATTTCTGTGAAAAAATTTAATAATTCCCCCCTTCACAAGCATATTAAATATTAAATTTCACACAATGCGTCCCCAAAAACAAGTGAAAATTCAAAAGCTTTGTTTCATGAGAAACAGTTCATATACAGGGCGATCCAGTCTTTCGAAAATGCTCCTCCGAAATGTTCATTCCATTTTGTTATAAAATTTGCAGACAATAGAAACGCATTTTTTTAAATATTTTTCATAAATATACAGGGTGATTTAAATATATTTTTACACTAAAATTGTAATTTTTAAATGCTGAAATGCTACAATGCCGTAAGGTTTGTTTTAAATAAGTGCAGATATTTTCAGGGCTGGTAGATCTCGATAGAAGAAATACATTTTCTCTTTACCGTTTTTCAAATAAGTCCAAAATAACCGAGTTATTCAAGTTTGAAAATTAAAAAAAATAATAATTATTTTTAAAAATTTTGAAAGCCATCACATTCTTTCTGTATTTGCATCCCTTTTAGTGCCGTAATCATGGTAATATCAGAGCATAATAAATCATACCGTGATAAAAATTTGCCGTGAACACGCAGTTCTAAAATATACGGAAAAATTTAAAAGAATATGCACAATTTTCAACATCTTTTTTGCAAAAAAACTCATAGACGTGTTCTTGCGGTCGAAATATACCACCCCTGAAAATATTTGCAGTTATTTAAAACCCATCCTGTATATTGAACTGCATATGTACGAGCCCTATAAAAGTATTTGTACTTATTTAAGACCCACCCTCTATAGGACTTCTCGTATAGAACTTTTTCTAAATACTAATCTACCTGTATATTATTTATAATATTTAATAAATATTTTCCAGTTAATTTCAAAAATCTATTTATAAATTTACCAAAAAAACAATCAGGTTTCTTTCCAAAAATACTGAAAGAGTATCAAAATAACTAAAGTTACACAACTAAAGTTATTTTGATACTCTTTCAAAATTCAACTTCTTCAATTTCGTAAGAAAAAACAAAATTAAATTTACACCCACAGCAAAAGAAATTATTTATCTTACATCTAACATGCCACAGAAAACAAACCTAAATAAAAAAAACATCGACAACAACACAAAATTTAATACATCGAAAAAAAATCAATCTACATGGTGTATACTTACATTTGATTCCTTCGTTGGTAGCAATAAAAAAGAAAGAAAAAACAGAATTAATCTTACAGTCTGACAAATTGTTATGTTAAACACAAAGCAAATTGAATTGGATTTCATTTATATTTGTCTCCCTTAGGAGAGAACATTGTAGAACGACGTGTTATTTTTAAATTTAGCGGTTTTTATCCAGACTTAGTATTTAGTGAATTTTGGGTAGGGATGCAAACGATATATCTCCATTTTTATTTAATATATTGATGTATGGATACATCTATGTTTTTGTTGGGATGTTTGCATCACTAATTGTGGTTACAAACCCTATAAATTGGGCGACAGAGAATAAAATGTAATATCGAATGTAATTAGATACAAAATTGCCTTGTTTATAAAGCGTAAATTGGGATTAATTAGAAATTCAATACTAGGATAATGTACAGAACTATTTTACATGGAAAGTTTCATAATATAAAATTATTTTAAATTCATAAATAACAGATAATTATTGCTATAACTTTCTAATAATATCAGCACCAGAACAAAACAATAATTGAAAATAAAAATATAATATATAAATTGCTATAAATCCAGTGATTTGAGATTAATGAAAACTTCTGTGTGTCTTAGTGAACGAAAAAGCACAACATTTCTAAAAATATATCAGCAGTTATTACAGTAAAAATATATCATATAGTTCGAATCTAGTTTGATATAAATTGTTATTTCTACGCCTACTCTGCGTCTTTTTATTGGATCAAATGATATATTTACTGCACTAAGCTATGTTAAGAAATGAAAGCTTACATTAAATATCATAGGATTAGTCTAACATCTCTAAAGCTCTGATTTGATCCTATTATACCACCTTTAATACTAACCATGATGATCTATTGCCTGTAAACTGTTTTATAACAGAAGTTTAATATAAGGAAACTTTTGCCACTTGGAAACTTGCTTGAATTATTAGTTTTAAAGAGTTTATACATTAACATACTATTAAACTGCTAATAAATCTCAATTTACGTGGTATAAACGAGTAACTTCCAGGGTAATAACAGTCGATATTGCCTTTTTTAGTTGTCACGCAATATACAGGGTTCGGAAATAATAGTACGCCGGCCTTCTGTAGCTCTTGTGATAAAAAAAACTTGGAAATTTTGTTTAAGTGCAATCCTAAATTATGTACTAGGATGTATTGCAGGAGAATATTTTAACTTTTATTGGGTGGCTCAAAAAAGAGTGAGTGGATCGGGATTCTTTTTTAATAGAACACCCTGTATATTTTTGCATTTTTGTCTTCCTTTCCGATCACTTTACATAATTCTAAGATATGAGTAAAAATATTTCGATAGTTTAAATATACAGGGTGTTTCAACAAACAAGCCAATATCTTGGTTGTTTGTTGAGCGATCTTTTTCATTTTTGGCAGGAGGTTGTATAGCTATAAGACGTACATTTTGCCCAGGGTAAGAAATGCGATACCTCATAGACGTACGTTTTAATGGGGTTTGATATTTTTCGAGTCAAGAGTAAACTACCCTTAGGACAGTATCTATTTCCTACCCTGTGCAAAATGTACGTCTTATAGCCATACAGCCTCCTGCCAAAAATGAAAAAGATCGCTCAACAAACAATCAAGATATTGGCTTGTATCCATCTTAAGTGGGACACCCTGTATATATGTGTTTACTTTAGATGGTCTGTACTTACTTTGTTATAAATATGGTACTCGTAAATCATACAGGATGTTCAAAATTCTACGTCAAGCATTCTAAATATAAAATATTTTTTCTTTTTTTTTTTAATGGAACACCCTGTATATTATTTTTTTATTAAATGGAGAATTAAAAAATGAGAATTCCATTTATTCAGAGTATTTCAAAATTTTTAAGGGTTTTGCAGATATTCGCGGTTTTATATTTCATATTATGACATTTTTCACAGTAAATTATTATCAAGCCACCCAATAATTTTTTACTCGTATTTTACCGTTGAAAGAGCCATATGAAATAATACTGAGTACCTATATCTGCCAAACCATTAAAAATTTTGAAACACTTTAAATACAAAAAATGTTCATTTTTTAATTCTCCATCGATTGAAAAATAATATATGTATGCCATTTAAAAAACAAAGAGAAATTATTTTATATTTTAGAAAGCTTGGCGCATGGCGTAGGATTTTGAACATCCTGTATGATTTACGATTACCATATTTATAGCACAGTAGGTGCAGAGCATCAAAAGTAAATATCTAATATAGTTTTGATTTCAGGACAGTTCTAGTATTTTTAACAATTTTTTTTAAGAAAGGTTCAAAATATATATTTTTTATTTATTTGTTAATATCTCTGAAATTATCGAAATATATTTACTCATAACTTAGGATTATGTAAAGTGATCTGAAAGGAAGCCAAAAATGCAATAATATACAGGTTGTTCCATTAAAAAAAAATAATCTCGATCCACTCGTACTTAATTGAGCCATCCTATAAAAGTTAAAATATTTTCCTGAAATACATCCTAGTACATACTTTAGGTTTGCACTTAAACAAAATTCCCAAAATTTGTATTCTAGGAGCTACGCACGCACAATGAAAAATAAAATATCAAAAAGTCAAAAATTTTAAGGTTTTTTGCAGTGTATAAAATGAAGAAAACTAAATAAACTTCATAAATACAAAATAATCACCCTTAAGGTAACCTTTACCATAATGACTGGTAGGTTAAGGTTCAGCCTTATTTCAAACCCGCTTTAAAATTTTAATCACCGCAATTTGCTCGCAATATTTCTCCTGCAGAGAAAATTTATCGATATACCTTATGAATGCGTGCACACAATTACCCTTTGTAGTACAGAAAAAGTGCCCGTATCTTGATCGAAAAATGTAAACACATTACAGAATTATGAAGAGCGAACGATGTTAAATTGTTGTTTGTTAGTCATGGCATACCTTAGCAACGTACAGCTGTCTATCTCTTGTGGTAATAAGAAAATGACGAAGAATGTACCAATGGCTTATCTAAAGGTATACTTTAGAGCACAAAATTCATATACATCCTCTACACTATTCGGAGAATAGTTCGAAGCAGGTCTAAGTCACATTTCGCTACCTAACTTTGTCGCGTTTTGGCTTATCTCCGGTGGTCTTGACCCACTTTTATTTCTTAAAAACGCCTAACCTAACCTAACAAAACTATTCGTAAAATTGCGGAGAAGGCCGTGGAGGGATTTTTTTGGCGTTTCCTGTTGTTTTGTTCAATTTTGATTTGTCTCGAGCTATTTTCACAACATGTCGGTATCTAAACCCGAGACAAAGGACTTTTTTTTTCATAAATCTCAGTGAAATAATTAAACCTAGACGTTTCTAAAATATCTGTTGTTACGATGATATTTCGTTGGTGGTCCGTACTGTATTCCGGAAACTTCGGTAGCATATTCTGCAGGTAAAAAAGTTCGTATAAATGTATGTCCTAAAGTGCTTAATTTCGGAGATACAGGGTGTAGCAAATTTCATTTTTTTTCGATTTTTTCCAAATAATTTCTCAAGTAACGCCAATATTTGGATGAAAATTGGTGTCTGGGAGTTTTTTGACATGAGAAATTTGACTTTTATGTCAATATGACTCCTATTTGTAGGGGGCGTCACCTACATGTGTTTTAACTGGTTTGAAGAGTAATAACTTTTCGTCCCTACCTATATAAAACTTCTGAGTAAAAAAATAAACATTTCCGTGACTTTTTACGTAGAAAATCTCTTGGTAAAAATCGCTACGAACAACAGTTCTCAAGATATTTAGAATAGAAACAGTCAATACATGTCATTATTGACAAAAGATAAATACGTTGAGTAGATAGTTATTGTTAATTTTTATTCTTTGGAATTAATCATAAAAGTTTCTGCGAAGAAATGATGATAAAACAGTTTCTGTTGAACTTTTGGCACAAAAACATTTCAAATTTATGATTTCAGTCTAATATAACTATTTAGTCAACATGTCAATGATGACAGGTATTGATAATTTCGAATCCAAATATCTCGAGAACCATTACTCGTAGCGATTTTTACCAAGAGACCTTTTTTACGTAAAAAACATAGTAAATGTATATTTTTTTACTCGGTAATTTTATACAGGTACGGACGAAAATTTATTACTCTTCAAACCAGTTAAAAAAATATGTAGACGACGCCCTCTACAAATAGGAGTTATATTGCCATCAAAATCGAATTTCTCATGTCAAAAAACTCCCAGACACAAATTTTCATCCAAATATCGACGGCAATTCAGAAATTATTTGGAAAAAATCGAAATAAAAATGAAACTTCTACACCCTGTATCTCCTAAACTAAGCATTTTAGGACATACATTTATACTACGAACTTTTTTTACTTATTTTTATCTGCAGAATATGCTGCTGAAGTTTCCGGAATACAGTTCGGACCACCCTGTATAATTTAAATATTATTAATTACCACAAATTAGAGTCATCTAGACTTTAAAGAGAATTTATTTTTTTAAGTTACTTAAATGTATTTTTTAAATATTACTAAGAAATTTATGTCCTCTTCCATTGGTTCTCCAAACGCGGATTTTAAAAGTACTTCAGAGACAGTTTCCATTTAATTCTACTGGATTTCTCCACTTTTGTCTAGCTAGAAGTTGTTATCTTTGTTTCCGCTCGGTGAACTCGATGTATGTGTATCTATTTGGGAAATCTCCTCACGTAAGACATGTCTGAAAAGTTTAGAAAAGTTAATTTCGGGTGTTTTTCTCAGTTCTTATAAGTTTCGGCGTCCAATTCTGCCTCTTTTGTAGTTTTAGTCGATCCGGTCTTCAGTTTGTCCTAAAGTTTCCGGTCAACCATCTTGCCGGCCACACCTTAATTTGTTCTTTCTATAAGTTCGTTTAGAACATATTTTTGTTTATTTGTATCCAGGATACAACGTACTCTCGTTACATACAGGGTTTTTAGAATTTAGAATGAGTGGGAGGGGGGTTAATCACTTCGACCTTACAGATCCATTGTGTCCCCCTTTCTTGAATCATAACTCATCATACAGTCCCAGGACTTTGACAAAAGCCAGTATCTGGGACGGTTTTATAGAGGGTAGTTCTCCATCTCCAATATCAGTCGTACCAAAATTCATGGCACGAATGGTTGTCGTCTCGGCGCACTCAGTGATGAGGTGTGAGGTGTACTGGTGTTTCACCATCTTCCCCACAGAATCTGCATTCGCCGTTTCTTCTTAGTTTCAATCTACTGAGGTGTTCATTGAGGAGACAGTGTCCTGTTAAAAACCCCGTGACAATCCGAAGATTGTTCTTACTCAGACCCAGGAAGATCTGTGATTTTTCTTGATCAGCCCTCAGAAACTTCTTCGAGTGTCTTAGACCATTGCAAGATTTCCATTCCAAAAAAAAATTCTAAAATTCTACATACAGGGTGGAATTTTTCGAAAAAAAAAATATAATTATTTTTTTTCAGTAAAGAGAACATAATTTCTTTATAATACGGCTACATAATAGATTAAATTAAAAAACGGAACGGCACAGAATAAATTTTAATAACGCCAAATTTATAATGAAAGAAGCGATAGCCTCTAAAATAAAAATAAAAGAGGCTTTTTTAATTCAATCTAATAAAATTAAATGCATTGCTCATGCATCTGTAGATGTTAGTAATGTATGTCAATCGCTTCTTTGATTTTAAAGAACATAACATAAATAAACATAACATACGTAAAATTCAAAAATAATCATACAGAAAGATTGGGGCTTTTTGGTTTTACATTATTAAGTAATTGTTATCAGGTAGTAATTGTTAATTTTGAAGTTTAACTTGATATAATGTCATTTTAACAGAACGTCGACGGTTTTCTTGTAGACCAGAGAGTTGTAGACGTATCTGTTTTAAAAAAGTAAAGTGTTCTCGAATAGTTGAATTTAAATATTTTAAATAGTTTTTTTCTTTATCCTTTGTATTTTTTTGCTTCCGACGACGGAAAGAGATAAAGTTTCCGAAACGTTAAGCATTTTTTTCTTTGTTAGGCAAACTTGTATAACTGTAAACATAACTTCTGACAAGCAGCGTTTAGGTTTAACGCAAAAGTGTTTACAAAAAATAACTATTTTAATTTGTAGATTTTCTTGCAGTGCAGTGACGGAATACCCATAAAGGATTTTATTTGGAGAGAAAGCAATATTTCGCTATAAAAAATTCTCAATTTACATAATGATAAATTTAAACCACAATAGAACGAAAAATAAATTAATAAAGTAGCTGCACAAATTGAGTGGGTTTGACCTGGGAGACACAATATATCTCCTGCGGGACCTATTTAACTTTCAAAACGCTCTTTCATTTCAGACTTTAGCTACCCAGTTAAAGCCCTTACGTCGTTTATCATTTGCATTCCTGAAACATCGCGGACCTCTAAGACAATTACCATTTTAATTCCTTTATTAAAAAGCAAAACAAAAGGTTCGTTCTCTAGAGATAACAAGAGAAAGGATGAGTGAATCAAAATAATTTGTCAAATTTTAGTGAATAAAGAGATAAAATATAGTATAATGAAAGTAGAAACTTTTTTCTTATACAGTTTAATTTATCCAACAGAATAGCAGTCATTGTTTGTCAATTAAATGCTGCCTTTACCACATTTCATATAGTCTTAAAGATATAATCATTAAATGTTAAAAGAAACATCGACATTACTGGCGTAATGTTAATTTTGATTTTAGAAATATTTGATTTTAAATCAATAACATTGTGTTGATATACAGGGTGGTCCGAATTGTATTTGGGAGACTTTGACCAGCATATTCTGCAAATAATTAGAAGAACTAACTTCTTGAAACAGTTTCTGTTCGACCTTTGGCCCAAAAACATTTTAAATTTACATATTCAATATTTGTTGACATGTATTGATTATTGCGATTCCAAATATCTCGAGAATCATTACTCATAGCGATTTTTACCGAAGAAACTTTTTTAAGTAAAAAAGTGGAAATATATATTTTTCACTCAGTAGTTTTATACAAGTACGGACGAAAAGTTATTACTCTTCAAGCTAGTTAAAGAATATGTAGGTGGAAAAAAACTCAGAGACACCAATTTTCATCCAAATGTCAACGATAATTCTGAAATTATTTGAAATAAACATGAAAATTCTACACCCTGTATCTCCGAAACAAAGCATATCAAGACATAGGTACCTACATTTATAAGAGCTTTTTTACTTATTTTTTCTGCAGAATATCCTGCCGAAGTTTCCCGAATACAATTTGGACCACCCTGTATATCATCTCATGCCGTATGATAACGCTATATTTCACTTCTACGTAGTGTAGATTTTTATTAGAAAATGGTAAGTTAGCGAAAAATATATAGAAGAAAAGGTAATTTTCATTTTCCTACCACATTTTCTTTTCCTACCACTTTTTTCTCATTTATTATTTTTCAAATTTATACATTTTTTTTAAAGGTGCCCGGTGGCTTAGAGGTACAGGCTCTCCTCTACCAATCTGAAGGTAGTGGGTTCGATTCCCACACCCGGCATTTCATCAGCCGACTATTTTTATTAAAATAAAAATAGTTTGGGTACCTAGGTCGACTCAGCCTTAAATGAGTACTTGGGATTCACAATCCTGAGGTAATAATAGGCGGTTGAAGCGTAGTGCTAGCCACATTACCTTCCTTGTATACCGAACGGCTCTAGTATGGCAAGCTGTACCTTGCTACTCCCAAGGCGTTAAACGCTATATACGGGAGCTATTATTATTATTATACATTTTTATCATACATACATATTATACATATCATGCATACATATCATATTTTAACCACTATCATTTATTTAAAATCATTAAAGATGGAAAAAAATTGTTTACTGAAAAAGAAAAAAATAGAAATTTCTTCCCCTCTTCGGGGAAGGAATTCTTAGTATTTTTGAAAGGATATGAGTTTCATTTCGTATTGAATACACTCTCAAAATGTCTGAAAGAGATATAAATCATCGACTATTATACTCGGTGTTTCCATCGGAATAAAAAACGATAAGTATGGAAAATAAAAAAAATCTGCATAAAAATTCGTTTTCCCCATACCGACGACGACGCGACAAGTTTTCAGAAAACTTTGCACCGGTCCCGCATCCTCGTCATTTTTTTCCGTCCAAAGTTTTAAATTGCGAATTCTTTCCAGGCAACACGCTTACAACCCGTACCGTTATGGAAAATTCGCTAAGCACCCCAAGTGCCACGTAAACGCTTTATTAAAACTAGAATGAAATTTTTATTCCTAAACTGATCATTAACAATGATGAAGAAAGAAAGGTAGTTGCAAAAAAAAAACAAACCAAACGGCTTGACCGATTTTGATGAAACTTTTTGAAACTGAGAATAGGCTGTTATCTATTTTTCATACCCCTAACTGATAATACCAACCCAAACCACCCCAATTTTTGGACATTTTTTTTTATTTTGATTTTTTTATTATTGGGATTAAAAATACATACATATAACCCTAAATTTTCACCCTTCTACCATCAACCCCTATTTTTAATGGGGGTTGTTTTTTTAATAGTTTTAGTTAATATACTCCTCTGAAACGGCTTTACTGATTTTGATGAAATTTTATATGTACCTATATTCAGTAGATCTGAGAATAGGTATTTATCTATTTTTATACATCTAAGTGCCGATTCTACAAAGCCAAGTATAAATTCGGAATAATTTGTCTCCGAATATTTTATACTTATTGAACTGAAATTTTAAAAGATATTCCAAGAATTGATTATAGCTGGTATATACTTGCTTTGTAGAAGTGGCTGTAAGTGATAAGGTTGGTCCACCCCAATTTTTATTTTTTTATCACGTGGGGTTAAAAAATACATACAATCCTAAATGTTCACCTTTCTACCATCAACCCAAATTTTTTAATAGGAGGTGTTTTTTTTAAATAGTTCTAATTACCATACTCCTCCGAAACGGCTTGACCGATTTTGATGAAATTTTATATGTATATTCAGTAGGTCTGAAAATAGGTTCTTATCTATTTTTTGGACAAAATTTTTTATTTTTATTTTTTTATGATGTGGCATTAAAAAATACATAGAACCCTAAATTTTCACCCTTCTACCATCAACCCCTATGTTTTAATAGCGATATTAGTCACTACAACAAAAAAATAATAGTTTAGATTTAGGTTATATACAACCTTTAATTGGACATCCCTGGTTTTTCCCTGTTTTGTTTTGCATTTTGACATTTTTATTTCGGTATTTCAGAATATGGCGATAATTCACAATATTAATAATTCAGAATTGGTAGGTAATATACAAGGTGTCCCAGAAATAAGTGCAAGTATTTTAACTGGTAGTATAGTTCAACCCCAGAAACACGCCTATGAGTTTTTTTTCGCAAAAAAAAATTGAAAATTCGGAATTTTTTGAAAAAAAGTTTGGAATTTGTTTTTAGTTGAAAAACATAATTTCTTGATAATATTGCAACATAGGTAGTAGATTAAATTTACAAGAAAGAAAATCCAGAAAAGATACAGTGGTTCTCAAAATTTGAGCAAAAAATCATTTTTTTTTTGGAAATTTTCAAAGTAAAATAACTCCGTTATTTTCGACTTATTTGAAAAATGGTAAAGAGAAAATATGTTTCTTTTATCGAGATCTCTACCACCCCTGAAAATACTTGCACTTATTTCTGGGACACCCTGTATACTTTTCTAATTATTCAACCGAAAAAAACATATTTCTTTAACACTAAATTGCATTTTTCTCGGTTCCAATTAAAATGGACAAAACTGGACAAAATGGTTTCCCGTGTAATCTTCAAATGATGTTGTTTTGGAATTTATGGATTTATACGAAAATGAGCCCTTCATATGGATGGCCAAACATAAAGAACATAGAAATCGTATTGCAGTGTACAGTAAAAGAACTTAAAAAGAAAAAAGAACCACTAGCAACGACAATTTCGAGACGACCGGTATCCATCGATGGGACTATACTGTTTACTTGCCAAGGATTTAAACAATATTTGTGCTGCCGTGCTTGTTGAAATTTATAAAGTGGGGACTGGTGGGGATACTTGCCAAGTACGCAAACATTGGCGTACTTGCCAAGTAGATGAGTCGTGAGAGCCTTTGCGTTACTTCATGCCATATCGCTGTTTCGGTGTCGATTTGGTATGTCAAGATTGCGACAGCCAATGTTAACTTTACATAAAAATGATCCCAGTAGTATTTTCAATACTAAAAGTTCTGAAATGCCCCTTAATATTTTTCACACCTATTAAATATATAATAAACGTCCTAAAACCTTTTACTAACCCATTTCCTTAAACTCCTTTCTGATCTTAAGCCCCGTGAAAAATCGCCATTTTCCCCCATAACTCCATTAAAACACGACCAGCCGTTACTTCTTTACACCCTCCGGTATTATGATGGTCGCCTGGCAAAAATAACTTTTTAAAGCTTTTCGCCAACGTTAAGACCCTTTTATTGTCTGCTTTTAAGTCCCTTGCTTCACCTTACTACATCGAAGAAAACGGAACTTCTAGGTTAAGGCGGTATATTAAAAAATAAAAATATATTACCTTTTTTATCACGTACTAACTGTTTTAAATAATGTTAAACGTTTGATTAAAAATGGCAAAAAACTCTAAAAATATATATTATGCCATTATACTACTATACGATCGAAAAAAAAAACGGCGTCAAAGAAGGCTGGGAATGACAATCGATGATAATTTTGGCGAGGTCAAGTACTTTTCTTTATTCTTTAATGGTACTGCCAGTTGGCCTTAAAAAGGTTATAATTTATTTATATTGAGTAAAAGTGATTTTTAAATGGTGTAGTTTAAAATTCGAGAATTTTTTTTTCAAACGTCACAAAAGTATTAATTTTTGCGACGTAATTGACAATATAAAAAAGTCATGTATGACTTTTAAATCCTTTTATATTATTTGGAACGTTTGGTCAAAAATTAGTGTTAATTTTTGACAAGTTTTATGTAAATTTTCAGTAATTGGCGTCTAGAGATTGACCTCGCCAAAATAATCACTGATTGCCATTCCAAGCCGTCCTTGACGCCGTTTTTTTCCGATAGGGTAATGCTATACCGATCTGGTCATCGAAACTTTGTGGTCTGGATTTTAACGCGTAAGACAGTGATGTAGACAGCTTAATGAAAAATCAAATGTATTAAAAAGAGATAAAAGTTGGATTGATACATTTCTTCTGTGCGGTATTGCCGGATTTTGCATCAAAATTTCAAACCGCACAAGTAAGCGTTTACGAAAAATGTTGCATCCAGCTGTAATAGATGATATTTAGATTAGATATAATTATCTTCATTTCAATAGTATACAACATGAAAGTTTTTAAAATAGTTAATTTTTTTCTACGCATTTTACTATACCAGTAAAAACCGGCAACACTGTATGCCGTTTTTTATTTTGTCTCTCTGTCAACCGGTCATTTATATTTATCTCTGTCACATGCATTAAAATACAGACCACGAAGATGAAGTGTCCAGGATGGTACATTTATCTCTATTTCATAGATTTCGATCAAATTTTCATCAAAATACGAGAGTTTCTCAAAAACTGATGAAAATGACAATTCTTTGTTATAATGCTAAAAACTACAAAAAAAAATTAAAAAATATATTTCTAAAATTATTGCACAACCAAACAATAAATTGCGAGAAAATTAATTTAAATCTTTTTTAGCAAAAAACACGAAAACCCTAGAAATTTTCGTCTCAGCTTTACCGGAATTTCGTTCAACTGGAAAACCTTTATACTCTTCATTCTATGTCGCCAGGGACGGTGTTGAATATTTATGAGAAACCCAGAACCGTCTACGAAGAGGTCCCGAATTATTAAATATTTAAATATGAAGTGTTTAGTAAACTGGGCATTGTTTATGTGGTCTTGATTGTCCGGATTGCATGTAAGTACAATCTTTTAATTAAAAGTTTATAAAATATGTTTTAAACTTTTCGGCAGGACAAAATAAATCGCAAATAAACCCATGTTCAAGATCGAGAGACAAAAATAATTACTTGTCATACTTATGCAACGCACAACACGAATTTTTGATTAATTTATATACAGGGTGACGCCTCTCATACGCCGCGGAGGCTTCAAGGAGAACGACAGTTTGTATTGAAATGAAATTTTGTGATCATATGTAGGTTAATTCAGAGCACTTTTTAAAAATATAGAGAGTTCTACAGGGTTTCCCCAAAAAAAGTTACATATCAAAGTTGTGTTTTTTGTAATGGAACACCCTATATATTAATTATTTTTCGGATTCTAGGAGAAAAATAAAGGTGAGTCTTATAAGAGAGTATATGACTAAAATGTAAGGTTTTTGACATATTTAACATTTTCTAGAAATAAAGAACAATTTTTAAATTACAATAAAAGCTACCTAAATGCGAATTTACCCGGTATATCCTAATACGTAGTTAAATTTACTATTGTACTTTAAATTAATTTAAAACTTGATCCAAAAAGTTATACAGGATGAGACAAAATTAATATTGAACATTGGTCACCTTTCAAGCATGTTACTCTCTTATTTTAAATGGAACACCCAGTATATTATTCCGATATTCAATGGAGAATTCATGTCTCTTCAAAATACTATTAAGGTTGCCTACCCCTCAAACAAATATTTTCATAGATATTTTCATTTACATGATTTGACCTGAGTAGATCTTTATTATTTGAAAAAAATCTAGGTGGCTGTGATATGTCTGACGTTACTTTAACATAGCTGTCTAATTAGTCCAACTTTAACAACTAGTTATCATTTTGTGTCAGTTAAAACAAAAAAAAATTCTCAGAAATTTGCCGAAAATGCAAACTTATCCTACATAAGAGAGAATTGATATGATTCTATTAGTTTGTGAATGCAGTGTGCATTCACCAATTAATAGAATACTTAAATGCTCCTGATTTTATCTAGTCTGTTTTTTTATGGGAATATGTTAAAGACAGTGCTTACAAAACTCGACCAACTATTGTCGACAACATGAGAGAAATTATTGTAGCTGCTTTTCGAGGTAGAACTCCACGTATGCCTTTTAAAATGAAAAGATCCTTTTGAAAAGACAATCATTTTATGCAGTTCACAGGAAAGAAAGCATTTTGAGCATTTGATTTCATCTAGCTAATTTTTGTCGCATAATTATAGGTTTATATCTAGTTTTAATTCTGTAATAATTAAAATATGTTTTAAACTTGTATCTTTTTATTATCCTTGAGTATTTTACTCTACAATCTTTAATTTTTGTTAAATTAGCAAAAGGTATATCACACAGCCATCTAGATTTTTTCAAATAATAAAGATTTACTGACGCAAAATCATATAAAACTACTGCAACTACAAATCTTTGACAACAACGATATTGGACATCCTATCTCACTAATGAGCCACACTGTAATGTGTTTTCACTATTTATTCCATATTTATTACTATATATTGGCATACAAATAAAATATAAACGCGGTTAATAAATTCCATAACCTAGATTAAACGACTACGCGATCTTGTAGGATTATCCTAAATACGATAATCCCATATCGTCAAAATATATTAGGAAAACCCCTAGAAAATTTCCTCAACGTTCAGCTCGAGCTTCATTCAGCTGGAAAACCCTTTCACACCCTCTTCACCCTGCGAAGCCTAGGACGCTGCTAAATATTTATGAGAGACGCGTATACCGTTCTATGGAGAAATGCCAATTTTATATTAAATATTTAAATATGACATGTTTGGTAAATAGACTAATTGGCAAACCTTTATTTAGTAGAAATGTTCCAGAGAATATCTATTTGTAGTTATTTTTCCATTTTAGATTATTATTATCTTTGTTTTTAATCTGAAGAAACAAAAAAGTCGAGTTAGTTACACCATTTACAACTCAAGAACGTCTAGACTGAGTTTATTTATCCCTGATTTAGTGGTATATTCGTCTCCGCCCTGAATAAGGGGATAACTATTAAAATATTCTGTAATTATAGATATTTATTAAAAAATGGTAGTCTGCAGAATCTTTTACTCCACTGTATTTCTATACGATTAATCTACCTACTTGTTAATCATTCTGGGAATTAAATACTTGTATAAATATATCGACAATATTTTAACATACATTGCTATTGGTCGCTAAGTCTAAATTAAATCCTGGCCACCAACCGGTAAATCTTTTAGCAATTACCCCTGTGACATAACCCCATTTATTCCGACAATGCCGGCACCGATTTGCATAACGATACTTTAAACAGATCTCGGACACAATGCCATGTGATTGATAACTCTTGACAAGACTAAAGAGGGAACTTCTGTTTAATTTCACGTAATGATATCGCTAGCAGCTATAAATGACATTCAAAAGAAAGAACTTTCATTAAAAATGATGATTCCATTTGCCAAGAAAAGAAGGACAAATATCAAGGAAGAAATAGAGTAATACAGATAGATATATCAGTGCCACAGTTTTGTATAATTTAAAATTTCTTAAATGATTTTGACATTAATTTTGGTAAATAATATATATAACATTTACTAGAAAATGCTAGCAATTACGCATTGGACCAGTGAATGTGATATTAAGAAATTTGTCGACTTTTCCTAGTAATTTCTAACAATCACTATAGTGAAAGTAATATTTACTAAAGGTTGCCAGTAAAAGTTATTCTATTGTACAGAGCTAGTGTGGCGAGGAAGAATGTTGGTGGAAGTTAGAACAAATATTTTAAGAATATTGGATCACCTCAATATTCAAGCTGATCCATATATCTTAAAATTACAATTTACTTCTTTAGTATGTTTATTAAAAATCATACAAAATAACGACATAACCTTCTAAATATTAAAAGGGAAAACATAGTAAATATTGTAAAGCGTATAAAACAATTAAAAAAAAACATTCATAAACATAAGATTAGGTACTTATTTCTACAAGGTTTTCTAATAAAGTTCTTCATCGAGGATAAAATAAAGTATGCCCAAATATTCTTCAAAGGGAGTTATTCGTTTTTTCAAACCCGCTTACTTCAAGCATATCAAAACATTTAATAAGTTCCTAGTCACTAGGTTCCTTAATATATTTTTCTCTTGCACGCCTAACTTTCGCTATGACTTCATTATACTGCAAAAATGAAAAACAAGCACTATTACATTCTTGCGAGTTCCTAATTTACCGTAATTTTTCACAGAATTTCTTCCGCATAGTACTTTTTACAACGATAACAAAACAATTATACATAAGCACAAAAAACAAAGCAAATTTACGCCAGATGTCTGTCAACGTTGCGAACGTTTAGCCCAATTTAATGCTATCCTTATCTTGCCTATTAATCAACTTATCCTTATTTATCCTTATACTTTACAACATATGGCAACCGCGCTAACTGAATCTTTCAAACTCATTGCTATCGTCCAGGAAATGCTAGCATTCACTAGTAAAAGTTGGTTTCAAAAATATCTGTCGAACTTTTACTGGCGTAGTCTTAGCAAACCAGTGAATGTGAGCTTTTACTGGTAATTGTTAACAATCACTGATTTCCAACTTTCACTGTAATATACATATACATTACCTACTTAATATTATCAACTCAGTAACCATCAACTAAAAGTTGGTCAAAGAATGCCTAAAGAAGCTGAACAAATTAGGCAAAGAAAATAAAGTCGTCCTACTCTGGGTTAGGTTAGGTTAGGTTAGGTTAAAAAGCAAACAACAGAGCTAAAAAGGAGCGAACACTCCACCAACTAAACCAGAACCGTTTTGCTTCCCAAGTGGAAACCAACTTAAAGCAGAACTGAAAAGAAAAAAATACAGTTCTATTTCTGTTTTGCCCAGTTATGATTCTGTTCCATATCAGTTTCATATCTGTTAAAATCGAATAGAATTAAAAACTGTTACCATATCGGATTTAGTGGTCTAGAACCCGTATGGTGTTACTACTATCATTGGAGCCCAATCAATGTGCGTACAAAGTTTAATAAGAATCAGTCTAGTAGAGGAAGTTGGAAATGGTTTAGAAATTTTGAACCGGACAACTTAGTACTACATAGTCAATTTCCTTAAAAAGACAATTACTTACAAATATGAGTTTCATGGACATTTAGAACCTATTTGGTGATTAGGAATTGAAAAAGACTCTCTCAAAATTGCATTAAATCTCCCTGAAAAACGATTTAACCAATGTTAAGCCCTCGAAGGCGTATCCCGCCTGATCATATAAAAACAGACCGATCCAATCGAAATTTAACCCCTTTTCATTATTCACGAGAAACCCGCAAAAAAATGAACAAAAAAATGGACGAATCCGTACTGTAATTTTCAACTAGACAGCTGAAATTTAATTGAAATTTCAATTTGGTTATCTCCATTAAGCTTCAGGGTTTTTTTTGTTAGAAATGTTTAAACGGTACTAATAAAAAATAAAAATTTAACAATAACCCAGTTTAATCCATCAAAATTATGAATAAAAAATAATTGGTTATAATAACTTTTTAAAATAAAAAATTTACTGATAAATTGAAATACTATGGCTTCAACTTTTCAACAAAACCTCAAATTTTATTGGAAATAGTATTTAATGTTGATTTATGATATAAAATACAGGGTGTTTCGTTTGAAACAACGCGTAAATACATCATATATCTGCAGTTTGGCCTATTATAATTAGTCCTACTTAAAGACATTTTTATAAAATAACTCTGTATAGATTATGATGTGATATTTTTTAGTTAGAAATGTCATCCTGCATTTATACAGGGTGAGTCTTAATTAAGTGCAAATATTTTCAGGGGTGGTAGATCTCGATAAAAGAAACATATTTTCTCTTTAGCGTTTTTCAAATAAGTCCAAAATAACCAAGTCATTTTATTTTGAAAATTTCAAAAAAAAATTTTTTTGCTTAAATTTTGGGAACCACTAGATCTTTTCTGATTTTTCTTTCTTAAAAAGTTAATCTACTACCTATGTTGCCATATGATCAAGAAATTATGTTTTTTAACTAAAAACTAAATTAACGTTTTTTTCAAATAATTCTAAGTTTAAAAAAAAAATCGCGAAAAATACCTCATAATCATGTTTCTGGGGTCGAAATATACTATCCCTAAAAACATTTGCACTTATTTAAGACTCACCCCGTATATTTATAATTTGTTCCTCCACAACCCTTCCTAAGGGGTGATTTTTATTTTTATTGAATTTGTGAGCAATGATGAAAAAAAAAATAAAATTGCCAAATTTTTGAGATTTTTAATTTAAAATATCGTTTTTTCTAACCTTTCTTGTAATTTATTTATTATCATCATAGGTAAATAGGTAGTTAATATTTTTTTGGTTATTCTACGAATTTTCCTTCTTTGATTATGGAATTAAAAATAATATATCAACAAAAAATCAATATTTTGAAACTAATTAACATACAGGGTGTGTCTTTTAAATAGGTTTAAATATTTTTCGGGGTAGTATAAAATGAGGTATTTGGGCGAAAAAAAAATTAACAAATTTATTTCAAAAAATTATTTTATTATAAAGAAGAGTACGGGCGAAGTAAATGCTTGACCTCGTCAAAATTACCGTCGATTGTCATTCCCCAGCCGTCTTTGACGCTGTTTTTTTCTCGATCGTATGGTACCTCTACTAATTATTAGCACCCTTCAAACTAAACGAAGTTGCTAATACCGATAATGACCGAAAATTCGTCGGTGTCCGCAAGTTTAAATGAAATTAGCGCTACCAGTCGCTAAATCTTTTAGCAATTAGCCGTGTGACATAACCTCACTTATCCCGACAACGCCCGCGCCCATTTACATAACGACACTTTAAACTGGTCTCGGACACAATGCCTTATGATTGATTACGCTCTCGCTAAGACTACAGAGAAATTATGCGCCCTAATTTTGCTAACGATATTTCCGGTATCTGATGCAGATGGTGCACAGGATAAGGAAATGTGAGAAGAAAATGACGATTATCGTAAGAAATATCAAATGAAGGGATAATAGCTAAAAATATATTTTTTATTTCTTTTCTATCTCTTTCGCACTTTTTAGTCATTTTTAAGTTTGGTTTATTATTATAGTAAATCTAGTGCTTAATATATGTGATTACAATAATAGTCCAATCAGTGGGGGCCATTATAGGCTTCTACCATACAAAAGGTGGTGTAGTAGTTATTGTTTAATATGTTGTTAAGATTTAGATCTTGATGAAAAATCCAAGACTTCGACCTTGGGGTGCGACCGCTCGAGCCGCCATCTTGAATTAAAGATACAAAAAACTGTATTTTTCAAAATATATCCGTAGCGGTTAATCTTACGATCAAACTTTATTATTAATTTATTATTTTTTATTTTTACACACTTCCAGAAAGTGTGGAATTCGGAGATAACCAAATCAATATTTTGGATGGAGGATACCTTTCGCACAAAGTTGTATGGCACCGTAATGATTCAGTTGCGCACATTTCCGAAAAGTACGTTCAATATGTACGAAATCGCTACGGTTCACATGCAGTCGTTGTTTTTGATGGATATCCGAGTGATGGAGCCAAAAGGAATACCAAAGCCGCAGAAAGACTTTGCCGAACGAAGAAGCATATGTCTGCGGATGCTCTCTTCGATGAAGCAATGCCCGTTCAAGTTTCCCAGGAATTATTTTTAACCAAACCAAACAATAAAGGCCGTTTAATTTCGATGCTCACCAAAAAAATGGAGCGGGCTGCTATTACTGTCAACAGCGATCTCCTTGTGCCCAAAATTTGATGGTGTTTTCGTAGTTGGTGAAGACGTTGACCTTCTCGTTTTGACAGCATTGGCACCGTCTCAAGGAAACATCTATCTCCGCAAACCAGGGAAAGGCAAAATTGCTGAAAGAATATATTCAGCTAATAATTTAAAACATGAAAAAGTAGCTTAGAACATTCTGTTTCTCCATGCTTTTAGTGGCTGTGACACGACATCGTCAATCTTCAACCAAGGAAGAATGAAGTTTGGTTCGCTTCTCCAGAAAACAGCAGGACTCAGTGACACCATTGGCATTTTTAGACATCAGGACATCGCAGATGCTGGAGCACGCTTTCTCGTTGCTTTGTATGGTGGCAACTTGGAAGAAGACACCTAAGAAGAAATCCGCTACCAACGTTTTGCTAGATCAACCACAAAAAGTAATAATAAATTAATCCAATCTTGCTTCGTTGCCACCAACAAAGGATGCTGTGCGGTATCATTCTTTCAGGACATATCATCCAGTCCAGAAATGGTATGGAATCGAGAAAAACCTGAAGACTGGGGCTGGAAACTGGACAGCAATGGGCTTCTTCCACTCACCATGACAAAACAAGCAGCACACGACAACTTATTGAAATTCATTTCATGCACTTGTAGAAAAGGATGTTGCAGGAAAGCTTGGTTGAAGTGTTCCGTTGTATGTGGCTTCTGCAGTGGTCAGTCATGCGAAAATATCCCGGAGATTCACATCGACATTGAGGACGAAGATGACCAAGACTTAACAATGGAAGAGCAATATATTCCCATAAGCACCGATTACGATGACACTTAAGACAATACTCAAAACGTTATTAATAACTGACCCGGACCATCAAAGAAAACGCTAATAAATCGCCATGGCACTACCTTATTTTTCAGTTTTTTTTATGTTGTGCGTTATATTTCAATGAGACATATGAAGGTTATAACATGTTTTTTTTTGCTCTGTGGCACCGTGGCACTACCTCACCAGCCGCTGCTTTTTATACCTATGTAAAAAATAGGGAGAATTTCGGAAAAATTACAAAATTGGGGAGTTTTTCTATTTTTTGGAAAATATGTTCAACTCTTCGTCACTGTACCTTCTATCCAAGATGGGGGCTCGAGCGGTCCCACCCCAAGGTCGAAAACTTGGATTTTTTGTCCAAGACCCAAACCTTAACAACATATAAAAAAATAATACTACACCACCTTTTGTATGGCCAAACACTCCACTGACTGGATTATAATAGAATATCGAAACTATACAGGAGTCTTAAATAAGTGCAAATATTCAGAGGTGGTATATTTCGACCCCAGAAACACGTCTATGAGGTTTTTTTCGCAAAAAAAGATGTTGAAAATCGTACATTTTCTTCTAAATTTCCTTGTATATTTTTCGAAAACTTTTTAGAATTGCCTGTTCACTGAAAATTTTCCCACGGTATAATTTCTTAAATTTCTCTGATTTTACCATATAGTTACAGCTTTACTCTATAGTTACGGCACTAAAAGGGATGCAAATACAGAAAAAGCCGGTGGCTCTCAAAATTTTTCCAAAAAAATCATTTTTTTTTATTTTCAAACTTATATAACTCGGTTATTTTGGACTTATTTGAAAACTGGTAAAGAGAAAAAATGTTTCTTTTATCGAGATATACCAGTCCTGAAAATATTTGCACTTATTTAAGACTCACCCTGTATATATTCCATCATGGTTTAGGGTTTCGGTAATTTCATGTTTCCAATCATCCACAATTTTTTTTCTAAACTAAACTTCTAATTAAGATGATAGGTAGCTTTGAAAACAAAATGTTATGATAAACCTACTAAATTCAATAAATACGCAAATATTCTATTTGAAAAAATAATGTAAAAATATATTTAAAACTTTAAAAACATGCCATACTAAAGTCCGGATATTTTACAAACTTAAGAGTCTATTACGCTGTAATATGTCAATTACGGTGTGTGACTGAAGGAAATATAAATTATATTTCAGAAATCTGCCCAAGGCTTAGCCCGATCCTGTCGTGTTAAGCCACACCCAAAATTCCAAACACACGTGCTTTGATTAAGGCTTTATTTAGGCTTGCGGAGCTTCAGCATTTGTCATAAAATAGCGAGCAATTTGTTATAAAACCATATAAATTATATATCACTGTAGTCACAAAACTTCAATCTATTTCCGTATTGTAACGGAATTTTAAATTACGTCTTTATTTTCGAGAAAATTTGGTCCAAACTGTTACTTTGGCTGCCACTTTATATTATTTAGGTTGTCACTTTATAAATCATTAAAACCGTGCATGGATAAATAAAAATGCACTAATTGAAATTGGGATTCATCCAACCGGACAGGCCAAATTTAATTAAAATTTTAGCCTCGGTGTCTTCATAACCTTCGCTAATTATTCAGCCGCAAAAGTTAGCTTGTGTGTATAGAGTCGGGGCGAATCCGTAGGTAGAACAATGTCAGTCAGTTGGCGCAGTTCGGAATTTTAGCTAGTTTCGGACTGCGGGGAATTCCCTACTAATTGTACTGGTAAAATGAACGACGTCACTGCATTATTAATTGCAAGCCGTTGCAGCAGGTTATACAGTTATTTTTAACATAACTTTAGATCTAATTAAATTTGTATATGGAATCAACTTGCTCAGACGTTACTCAGATATACAGGGTGAGTCTTAAATAAGTTCAAATGTTTTCAGGGCTGGTAGATTTCGATAAAAGAAACGTATTTTCTCTTTACCACTTTTCAACAGTATGTACAGACTATTCAGAAGTTAATGTCAAAATTGTTAAAATTGGGTTTTTGTAATATATTTTTTTTGTATCAAATTTGCATCAAATACGTATAGGACAAAAATAATTATAGTTGGCTTTTCGATATAAATTTACTGAGTACTAAATCTGTGAATTCCAAAACAAATATAAAAACAAATGATGTTACTTTGTTTTACGACTAATTTTTATAGTAAGACCTCTATCCTTATTTGATTCATAAGTTTATTTAAACTTAAAGCAAATCAAGATAACACTTTCATAATTTTTTGTGATATTTGGTTAAGATTTCTCTATCAGATTCGATTTAAAATTCAATTTTTCTTCATTATTCTCTTGAGCATTTCAAAATGGCCCAAATCTAATTTGAACGGCCTTAACGAGAGAGAAAAATTAACGGAATACTTAATTTCCAGACACTCTCCAGAGACTCGCTTAAGCTTTCTTTTGCTCTTTCAGCTGAAAAAAACTTTAAAATTAAGTTTTATAAAATCAACAAAATAATGAAAGAAAATAACAGTTATTAGTTTATAATATTTTACAGACTTTTTGACATTTACGTTAAAAGTTTAACCAGAATCTGAAAACGACCAGCATAGATTAATTAGATATTAAATCCAAACTCTTTCGTTTTTCCTCATTACCCTTAAAATATACTATAAAACTAATATCTATATATGTAACTAAAAGAATACACTTTCAATTCCATTAAAGAGGAACTCGATTAATATTATTATTGTACTTATATTAATATTATCGTTAACGACTTTTTAACTGCAATCTATTTCTATACTAATGATATGATAGATTTATCGATTTTTCATTATACTTATACATGCAATCAATTTAACCTATTGAATTTGAATGGTCGACTATTCACAATGTCAGCGTTCCATAATGCGCTTCATCATGGACCTTTTTACTTCAAGTAATGGGTTTATATATTTTTATTTCCTCTATATTTATTAGACACACTGAATGAATCTTCTGACGTATTTGGCAAATTGAAAGTCTATAAAAAGAGAGATCATTAGATATTTAATTTTTAGTTTTATTTTATTATTTTTGTGTTAAAATCATAATACATCCAAGAAAAAAACATTCTTCAGTTGTAACGTTTTTAGTTCGTTACATGTTTTTTTTTATATATAATATATGATGTCTGGCCTATCATCACCGGATTCCCTTTCGTTCAGGCCGGATAGTTTATTTGACACGTAATTTTTACGTTCCCTGGTCGCCAACCCTGTGATCGTTCGACACAATCCTGTTACTATTCTGTGGAGGCGCGCGCTGTCAACTCTTCGTGCTTAACCTCAATTTGTTTTGACGCTCTGTTTTATCCCAGCTTTTAGAAATGGTGATTATTTAAATCTTGCTGTATAATCTGAATCAGCTGCCATTTCGAAGCTACAGGTAAAGCTGAGTTATTTTCCTTTTAGATTCTATATTATTAGTGAATATTTTTAGGGTAGAGTTACGGATGTCCCAACTTGTATTTGTATTTGGCTGGCACGTTGGCGTCCCTTTGCTTTTGTCCTCCAGAATGTCATTTGGAAGAAAGGACAGCTTGTTTATTATTTATTGCGCCCTCGGGAGTATTTCGAGGTAGGTTTATTTTGCTTCTTAGACCTTGTTTGATTTTAAACAAGAGTTTCGTGTTCTTAGGGTCTTACGGACGGACTATTTACAAGGTACGGGCATTATCCAAGGTCCTAGTATTCCCTTGTGCCACTGTCTTATGGACGGATGTCCCATGGAAAAGTGTCCCCTGTAGGATTGATTTGTCTTCACATAGAGTGCCCCAGCGTGGGTGTGGCTTGAGCCCCGTGCTGCTTCACCCCCATTTCTAAGCCTGGATCGCCGACAGACAGTGCAGAGATGCTAGACCTCCTCACGATGTTACTGTTTTAAGCAGGATTGCATAAAGAACAGTTAAGTGTAGATTTAAGATATAGTTTTGCATTTAACATTTAAAACATTTACAGTCTTAAACAATAACGTACATCTTAAGTAATATCGTACAGGCTATGTTCAGTGGTTAGATTGTTAAGAACATTCATGTCGATATAATCTTTAAAATATAATTTAGATCTTATGTTTCATTGCATTACGTCTTGTAATGGTATTACTTTTATAGATATTATTGCACTATTTTAATAGATGGATAATCAAACATAGATTCTAGAATCTACAGGTTATATATATGGAATATATCAAATTAATTAAAGTAATGCTATATTTCATATTTTCTCTTAAACTTTACATGTCCTGTATTTTATCGTAGTTGTTTTCATTGATATTTAGTACGACTCTTACCACCACTTTTTTTGACATATAACCACTGTATATTTACTAGAACTCTACAATGTCATGTATCAGCAAAGAACGTCATGAATAAATATAGTCATTAGTTTTAAGTATTATACAACTGTGTTTTCTTTCTCTGTACATGCCTGGCGCCCAATATCTATTTTTTTGTTTATTGTTCTTAATTAGTTTTCTTTCCAGTGAAATACCTTATCCACGACTGCTCTCCGATGAAAAGCTGCCGTTCGCAGTGGTAGTTGTTTAAAAAAACGCTACACTTTAATTTGGCGCCCAACGTGGGGCGCCAAATTAAAGTGTAGCGTTTTTTTAAACAACTACGACTGCTCTCCGATGAAAAGCTGCCGTTCGCAGTGGTAGTTGTTTAAAAAAACGCTACACAGTATAATCAAACTAGGAATATTTAAAACATTATGGTCATCGAGAAAATTGCAATAATTGGTGCGCCAGTCTGAAGAAGCTCCCTCTCACTTGACGATTTTCTGATGTTCCTTTCCAGTAGGCAAGGAATCAGATTAATCGTCAGAAAAGATCAGATTAATATCCAAGTATAACCTTAAAATGCAAAATGAATTTAGCAAAAACTAAAGTAACGTACGACGAGCTAGTGAACTGAAAATACATTCTAATAAATAACTACTAGAAATCAACAGAAGAATTATATTAGCATGGAGTACTTATGGAAGAAACTCAATCATATTCAAATATAGAATGCCACATTATCAAAAAAAGAAAACATTCGACCAATGTGTATTACCAGTCATGACATATGCATGCGAAACCTGGACACTTAAAACGGACATCATAACCAAACTGCAGGTCGCAAAATGCCCAATAGAACGAAATATGCTAAGAATATTCAAGAGAGACTGTAAAAGAATAGAGTGGATACGACAATGACCCAGGTAATAGATCTCATCCACAGAATCAAATCCCTCAAATGGCAATGGACAGGACACCTGGCAAGAAGGACGGACAACAGATGGAGCACAAAAATTACAACATGATACCCACGAAGAATTAAGAGACCTAGAAGAAGAAAGAACCTGAGATGGAACCAGGAATGATATTAGGAAATTAACATGAAAAACTTGGACCCGCCTAGCCAACAATAGAGAACAATGGGCCTAACTACAAAGAGAGTATGTGAGGGAGACTACCCTATAATTGGAAATGGTTGAATAAACTAAATGCTGATAAACTACACCATAATTGGAAATGGTTGAAGAAGCTAAAATGATGATGATGATAATAACCTTAAACCACTTTTCAAATCTGAAACTACCCTAAGAAGCTTCTTAACAAAACGAAGACCAGATTCACCAAGATAAGACTAAGAATGCTTCTACCAGGAACTTTTGACTAGAACCGTTCTGCTTCCCAAATGGAAACCAACTTAAAGCGGAACTCAAGAACCTGGAAGTCTCCATCTGTAAGCTGGAATAAGAATCCTCCAACGGTTTAAGACTTTCGAAGAAATTTCTCTAGGACTTACGACCGACAAAAATCAAAGATTTTCATTGATTGAAGTAAGAACAAACTTCGAATTGTTACGGGGTTGAACAGGACACTGTCTCCTCAATGAACACATCAGTGGATTGAAGAAACAACGGCGAATGCAGATTCTGTGGGGAAAATGGGAAAACACCAGAACACCTCATCATTGAGTGCGCCTGGACGATTTTGGTACGACTGATATCGGATATGGTGAACTAACCTCTGCAAAACTGTCTAAGATACTGGCTTTTGTCAAAGTCCTGAGACTCTATGATGAGTTATAACTCAAGAAAGGGGGACAAAATAGATGCATATGGTTGCGATGATTAACTTCCCCCCTCCGATACAATCTATAATCACTAAAAATAGCTTTACTCCGACACCCCAAAACATTATATTCCACAATAGGCCTTATCAAATATGCATCTTCCCTATAAAACAAGTTGATAATCTCTGGGAAAGCCTCCGACCCAAATAAATCAAAATCTCGACCTGCTTACCGAATCTCCTCGGCTTTAAAAATTCACCAAGTAATCTGCCAGTCCGCCGAAGCACTAGACGCTGCCGGCGGATGTTAAACCTTGCTCCCGCTGTTCCTGCGGGACTCCCGCCATTTCTTTTCCATGAATAAATTCGACATCGCGACGGCTTTTAAGCGGTCTTATTTTAATTTGTGTCGGACCATTGAATCCTTCCAGGCCAAGTTTAACTGTATGTTTTATTTAGCCGGTTGGCTGAGAGAGCAGTCGAATACTATTTGCGGGAATTGTATCACCTTCGCGTTCGGAGCAAATGTATTCGACCTCCGCCTTTAATTTAGTTAAATAATTCTATTAGGTACATTTTAATAAACGCTTCCTTTTTGACAATACAATTTAATTAAATGGAAAATACATTTTACAGTGTTTCCTGGAGTCACTAAAAATAATTGTAAAAGTGAACTAAAAGTAGAAGTGTTTTTTTAAATTAATTTTTTCAAAAAATATTGTTCAATTGAAATACAATTTATGCATTTGTAGTTTTTGTTAAGCACCCTTTACACTATGCCCGAAATATCTCACGCAATATTTCTGGAAATATTTCATGAAACATTTCGCGAAGCATTCCTCGAAATACTTTCGCTGAAATAAACTCAATGCTTTTCTTATGTTGCGGTATATCACAGCCGCAAACTATTCCTTGAAAGGTTTTGTTCTACTATACGTATTATTAAACGCAAGTTCAAATATTATTCTTGTAGAATATATATCTATATTTGATATCAAATAAACTTTTAGTTATGTAATCGAGTGGCGCGATTTTTAAATTCATTGTTACCAACCATGGATATATTCGGCGCCGAGATGACTAACTGGAATTTAAATTTCGCGCTGGGAGTTCAGGTGGTAGATCTGCTGTAAAAAATGTCAAGTTGCCGCATTTATTTATTAATTTCCTGACATTGTCATTTTAGTTTGGTATTACGAGTTTTTGGTTTAAATAAATAGGGTTGTTATACTTTAAGTTTAAAAATGTTTACTAGCAGATCTTGCAGTCGAACATTGTTCTTTTTAGAACCTCTTTTAGTGCGAAGTGTACAAGATAGCTTATTAGCCGTTGCAAAAAATTCATCACAACCTTATTAGAATATTTTGAACGGGAAAGCGGTAGTAATGGCCCTTTATGCCCCTTAAGTGCTTCTAAGAAGGTGAGTTTTGTTGATGTAAATAATAACTGTTTATATATCTATAATTAATTTATTTTTGTTTCCTAAAATATTTTGATTAAAAGAAAATATTATGTAAAAGTGTGCAAAAGTATGCAAAAGTTTATTTAGTATGAACTGTATATATTTGTCAGGGTCTTATTTGATTCGTTAAATTTCCAATAGTAGTTAAATACTTAGAGAATAAACCAGTATTACCTCGCTACATCCAGATAAATTACTAAAAACAAACTAAAACTAATTCCCCTACAGAACCCATCTCAGTGCGATAAAGCTCTTTAATCTCTCCGGTAAAGACAAAGGGATGGGCAAAGAGATAAAAAAAATGATCGAAACTATTCACGTTCGATACTTGGGCTTCGACCGCATTAACACTGACTCGGAGCAATTCGGCCACACCGATCGATCGGCAAGCCGTCGGAATTTACTGGACCACCAGCAAAAAGCCGTCTGGATGCACGGTCGGAACAAATGGATTGCATAAATAACTTAATTGATATACATAGTCATCAATCTCCGGTGAACGGGATATCGGTCTGGCTAGTTTCACGGGTCAAGGATTTCTGGATGTGGCCGAACATTGAGCGTTGGTTTTGTCTATTTTCGGTGATATATTTAATTGGATAGGAATAGAATAATACCTGATTGATTTTTTTATTCAAAATCTATTCTCAGTGAAAAAAATGGGAAAAAAGGTTTTTGTTTATTTGAGTTTATTTACGAATGCCTAAATTACTTTTCTCTATAGATTTTACCTAAAGTATAAGCTTGGTGCAATTATAAGCTGGCAGCACCAGCGTAGACTACCATAATATACGTAGAATACGTATATACGTAAATATACGGGCTTAAATAGCGAGTACATGAAAATGTGTTAATAGATATTTAGGATACAAGTGAGTTAACAGCATCATTAAGATACGCGTGTGAAAGTTGCACAACGAGTGCATAGCACGAGTTGTGTAACCACACAAGTATCTTCTTCTTCTTAAGGTGCGGTGCAGATTCCTGCGTAGGCGTTCATCTTTTTCTTCCTCATCAGATGGTTCTGTTAACTGCAGCGACTTGGAGTGCTTGGAAGTCCTGTATGTCTGTCCAATAACGAATATTTCTTAGCCAGGATAGCTTCCTTCGACCTATTCCCCTTTTGCCCCCCTCTATTTTACCCTGGAGAATCAGACGCTGAAAGTGATAGCGTTCTCCACGTAATATGTGTCCCAAATAGGCTATTTTCCTCTTCTTGATGATTTCGAAGAGTTCACGTTGTTCCAGACCAGCTCCTCTGAGAATGTCTTCATTCCTCACACGGTCGACCCAGGGCACTCTTAGCATTCGTCGTAGGGTCCACATTTCGAAGGCTTCAATTCGGTTTATTGTTGTTACCTTCAGTGTCCATGCTTCCACACCATATAACAAAACGGACCAGACATAGCACTTCACCATTCTGTATCTAAGGCTGAAGTTCAAGTTCCTATCTGTGAGAAATCTTCGCAGTCTCAGAAAAGTAGATCTTGCTTGTTCGATCCTGCATTTGATCTCCTGCTCTTTCCATATAAATTGAACAACATTGGAGACAGAATACACCCTTGCCTTACCCCCTTTTTTATTTCAAAATCTTCTGTTACTCCCACGTTATGTATACGAATTTCAGCTTTTTGGTTCCAATACAAATTACTGATGAGCCTTATATCTTTTCCATCAAGTCCCAAGTCTCTGAGGTATGATATAAGGAGGTCATGTTTAACGTTATCGAACGCCTTTTCATAGTTTATAAAGCACATGAAGACATCTTTTCTCTGATCTTGGCTGATCGGCTGATACAAGTATCTTAATGGAGTTAAATCGCGTGTATTGTACAATATTTTATCTATGTCTAACTATAAAAAGACCCAATGAATTTTAAAAATTATTGTATTTAACTATATACCTATCCTAAAAATCAATTACCTTAATACCTTTGTTCAAATAACACCATGCATGGCAATGTCAATATTACAGTAAATAATATTGATGTCACTAGTTTAAAAAATGAGCGATTCGGAAAGTATTCCTTCTGACATTGAAGAAGAGGCATTCAGAGCCATTTCTGGATTGCTTCCAGCAAGATCGAAATAGAAGTATGAATATACATATTCTAAGCATGAAAAATGGTGCACCGAAAAAAAGTACACAACTATGGAAATGAAAAGGTACTCATAACATATCTTTCCAATTTAGTGCAAAATAAATGTCTTACAAAATGTTTTTTTTTCTTTGGTAGTTATCTAAACAAAGATAATCATCAAATTGCGTGAGTTAAGAGCTTCTTAACACACTGACGTAGATAAATTAAATTAATACCTAAATAATATTATTTGAAAAGTATTAAAAAGTGTAATTTACACACCGGTTTTGCTAGTTGGGACATAACTAGGGCTATCTGGACTTTATCCGCTGGTTAATGTGAAGCTATACGCTGTTCAAAAAAAAATAAGGGTGTAAAAACCCGGGCTTATTGACAGGACTATGTCTCCTTAATGAACACCTCAACAGAATGAAGCTCACAAACAACGGCGAATGCAGGTTCTGTGGGGAAATGAGGAAACACCATGACACCTCATCACTGAGTGCACCGAGACGACAACCATTCGTGAATGGAGAACTCACCTCTATAAGACCGTCTCAGACTGAGAACTGTGTTTTGTCAACGCCCTGAGACTGTATGGTGAGTTATAACGTAAGGAAGGGAACACAATACATACAATGGGGCCCTCCCATACAATATACAAGGATGTAAAAAATATTCTTGAAGCAGCTTCAGCATATTATTCCTTATTAAAACATCAATTTTACGAATAGCGAAGCTCCGAAAAATCCCTCCGAAAAAGAAAAGCAAAATTTCTCACGTCTTGAACCCCATCTAATCCCGTTCATTGTCGCTCTCTATCGCTGCGCACACTAACTGATGGCTAATTAAAATTTACGATGTTAATTTATTAAATGCGGAGATGGGGGCGCGCAGCCACCTAATTGCATTCTACGGCGGCCATTTTCCCGAACCAACAACAACAGTATGAATTATCTGGGGTTAGATTAAGCCCCGGAATCGTTAGGCTGCTCGTTCTCTACAGGGTGATCTTCTAGTTTCAAAAAAGAGATCCATGTGTCTACAATTTTGCATATGACATGCTGGCAACGCATACTATACGCTATAGGGAAAATCGCAACGACTCGTTAAATAAATAAAGAAATAAAGTACCACGAGACGTAATTAAATCGTGAAGCTGAACGCATGATGTACACCCTTCACATACCATTTTTAAAACTAATGCCACATCAGAATCGTTAGGCTGCTCCTTCTACACAGGGTTGCCAACTGTATCAAAAAAGGACTATATCAAGTTCCCGCTTTGATATTTTCACTCCATTTCTCTACAAAAATTTGTAGCGTAAAATTCTCTGACAATAATAAAGTGACATACTAAGACTCTTCAAATAAACCTAGAAAAAAGTAAAAATTCCTTTTTAATATTTCGACTTATTCGAAATTTATCTTTTGAATATTTTTAATTTACAAAACGGCATTATATTAAACATAAATTGATGCAACTTTGCCATAATCCTGTACGTATCTCTTATGGTTTCTGAGATCACAATAACCACCTTCGAATTTGAGACACCCTGTAACTTATCACAGCCGGCATATTTTGAAATAAAACTTAAAATCCCCAACAGCAAAGCCGTTATAAAACATACTCGGAACAGAGAGTCATCCTGTATCCTCTCTCACCCTTAATTCCAGTTAGAAAGAGACGAAATAGAGTTAGTTTGTCGCGTCCTGTGCAGCTCTTCTAGTCTGATATGTTTGTTCCCGATTGTAGTTGTGTCTGTATATGTATATACGGTGCAAGACAGGGCCCAATTCCGTAATTGGACTTGCGAGGTCAGTTAGGTACGGTTAATATTGTGGCGGGGTGGAATTAACAATAGGAACTGGAGACATCCTAGTTTGCAGTTGATTTTGGTAATGTATACAGATAGAGAGAGAGAGAGAGAGGGAATGAGAATATGAGTTTTCGTAATTTCTAGAATGTAAGATAACGTTGGTGATTAATTTAATGGAGGAATATACACACAGGAAATTTTTGATCAAATTTAAAGTGATATAATTTTGTTATTTTCATAATTTTTTTAGTAAGCTGTATATAATTATTTCAACTTGAATTCGTAATCTCAGTTTTTTATAAACATATAGTATTTGGCATATTATACAGGGTTAATCGAGGGGTTGTTTTTTACTCTAACTTTAAAACACCATGGTAAATAATTTTCACTTATAATATCACAAGAGCTTAAATTATTTTCGGAAATTTTTTTGAGGGCACGAATATTTTGAAAATTATCCCGAGTCGAAGACGAGGGATAATTTTCCTAAAATATTCGTGCCCGAAAGAAAATTTCCAGGAATAATTTAAGCTTGCGTGGTATTCGGTAAGAAAATTTCACACCTAATTTTGAAAAAAAATATTAATCCAACATGACATTTTAAAATAATTTCAATTTGTTAAGTTGGCCAAGGTATTGCTAAAACTCAAATGGGTAATATTTCAATATATAGACATTGTAGTTCATTCACATTATGATTGTAGATCTTATGTTTACCTTTTCAACTGTCAAAAAATTTCCACTAAAGTTTCGTGGCGCCTCGAAAAAATTTCCGGAAATTTTTTCAGTTGCCATGGTAACTAGTCAACATTAAAGCATGTTATTGGTTGAAAAGTAGAGGTGTGAAATTTTCTGTGTAAATTTTCCTAAAACATAATTTTGCTGTCAGAACCATGTCTCCTGAGCATTTTGTTTTTGGATCATGTCAATACATGCCAATCACAACCATTAGCAACTTTTTCAATTATAGTTTCTTTCTAAAGTTATTTTTCAATATGACAAGGCGGCTTTGATGATTATCGTGATCTATATACTAATATGAACTACCCATCATGTTCGACGTTTGAGAAATGCTTGGCAGGAAGGTTAAAGGTCGCGAAGCTGTACCAGCTTCATTAAATGAACTTCGCTTGGTTCTTAAAGAAGAATGGAAAAGCATAACGCAATATGATAGTATGAACGGACGTATACAGGCAGTTACAGCAATCAAGGGAGGCAATTCAAAGTATTAGGGTATTTTTTACAATTTTTTCTGTTTGTATACTTCAGTATTACAGATGTTTTCTTTAATATCGTTAGTTTTGTTATCGTTATTAATGTTTATTAAAACCAGGATTGTATTGTAAGTTTTTAATGCTTTTTTTAAATTAATTTTTAGTTTTATTAAAGTAAAAAAATTCGCATAAATGTATATCCTAATATGCTTAGTTTCGAAGATACAGAAGAAGTTTCATTTTTATTTCTATTTTTCCAAATAATTTCTGAAGTAAGTAACGCCACATTTCGATGAAAATTGTTGTCTGGAAGTTTTTTGACATGAGAAATTTGATATAAATGTCAATATGACTCCCACTTGTAGCAATCCGAGTACGATATCGCAAACGTCTTTGAATAAGAAGACTAAGGAAGGAGCATATCAAAAATCTTAGGTACACCGCGATGGGCCTCAAATATGGCCGACTTAAATTCCGGTTTATCAGTGTCGTTCTAATTTTATTTAAAAAATGTAAAACTATGATGTAGGGTAGACGTGGGGTAGACTCAATAATTTGTTGTTTTATTTTACGTTGTGAATAAATGTTGGTAGTTATTAAAATTGTTATAAAAATATATAATTCTAATAAAAATAGATAAGTTATAATAAGTATTTATTAACACAAACATCCGATACGCTACTGAAGCAGGTAAGTCAAATTAACGTATCTAAATTCTTTGACATCTAATCTTTAACAAGTAATAAATAAAAGCTAAAATGCAAGAAAAATATATAATTTAGTTAATTTAAGTGAATTTCATAAATGATCGGTTTACTACACGTATGTATATTATATAGTCACTTACTAGCGAAAAGTTGTTCCATTATTTCACTCAATTTTTGCCGAGATCTACCGCACGCTACACAACCAACTATTTTAGAGTCTTTTTCGATAAATCGCCTTAGTGTCACTGTTAATTTAAGTTCTGCCACAATTTCCATCTAGATTTACTACCTTTATACAACTATCAGTAGTAGAATAAATAATAAATAACATAAAATAAGCTCCGTAAAGACTGACAAATCCACAAAATTTCAAATCAAATTCAAATGTGTCAAATGAATCGTCAAACAGAACTGTCAAGGATCCCCACCCTAGAGAGCTTTTATGGTGGCTTTTCCGCCCACCATGCATGAATACATGGATAGCATTATGCTCCTTCCTTAGTCTTCTTATTCAAAGGCAAACGTCGTAAATATTTATTTTTTCACTCAGTAGTTTTATACAGGTACAAATGAAGTTAAAAAATATGTGGGTGGCGCTCTCTACAAGTAGGAACCATACTAACATCAAAATCAAATTTCTCATGTCAAAAAACTACCAGGTAACAATTTTCATCAAAATATTGACGTTGCTTCAAAAATTATTTAGAAAAAATCAAAATTAAAATAAAATTTCTACACCCTGTATCTCCCAAACTAAGCATTTTAGAACATACATTTATACGAACTTTTTTACTTATTATCTGCAGAATACGCTGCCGAAGTTTCCGGAATACAGTACGGACCGCCCTGTATATGAATTTGGTATCGTCAAGGTATAAAGAGTATCTTCTTCAGGATGGCGAACCAATGAGTCTGTCTCATAATTTGATACTCCCACCCAACTTTTTCACGGGTGAATGCCTTGGTGTGGAATATAAGCTCAGAAGTTCTAGAGTATAGATTAGTTCACATCTGATACATTTGAACGAAACGTTGTATGAGTTAAATAAATAAAGGCAATAAAAGTCCGACATTCTTTTTGTATCAATACTGAATCATTGTCTACCACATTCAAAATATCGTTAATTTTTTCTCGTGTCTATTTATAGGGCAATTTCTTTGTCCACACGATGCCGACAAAAGCAGTGACAAAATTAAGACTCCCATCCTATTCCAATTGACTTCAAAAAAACTACACATTAAATTATAAAGAGATACGATTTCAAGTTTATAGATAAGATAACCTTAACACAATAAATCTATCGATATCTATTTTATCCATTTACCATCTCTCAATTCTAGTTAATATAACCGAATTCAATAAAATCGACCGTTTCTCCCTAGTTTATAGGCCCATTTCCTCATCCGAAATACACGGCATCCATACTAACCTCCCCCCGACCCTCCGTACCAACCAATGGCGTTCTCGTGTATACGTCAATGCTATAAAGATTAATGCCTTTGTTTTCGTCGGCTTTATACATACGAGTGTGTTTCCGATTTTCCGTTTCATTTGCATGCCGCGCGCTGTCCATCGTTTGACAGGTTTACGTCGTTTTTCCTTGTTTTGTAGCCGGATGGAGGATTTTTATCTCGTTTTTGAAGCGGTGGATTCGGGGGATTTACTTGGATTAACGTGGAATAGACGGTAAAAGTGTTTTAATTCAGAGAATTAAAATGATATTGTGGATTTTTTTGACTTTGCACATTTCCGAAATTTAAATATGAAGGCAAAGGAGTGCGACAAGGAAACACGATATCCCTAAAGGTGTTTATAGCAACACTAGAAGAAATCTTCCGCCAACTAGCCTGGACCAACAAGGGATAAAAAATAGAGAATATCTTAACCATCTGCTGATGGCATAGTCCTATTTGCCAATAATCCTGAAGAACTACAAAACAATTAAATAAACAATTAATTAACGAACAAAACAAAACAATTAATTAACGTTGGAATTTGATTTTCGAAAAATCCGTTTGCCAAAAATAAGCTTTTTACGTCAAGCAGTTTAAGAGTTTTTCCGAAAAACTCACCGGTTTTTAAATAAAAAATATTTTAATATTTGAGGGATAGTTTTACCCCCTTATAATTCGAGTTTCGAAAAATCCCTTCTTATCGAACCTCTACACCCTAAAGTCAATCTGTTTTCCAAAAATCAGCTTTTTACGTCAAGCGCTTTAAGCAGGATCGTGATTAATCAATGACCAGATTTTTCGAAACACCCTGTATACATTTTTAAAACATCTTAAAATATGTAAAAAACAAAATAAAATATACGTGTTTAAGCGTTTTTTCGGAAACTTGACCGTTTTTTAAATAAAAAATTTTGTAATATTTGAGGGGTGGTTTCACCCTCTTGGAACTAGAATTTCGAAAAATCCCTTCTTATCGAACCTCTACACCCTAGAATCAACCTGTATGCCAAAATTGAGCTTCTAACGCTGAGTGGTTTGAGCAGGATCGTGATTAATCAGTATGTCAGTCACTTAAGGATTTTATATATTAGTATAGATTAAATAAATATATTTTATAATGATTGTTTTGATGAAAAGAGAGAACCTGGTATAAGCGATCCTAGCGAACACCCCCAAGTTAGGTTTGGTACAATATTACACCATTTATTTTATTTTTCAAATTTTATTTAAAAACGATTTTATATACACTGAAAGCTAGGAAAGCAATACAGCCGTATAAATCAATTATGTAACAATATAAACTATAAGATCGATTTGCAAAACAAATTCTAAATTCTCGTTAAACAAAAAAAAAATATTCCACCGTTTACCCAACATATCTTCAACGAGACGGGGACTGATAGATCTGCCCCGGCAGCGAGCTATTTCACCATGGCCCCAGGAACGTGCTTATGAATAAAGTAGCGGGTATCGCAGACGAGCGTTCCTCCTCCAGACATTATCTTCGATTTAGGAACGCGAATATCCCGTCCCGCACCACGCCCCTGCGTTTTCCATCGACTAAAAAGGGCACAGACCGACCAGAGATACCGAGGAGACTGTTTAAATACAACTTAGATTAAAGACCTCCTCTGTGAATTTATGAGAATGGTCTCTAAAGCTCAGATTAGGTGGCCTTAAATAGAAATAAAGGAACTTGAGAATGATGCCAATCGTTGTTTAAAGTGAAAAATCAATAAGCATCAACTGTATTGGAAATAAAAAGAACACTGACAGACAATATATTGGATCTTCGAACAGCAATATTCCTCTTCTACATTTTCCTCCCTGTGTTCTATCGACTAATAAGAGCACAGACCGACCAGAGATACGAGAAGACTGTTTAAATACAACTTAGATTAAAGATCTCCTTTGTGAATTTATGAGAATGGTTTCTAAATCTCAGATTAAATGATGGCCTTACCTAGAAATAAAGAAAGTTTCAAAAACAGTTATTTCTATCGTTATTTAAGGTAAAGAATCAATAAAAACACTAGCTGGAAAGCGGTTTTTGCGGAAATCTTCCAACAATTAGCAACGCTTTCTGAAGCAATTGAAAATAAGCATTACTTCAAAAAAAGCAAGCTATAGAAGTGTGTAAAAGTTGTTAGGAGTTTTAAACATGATTGTACCATCATTAAAAACACAATACTATGTAGATGACTTACAATTTCAATTTAGACATAATTTCAGTTATGTTAGACGGAAACCACAGTTTCGTGTGATGAATTTTTCTAATGCCATTATCAGAAAGCTTCTATCTATTAAAATACTTTACGAGTATATGAGGATTTTTCTGTAAATTTATTGATGTTTATATGATGTTCTGCTAAAGATAAAGAATATTGGAAATCAAGTCTAGACCTTTAAGGGGTTAATGTTTCATATACATATACATATATAAAAAAAATCAAATTTGGGATGTGTATCAATTTGTAGCAGGTTTATTTCTTGAAAATATCGAGTACTTCGTTGAAAAAAGTAGTTATTTTTTTGTAAAATGCCACTGGGTTATGACATCAATGAAAACCAGCTTCTAAGAGGCTCTACTATATCTTTTACAGTCAACACGGGCAAAAAAAAACAGTAGAATACATACGAAACAATTATTAAAATGTCTAAGTACAATAATCAATCAATAAATGAAAGTAATATGTTTCATAAATAAAATTATTGTCAATCTCATAAAATGAAAAGCAGTAAAATATAAGTTTGTTATTTTTATTTTATTAAATACATATTCATTAATTGTAATTTAAAATAGTTCTAGTTATTCGATACTCAACACTCTTCGCATATTTCAAATAGAGTATACTCAAACTTTTCATTATCCATCATGCGCTTACAAACCTATTTAGATCGCTGACATATGACAAACCCAACTACCTGACAGCCACAACTGCTATAATTCAAGCGACTTATCTGGACTACTAGATTTGTAATTCATTATAGTACTATAATAGGTTATGTTACTGTGAGAGATTTTAGTATCCGCTTGACCATAAAATAGTAGTGTTCTATAGTGCTGTATTAAATTAGTTCCTACAAATATTTTAAAATTTATTTTTATCTTTCAGCTCAGGAAGGAAGTAAAGTAATGAAGTTAAATTGAATTATACAGAGAGAACATAGTTATGTATAGTACGTTTATATTTTTGTTAGCGTAGAAAGAAATACATAAATGGAACAACAATTACACAAGGACTATAAAAAACCTTTTTTTTTTAATTTTAATTACTTTAAGTTACTGCAGAAAGAGCCCTTGAGTTAGTTTAAGTTTAAAGAAAAGTTTATCAAATATGTTCAAAAGTTCTAAATTCTACTTAATATAATTAAAAACCTCTACTTTTTGAGAAATTGAATTAAAAAAAAAAGAAAAAAAACTAGATATGATTAAAAATACGATTTGGACATCTTTTAACCGACCTGAACAAGACACGAAAAACATTAGACTATCAAAACTATTTTTCCAAGGCTCCTTGATTAAAAATTAGTGTTCTTAACACTAATATGGCACTCTAGATTGATTTTTTTTCAAACGACAATGTTATAAGTTGATATACAGGGTGTTCCAGAAATAAGTGCAAGTATTTTAACTGGTAGTTCAACACCAGAAACACGCCTATGAGGTTTTTTCGCGAAAAAAAAATTGGAAAATTTGAAATATTTTGAAAAATTTTTTGGAATTTTTTTTAGTTTTTATTTAAAAAACATAATTTCTTGATAATATGGTAATATAGGTAGTAGATTAAATTTACAAGAAAGAAAATCCAGAAAAAAATCCAGTGGTTCTCAAAATTTTAGCAAAAAATCATTTTTTTTTGGAAATTTTCAGAGTAAAATAACTCCGTTATTTTAGACTTTTAAAAAACGATAAAGATAAAATATGTTTCTTTTATCGAGATCTACCACCCCTTAAAATACTTGCACTTATTTCTGGGACACCCTGTATATGCCATTCTATTCAGAGTTCAGAGTGTTATTATCTGTCAAATAAAGTAAAAAAAATACTGATGGTGCCATTTAAAAATTAAAACTTGTAGTCATTTCCGGTGAAACAGGAAGTGACCAAAAACAACTGAATACGTCAATTCTAATTTATGTCATATACTAACATACCAAATCTCGTTATTTTATCTGAAAAAATAAAAAAGTTATAGGGGGTGAGCCACTTTTGAGGCGCACCCGGTATAAAACTTTAAAATACATGAAAATTTTAAGGTGCCCGTTTGAGTGTAGAATTTTAAAATAAAATATTTTTCAGTTTGAACATTTATAATGCAATTTCGACAAAAATCGATATATCTTTTGACGAGAAAATCGACGATTCCTGAGTGGTTCCCTCGAAATATCGCCTTAAAATAGAAAGAGGACCACTTAACCCCACTTCTCCTTTTGCTTAGTTGTCTCTCCGTGTTCCTGAATAAACCGTTTCTGATGTGCTAAGAAATGGCGGAAGACATTGGGAAGGTTCGAAGAAAATTATAACTGACGAGTTTTCGTTGGAGAATGGAAATTTCCGTGAGAATTGGGCAGGTCCTGGTTGTCGTCGACGAATTTCTGTTTTAAGATGTTAAACTGATGAAGAGGGAATACGAAACAGTTGTTATTTTTGCAAATTGTCGGGTAAGATTAGTTTGATTCTAACTGCGAGGACTGTTTGGATTGGATTAAAATTTGAACCGAAATTCAGTTAAGATGTTTTACGTTATTATCTATTGTCTCAAATTTGAATTAAAATTGCTTTAATACCAAATATAACTTCAAATTATCTATGTAATGTATTTTAATTTTAATATGAAGTGATAAGAGAATTCAGGGACGACAGATACCTGTAAGACAAATACAAAACACTAAAGATTTTCAGTTAATAATTATTGAAAGCATTGTCGTGTTTAGAAAAAAAACATATATTTAGATTTTTCGAAAAAAGTTATGCAAACGGAGAGATTTGATAAAAACAAAAAAATCCAAGATGGCGGCGGTTTTTTTCAAACTTCCCCCAATGGGACCGAATGGGACTTTTGAGAGGTTAAATAGGAGATCATTATCTACATATTCCCGTTGAGATTGGTTGGTTACTAATTTTTTTCTACCTTTACATATAATACTCGGCTACGTTTACTGGCCTATATGTTCAACATCTGCAATATTTTACTATATTTTTTTATCCTTCTACAAATTTTGAAAAGTCCAGTGTAAAACAATTAATGAACTGTTTGTCTCTACATATTTTCTTCTACAAAGAGTTTGGGACTTTATAGGGAGTCTTCAATATTCCTAAATCTTCAAACTACCCTCACCATAATATCTATTACCATCGAATTGGAATGGAATTTGATATCTATAGGAAAAATACCACCACACGTAGATATATTCCTAATGAATCACATCATAGTGTTGAACATAAAATGGTTAGTTTAAATTTCTTAGTTCATAGATTACTTAGTTTCCCACTTTCCAACGAAAGATATGAAATAGAAAGAGATTACATTAGGAATGTAGCTGAGTGTAATGGATATTCTCCTTCACTAGTTGATAAATTAATTAGAAAACGTAGGTATAGGTTAATGATTTCTGAAAATTCGACTTTTCAAGTGGAGAAAGATGCGTCTAAATATTTTTCGATACCGTTTGATAGAGAGTTATCCGGTGGTCTAAAAGGAATTTTTAAGAATGTCAATTATAAACTTGTGTATAGTGCTAATAATAAATTACAACAATTATTAGGTCATCCAAAGGATAAAACAGCTCCACTGGAAAGGTCGGGTATTTATGAAATTTCTTGTAAAGATTGTAATTAGAAATATGTTGGGTCCAATTCCTTCAAGTTCTTTGTTCCTACTACTCTAGTGGCGGAAATCTAACTATTACGCTCAGTGGGCTTTGACTCGGTTGGCTAGATTTTGCCACGCCCACTCGGTGCCCACTGAGCGAGTATACAAACGCTCAACTTGTAGATTGTACTTTAGTTTATAATCAGCTGCTGATGATGCTAACATGGTTAGCGAAACGCGCGTCCAGTGTAAAAGTAAAAGTGTTTTGGTGTATTGTGGTGATTTAGTGTTTTTATTTTGCTGTGTAACACCAAAGGTTCCAACCCTCAAATGTAATCATCGAATTCACTAGTTTGAAAGTTTATCCAATTAAATTTCAGGCTTCGACGATAATGTCTGCTCGTCTCGTTTGCAGTGACAAAAAACCTCCGTTTCTGGAAACATCCAGACGCGAAGCGGGAGACATTATTGTCTTCCCCCTTCGCGTTGATGAATAAGTCAATTCCGGGAACTCCTGGTCGTTGCTAGGAAGCAAGTTAAGGGCATACGCAGCAGCGGGAGGCGTTGGAGAGGAGGTTCACCCTCGCCTTTGGGGCTGACGACGCCAGTTAATATTTGATAAAAGGGCGAATTTTGAGGTGTACACGGAAGCTTGAAGGGAGAAAGTATGAGAGTGGGAGATGTATTTTCTTTGTATTTCGGAAAATAACACCTGCAAGAATTGCAAGTTTTAACTGTATTACCACATTATATAACATAGTTATACAACGAAGTATTTAGTACGTTTATATAGAAAACTTTACAAGTGTATTTATTATTTTATTTATTACATTAAAAATCATTTTCTAACTTATTGTGTTGTTTAATTTTATGATCCCTTTTTCCTCTGAGAAATATTTGAAAACGGTTTGGTCTCTTTCTTTCATCTGTAGTCATAAAATGGCAGACTTTATCAAAGCCATAATGGTGGTGGCCCTAATAAAGTGGCTATGAGAATGTGCATATAGTTTTTTGATTTTAATAAATAAAATTGCGATTACTTATTAAAATTAATTTTTCTCGGGATTTTTTGAAAATGATAGGTACCTAGTTATACTCGTATCTATAGGAAAGGAAATTAATAACACTTCAGTTGCACGTCATAATACGATCACCAGTAAATTCCATAATATTACGCATGGTATCATTGATGAAGTGCACCTAAAGTTGTATTAATTTCCCTATAGTATATACCTAGGTATTATTCCGAGGAAATGAAAAAATCAACTTTACACTTTCTGAGTACTGAATAAAAAAATCTTATGAGGGTTTCTTTAAAATGGCGAAATCAGGGAACGTTATAAGTAGATCTCTCGGGGTGGTTCGGCCGTACTATTGGAAAATATTTTAGATATATAATCGAGGGTACAATATTAAATTAAAAGAATATCTAACCTGTAGATATTCGATATTGGGAAATTTTGGAAGCGAAAAAGAAAAACGGATAGTAAAAAATCGCCTGCAAAACGTTTTTCTTTAAATTTAGTACTACCTATTATAGTATTCATGGTTTACTGATGTTCGTTAATTTTTTATAAAGTTGCTTGTAATTCCTCTTAATTCCTGTGGAATTCCTCTAAATTTCTAAGGAATTCCTTGGAATTCATTGGAATTCTTACGGAAATAATTGGAATTCCTAGTAATTCCTATGGAATTCCTTGGAATTCCTCGTAATTCCTTGGAATTCCTGTAGAATTCCTTCATAGTGTACACCATAATTCCTCTGCGGTTTACCCCTCGTAAAATTGATTTTCAAAAAAATCCGTTTTTTCCAAAAAAACTCTTGGTTCCAAAAAACTTGGTGAACATCCCAAGGCGCAACTTTGCCCCAATTTAACCATCTTCGTATCTATTTCAGTTTCCGAGATACCAATGCTCCTGCCTCCAATTTGTAGCACCCTGTATAGATAATAGAGGATTGGATAGGATATAAAAATATAAGTCGATATAAAACATATAAATTGAGTATAAATCCAGATATTTCCTCTACAATAACCAAGGGCGATCAATTCTAGATCCCACGTCGAAAAAGAAACTCACTCCTAAAAACTAAATAAAAGTACAAAAGTGCTAGAGGTATACCTTCCAAGGTAAAAAAGAAAAATATATTTTTTGTTATATTGTAAAATAACACATTTTTTTCAGAAATGTGTTATTCATGGGTACAGCGAATTACCATAGGATAATACATATATACCCTGCGGTATAGATAATATAATATTTAAAAAAAATATATCAAGAAAAAATAACCATTTTGGCGAATACATTATAAAAATACTTAATTAATACATTGAATTTAGCATAATTAACTATGTAATGTTTCTTCTACACTTTTTTCAGGCGTAGAAAGGTCAAAAGTAAACTTATGTATAGTACATTCAAGTTCAAACCACAGTTTAAAGAATATAAATATACATTTATATTCTTTAAACTGTGTTCAAACATCAAGAAGGAAAGAATTCGAAAGACAGAGCAAGGAGACACTGTCCTACGTAAGTGACAGGTCTTTAGAGGAACGTTCCGATTATGAAGGTAGCGTTCGGAAATCGCCATTGGAATGTTCCGATTATTGGATGTTTATATTATTGTAAGTCAATATTTTATTCATGTCTATTGTAACGTGTATAAATCTAGAGTTGAGATAATATCTGATACCAATCAGACACTTCGCAAAAACTCCTTTTCCCATAAAACACATTTTCTTTTCGGTCTTTTAAGTTAGGCAAAACACGAGATACGTGCATATATTATTACGACACGCCGATGCGATACCCGACGTAAAACAATCCCCACGATCCGAACAATGGCAGTAATTACACGTGCCGGCTTCCTTCATGGGTGGGATTCCACGATACTATCGTTTACCTACACCCTGCCTAAGCACGCCAATACTACCACGGTTTCAACGTAAAGTCGATCTGGGTAAGTCGATCCGGCCGATATATTGGTGTAATTTTTTGAAACCGACACTGTTAAGCACGTATCAAGTGCTTTTACAACCAAATTATTTTACTGGCAAGTATTATCGTGGTTTATGTTTATAGAGTATGGTCCATAATAGCGTTAACAGAAGAGACTGTTATACTTACAAAAACTATTAATAACCTACGTTTAGATGATTTCGCCAACAGACAACAAAAAAAAAGCTCTAAAATAAAAACCTCACAACAGAAACACAAGCTTGCTTTAATAATTAATGAACTAGTACACAAGTCTGACAGTGCCCGCCCTGTATATGTATCAATCACCTGCGATAATAGAGCAGGAAAAAGAAGGAAAATCCGAGTCTATTTAAAGGCATTTAGCGAGGAAGATTGATGCGCCATCAGATTACTTTCGTTACTTTTTCCAGGTAAACCATGTCAGGAAAAATTAAATTTGCTCCTATTCATCTAGCGGGAAAAAAAGCTGAAAAATGGCGGTGGAAAATTGCCGCTACGCAGGGCGCCATTGCCGACATCGTTTTGTTCAGTTTCTTGGCGTGGTTTTATTTCTGACGGATTCACTTGTACTGAGTTGCAGGAGATAAATCGTTAGTGGAAATAGAATTTATTATTTTCACCTTACAGGATTAAAGCAAATAGAGATCTTATTATACATGTTACATCGTCACTATCACGTATCACAAGAAAAATATGAGTAATAATAAAAAATAAGAAAAAAGAAGATTTGAAGCAACAGGAACAGTTATTAAAGACTGAACATATACAAAGAAGAAGAATATTGATAAGGATCATCGAAAATTAATAAATAAAAATTCGATGTCTAGTGATGACAGACGTCAAGACTATAATAATAATACTAATGTCTTTATTTCTCACAGATAGATTATACATAGAAATAATAATAAATCTACAGAAAATGGTAAAGTCCATTTGAGAAACTCGGAGGAGTATCACTCTGATCAGCTTAACTACTAATCAATTACAGGGTGAGTCTTAAGGAAGTGCAAATATTTTCATGGCTGGTAGATCTAGATTAAAGAAACATATTCTCTCTTTACCGTTTCTCAAACAAGTCCAAAATAACCGAGTTATTCAAGTTTAAAAAGTGATTGAAAATGAATGTATATTTTTTTCAAACCACAAAAGTATTAATTTTTGCGACGCGATTGACAATATAAAAAAGTAATTTTAACACTTAGACATAAAAGTAAAGCACTTTTACACCTAAACCAGAAAAAAACCTCATAGACGTGTTCCTGGGGACGAAATATACCACGCCTAAAAATATGTACACTTATTTAAGACTCACCCTGTACAATAATAAAAAATACTTTTAAAACCCAATAAAATTAAAAAATTGTCTAGATCCTCCACTGATTGCACTAAAACATTTTTGCGAATACATAATAATGTAGAAGACGTTTGAAAAATTTGCGAGTATCTACTATCCTATAGTAATAATCTCGAGTAATACCGTATGATCGAGAAAAAACGGCGTCAGCGATGGCTATGGAATGAAGATCGCTGTCATTTTATATGTAAATTTATATGGGAAATGTCATTGATGTTCATTTTCCAGCCAACTGGACGCCGTTTTTTTTCGATCATACGGTATAAGAAATAAGTAAACACAGAGAGACAATAAAAGAAAAAACAAATAAATAAAAAACTAAGAATATAAAATTTATATTTTCTATATGCCTTATATACCGGTATATACCGGTTGCGTCTCAAAAATGACTCACCCCTCTAACTTTTTTATTTTTATATGACATTAATTGGGATTGATTGACATATTCAATTCTTTTCGGTAACTTCCTGTTTCACCAGAAATAACTACAAATTTTGATTTTTAAATGGCACCCTCGGTATTTTTTTACGTTATTCGATAGAAAATGACACTCTGAATAGAATGACATATCATATGTCACCTTTTGACATTTTCACATACGGTTTATTTGAAATTGTAACATGCGGTTCATAACGACAATTTGACTTAATTTAGTTATTTTGGTGTTCAACATAATACCCATAACTTTATAATCAAATAAGTGACTAAGTTTACTACCGTCAACGACGTTATAAAATTCAAAACTATTTGTCTCAAGTAACTTATCGGAGCTCAAACTTCCAATAAATTTAAGAACGTTCAAATTACGTTATTTTATCGCGGTCTTAGTTCGATTTCTCGCAAAATGCATCATCGCTCTTCACGAGGAAAGAGCATTATACGAATAAATGCCCAGATTTTGAGCACTTACAGTCGGAGAAAATATACGAAATGCAAATGGTTCTCCTCACTAGCGCCAATTCGAAGAAGATTTTCGCCTTTAACTTAAATGCTCGCTTTATGAGAAAGAAATGCACGAAAGGAAGACAGAGGTGTAGATAGAAGCATTAAATATACTTTTAAAAGTAAAGTTGGAAACCGTGAATGATTGAGAACCTCAAAATTAAGGGAATAAATTAGTGGGTTCAATTATATTTATGTAGTACTTATGAGTATATGATTAGTGATGGGATAACTTAAGCGAAAATTCGCTCGAGTACTCGATTATTGAAATAAGCGACATCGCTCGATTATGAACGAGCGGGCTGGTAGATCTTGATAAAAGAAACATATTTTCTCTTTACCGTTTTTCACATACATAAGTCCAAAATAACCGGGTTATTTTTCTGTGAAAATTAAAAAAAAAATATTTTTTGCTTACATTTTGAGAGCCACTGAATCTTTCTGATGGTTTTCTTTCATTCTTCTAATTAATTCTTCTATAATTCATCATTCTTCTAAAATTCGAATCAAAAAAGTGAAACAATTAAAAAACAGAACGGTTTGAATTGTGAAACAATTAAAAAACAAGAGGTTTCAGTTTTCAGTCACAAAATACCTAGATAATTCTAGTTTATATCTTTTCCACAGCTACTTTCACTTTAACTAATGACACTTGGAGTCAGGTGATTTCGTCTCTTTTATTCAGCATGTTGAGATGAGTTGACATATTTTCTTTTTGATTAGTCAATAGCAATGCCAGTTTTCTTTTGTTATGTATTAATAATGTACCGAATAAAACTAGAACTAGTTTCTTACAATTTTGATAATAATTTAAGAATTATTTTCAAATCTATATGCTATCCCAAAATTGATATTGAATGTTGATTGTTCATTTATTCTGGAATAGTAAAAATAATCATTCCTCGTATTATTTTTTTTCAATTTTCGAAATAGCCGTATTGCGTGTGTTACTATCTGGAAACTGATATATCAAATTCAATTTATTCTGTAATGTTCTATATTTCATTACAGATATATCTAAACATAGGTTATAGGTTTATAAGCGATATATGTATAGCTTTATACAAGTTATAAAACACTTAAAACCGCCCGTGATGCCGCTACATTAGCTGCAAAGTTATAAAAAACTCGTAAAAGTATTTTTTTTTCATCACTGAAAATCGGTATTTGCTAAAAGGGTAGTTCTAAAAATTGATACAGGAAAAAAATACTTTTTACTGTTACATCTTAAGTTTTGAGAGACAGGGTGGTAAAATTTTATAATTTTCTTGTTCATGATAACTCTGACGTTATGAAAGACATCTTTATAAAACTTGACAAACGGCTCCTATGCATCAACGCAGGGCAACTGGGAGGTACGGTTTGATAGTGTTATTGGAACTGCAATAGACTATGGTGTAACCGTCGATGTTGCTGCGTTGTAGATTTAACCGTGGATTGGCTAAAAGATGAGGAAGCTGCATGTCAGAGGTTTGTTCTGTGCTGATTTTCTCGGAGGTCAGTATGGCTGGCATAGCGATGGTTTCTATGCGCGAGAGAGAATCAGCAACAACATTCTTGTCCCCTGGTGTGTACTCAAACTTGGTGTCGAACTGCGCAACAAAATCCAACTGCCTGCATTGGCGAGGTGATGCCTTGTCAGATCGTTGCGCTAGCGCGAACGTGAGTGGTCTGTGAAGATGGAAAAATGTCTTCCTTCCAGGATGCGCTGGAAGTGTTTGATGGTCGCGAAGACTGCCAGGAGTTCGCGGTCGTATGTTGAATAACGCTGCTCTGTTGGTGAAAGTTTCCTGGAGAAGAATCCTAGGGGGTTCCATGATCCATCAGAACGTTGTTGGTCGAGTGCGGTGTCAAATCTCGATGCGTGTGTCAAATCTCGTCAGCGAGTAATGGTAGTAAGTAAATAAGTAAGCATATCATTAAGAAACACCCTGTGTTTAATATTACTTAAGTCCCTTTCTCAACATAATATACTTAGGTAGTAAACATAACCGTTTTCTGTTGTATGAACTGCATTACAGGCAGTATTTAGAATAGTTATGATTTTAAAACAGATTTCCCTTATTTAATTTACGTTTTACTTATTATTAATTATATTATTTTTGAAGATAAAACAGCTTAGTTTATCAAATGTTGAATGGTCATAAAATCTACATTGACAGTTTAAGTTGATTTATATATGCTACTTTAATGTAATAATGTATATTTTTAAAATAAATCATATAGACAAGATCAATCCTCTGACATTTTTCTGTACCCGCCACTGGCAGCAAATTTGAAGTTCCACACAACATAATGCCTTTTTATTTATATTCTCCATTGAGGCGCACAATACGTTCTGATTTTAAATCAGTCCGGAGCAGTGGGGCCTTTTTGTTCTTGCACGGCGCGCAATATTCCAAGATGGATTTTCCGCAAACCCACAATGCCTCAAAAAGATTTATATTTTGATTATGTGTTTTGTTGGAATTTTTCTACAAAATATTATTTTGAAACTTAACGTTATAACACAATAATTTTACTTCTTTTTTTTCCATAGCAACTGTTAAAATTGTCTTATATCTATCAAAAATAGTAGATAAAATAGTATTTTAACCGCAGGGGTAGATTAAATGATACTTTAACAGCGAGGATAGGTTTAAAACTTCATTTCTTCTCGCACATTATTTAATTACTTCCATTTTTGAAAATTTTTGTATTCCTTTTCAGAAGTTATTCGGGATTTAAATGGAAGTAGTTTGGATATGGCGTTTGTCGCCTCAGCCTGATTATCTGTTAGTAATTTACTGATTTCGTTTTGAGCCATTTCTGGCTCCAATTCAATCAGCAATCGACACAAAAGAGAATTAAAAAATATTGACCCAAAACTGACAACTAAAGAGACAGCTTTATTTATTTGTCAAATTACATAGAAACCAACGCCAACCCAGCACAATATTTTTTCTGCTCGTAATAAATTCCTTGAAATAATAATTTCTGGATATTTTTTAAAACGTAACTCGCTATCGAAAAAAATATTGTTTTATACACGACTATAAAATTGCATTATCGTCTCCCGAAATTTGAAGTGAATTAATCTTTTCGGTCGACGATAAAATACCATTTTATCGTCTTCTATGAAAAATAACTATTAACTATCAAATTTCTGAGCAACTATGATACTTTCTAACACATTAACACTTTTTTATTTGAAATAATTAATTAGAAATGATAACCATACTTTCATATGTCAATATAATAATTGTTTTAATAATCTCTTCAATTTAAGATTTGCAAAAATTCTATTCTTTTTTTGAATAGACAGCAATAAACACAAATGTCATATTCTAACAACTTTAACAAATCTAACACGCAATACTTATTAGCTTTCATCTAAGGTAATAACACAGCTGATCCAGGAAATAAATTATTAAGGTTAGAACAATAACTATCTGTAACCATGCAATAGAGAAATAATGCATTTTTTTCTATTTACCGATGCACTTGACTACGGAAATTGTTGTGCCAATAATTGGCGGATTTTTTAATATAATTATATCTATGGTTAGAGTAAAATCTGTTTTTCTATTTCTAATTCAACTTGACGCATTCACAAATGCTCGAATTACAAGTAAATAAATCTTTTTTTTTTTTTACTATACCGGGTGCGTCTCAAAAGTGGCTTACCCGTATAACTTTTTTATTTTTTCAGATAAAAAAACGAGATTTGGTATTTTAGTATATGACATAAATTAGGATTGACTAACATATTCAATTGTTTTTGGTCACTTCCTGTTTCACCGGAAATGACTACAACTTTTGATTTTTAAATGGCACCCTCGGTATTTTTTACGTTATTCGATAGAAAATGACACTCTGAATAAAATACATATCATATGTCAACTTTTGACATACTCGCTTAAGAAAATCGTATCTTAAATTTCAATCTAGAGTGCCATGGCTGTGTTAAAAACACTATTTGATCGTTTAATATTTTTAGTGTCTTGTCTTGGCTGGTTTAAATATGCCCAAATCGTATTTTTGATCATATCTCAATTTTTTCAAATGGAACAAGGGTGGCTCATTAGCATATTTGGAAAAGCATTTTTTACGAATAATTTGGTACCGCACACTTGGTATTTCGAGTCTAATTGTAGTTAGGTTAAAAATGTCAAAAATTGATATATGGTATGTCATTCTATTTAGAGTGAAAAAACTAACCATTTTATGTCTAGTAAATACAAATCTGAAATTTTGAATTCGAAAAAAATACTCGCATACATGCTAAAAGTGCAATACATATTATTTTTTCAAAAAACTTTAATAAATTGGACTCTGAACAACGATAATTGTTTGTCAAATGGCACGATATGCGACTGGCGTTTATTCGGACATTAATAACCGTTAACAATAGCTTTTGTTGTTTTAACAACTTTAATTTTAGGTCGTAATTCACTAATTTTAGGGTGCGGAACGCTGGTGAAATTCAACGAGTTTCACGACTCTTTTAGGTAAACACTTTTTAGGGTCAAGGGACGCAGTCACGTAATGCGAAACCAAAATGATCAACGCCTTGTAAACCTATAAAATATATTTTGTCTGGCAACTTATATTTTAGCCAGAGATACTGTGAGGCAGATGGATTTAACGTTAAATTCTTCTTATTCTTATTCTTTCTAGACATAAAATAATAAAGATAATATTTCTCCACGGACACACATATGTGATCCGATCGTCAATTTTTGTCCAGTCGTGATTCGATTAGGACAGCACAATTTCCGCCGACCACAGAAGGAAACTTTATCTCATTGCCATCGTAGACGACAAATAAGAACTTTCCTGTCGGCTCTAACTAAATGTTCCATAACGCAATTATTCTGTGGCAGATCTCGGCGGAATAAGAAAAGGATCCCCAATCCGCTGGCTCTATATAATAGAGAAAAAGTTTGGAGTTATATTCGATAGTATTGGGATTAAGTTTGAGGAAAAAGAGTAGTGGATAGTTCGTTTTTCTCTAGAAGACCAATTACCACTTTTTCTTTAGACAAATTATATTTCAGTCCTTGATTCGGACGTAGATTAGAAAAGTAGTTTGTGGATTTACAGCATTTAAAATTGGATTCATTAAAATAACACAGGGCAGCAATGTGTATTAGAAAAAAAGAAAATATTAACTAAAAAGCGGAAGAAAGAATGTTTTAATGTTTATAGAACAGAAGAAACTAACATATGTATAGTACAGGCATGTTAGGAGGTAACCAAGATCGTTAAAGAGTAAAGTTAACTCTTCTTCTTACACTGCCATAACGTACCATAAAATACGCGGGATCTGAATTTTATCGCCAAATCTGAGACAGTGTCCTGTTAAAAACCCGGTGACAAAGATTGTTCTTACTTAAATCTATAAAAATCTTTAATTGGTCCTAAGTCCTAAGAAATTTCTTCCGATATCTTAGACCGTTGGGGGATGTCCATTTCAGATTACGGATGGAGTCTTCCAGGTACTTCATTTCTGCTTTAAGTTTGTTTTCACTTGAGAAGCAGAACGGTTCTGGTCCAGTTAGCAGAGTGTTCACTCCTTTTATAGCTAGATCGTTTGCTTTTTCATTACCCTCTATCCCTTGGTGGGCTGGCACCCAGAGTAGAAGGACTTTATTTGCTTTGCCTAATTTGTTCAGCTTTTCCAGACATTCTTTGACCAATTTTGATCTTTGGTTACTGTGTCGATCGCTATTAAAGCTGCGTGACTATCGAATAAAATGGTGATTTCTTCTTTCCGATAGGTCATATCTAAGATAAGTTGTACGCATCTTTCGATAGCGTAGATTTCTGCTTAAAGGATGCTGGGGCAGGTGCCTATTGATTCGGGGTATTTAATTTTCGACCCAAATACTCCTATCCTTGTTCTTGCTTTGGTTTTGAAAGCGGCAGTATACCACATTATGATATAGTCTTTTAACTGCTGAGCAAAAGTTTGCCTCTTCCAATTCTTTTTGTTTTTGTATAGTGGGTGTTTCTCAAAGTTGTACATTCTTGGTATGTCATCCACTGAGATTTGGTGTTCCCAGCTCCCGAGCTGACAATTCTCCCAGTACTCTTTCCGTTAATGACCACTGGCATATCTATTAATGACAATATGCAGTGGTGTTAGCTCTAAATTGGCCTCCATTGCTGCCGTTAGGTAGGTTCTCTTATCATCCGGTGCAGATGCATGCTAGTCACGGCTAACCACAATGAAACACTATAAAAAATAAAGTAATATTAATATAGACCACCCGTTTTAAAATGCAACCGATGTTTTACATCAAATCGACAAAACCCTCAAAAACTAGCATTCCAAAAGTTACAAAGGCCATTGTTAGGGCGTTATTAATGTCCGAATGCAGTAGGGCGACCCTTCGCATACGGTTCCCAGTAATAATTATCGTTGTTAAGCGATAATTTATCGGTCTACGGCGCGGAATAAAATTATCGCCGTCGCAGTGTAAACGCTGCAGCGTTTTCTTCGTTTTGCAACGCGAGCAGGGGATGATTTGCGGTTTCTGGGGTAATAAAGGTATATGGCGCTTCTATAGTGCTTTATTTTATGCGAAAATTGAATCGTTTTTAGCGTGCTTTGGTTTAACAGATACTTTTAGTTGTGTTTTTTCTTTCCTTACTTTAAAAATAGGCGGCTTTCTAAGAAATCAGGACTATACGTTTTAGTATTGAGTAAAACAATCTGTCTGGAAGTGATAATATAACAACCTAGATGTATTAGTCATTTTTTCATTATTAGAGATTATCTTTCCTATAGAAAAATACCTTTGTTGTAGAAAGTTTAGGTAAGTAAATTTGTCCGGAGTGTGTCTATCCTGAATACCTTGTACCAGGTATAAAAAATACCTTCTTAAAGAAAAGACACAACTGTTATATCGAACTGTGATGGTATTTATTTTCTGATTTGCGTAACTACAAGGCTTGTATATCAATATACAGTACGTCTGTTCGTTCTGTAGCTACGGGGTATCCGTGAGAAGGGAAACGATATTCTCTCGATGTCTTTCGTAAAAAAATAGACGACGCGTACCATCAATAAAAATTCAACAAATTTGCAAGTAGCCAATAAAATGAGTTGGCGGAGCGATTTGCGGTGACGTACTCGTTAAGACGACGTATAAAATAAATTGCTGTTTATTTAAATATTTTTTGTCCGCATTCCTTTCATAGACACAGATCCAGCAGACGTACTGTACTATACTATATACTGCCATTACTCGCTAACGAGTATTTGACACGCATCAGAAGATGGTCACGCAAGGCGTTTTCTTTCATGAGCTTTTCTATGACAAATCCGATACGTGATGTTATTTGTCTACCGCACTCCGGACATTCAAAAATCATTGCTTTGTTACCTCTTTACTTTTGTTACCTCTTTACTTTTTAGTTGTCGCTGTTAACTGAGTTTACAATTCTTCTCTATTCCGTTCTATTGTGAGCTGCTTCTTCCCACTCATTCTGCTTGTTAATCCCCTTTAAGTTTTCGTGGAAAATATCCTTGTACCTTTTGAGTTGTCCACCCGGATTCTTCTTACCGTCTACAAGCTCACCGTAGAACAGAGATTTTGGTATGCGGTTTTCTTGCATTTTGCATAGGTGACCAGCCCATCTTAAGCGGGACTTTATAATCATGACTTCAATATTCTCGCAGTTAGCTTTTTCAAGGACCGATACGTTTTTGGACATGATGAAACCATTTGATTCTTAAGAGTTGTCTAAGATGTCTCTGCGTTCATGTGTCGGCGGTACGGCACCCTGGTTCGCTTCCATATAACATATAACATGGTGGGAATTATTATTGCTCGGTACACTGCGTATATCACTATCCGTTAGCAAGTTAATACTGAAACTAAGTAGTGAAAAATTATTGTATAGAATTATTGTATACATATTATAGATTGTGCCATAAGGATTCTTTTACATTGCTTTTCTTTCTTCTCTTTTAAAATTTTTAAATTTAGCATTTTGTTAACGATATAAAAATACAAAAAAAATATCCTGCTCTTAAAATAATTTTTAAACTTGGCACTTCTTATACTATCTTAAATATTTAAAAATGTAAACTAAAAAAACAACAGAGAACAAAAGATATCATACTCTCTTTTTAACTAGATCCAAAATTCATTCACATTATTAAAACCAATGCAAACTTCAAATATTTATTTTACACCATATTCCAAACAATCCCAACATAAATCTCGGCCCGTTATTTACCCACTACCCCTTCGTCATGGGGTCTAAATATGTTACTTCCTTTAATTCTTGCGGCCGACTCACATCTGTCTTTTAATTGACTTCTACAATTCATATTAACATTCCCAGACCTTGTCTCCAACAACTGTGGGGTCCGTTATGGCTCCTTTTGTGTGTGTCAGTTTCTAGATTCGTAGAGGTTACAAGATATAAAATACAGAGGGCGTTTTATTGTTTTAGATGTCTTGTAAAATGAGAGAACATGTAAAACGTGCGGCGTGTAAGACATAAATAAATTCTTTATTTAATTATCAATTACACTTCTATTCAGAGAAAAACAAGGCAACAGTTTTAAAACTGATTTCTTTCTCAATCAAGTAATTTAAAAAAATAGATAATATCTTGTTTTAAACCAAGCACTCTAAAAAAAATTTAAGCTATTTTTATATTTCTTCATTGGCATTCCGCATTTCATCATTATTAGATATAAAATTACCTGACATGATTTTCCTTTTGGATGAGAAGAACAGCTTATTATAAAAAAAACTGAAATACCCCAGCATCAGATAAGATAAATATCATCTTCAAAACCCAGTAGTTTTCTGTTATTACAACAAACGTCTCTTTTAAATTAATCTGAACTTTCATTGCTTGTTAAGTGCGTATCTTTTCTATAATAAGCCCATTCGACTATGAGATCTGAGAAAAATGATAACAATCTGATATTCAAGAGCTATTCTATGTTTCCCAGCCAGCTGTAAAAAATAGAAAATGACTAGTATGTACTTTGAACTATATTACACATTCCCTTAAGATTAATTATGAAAGTGAATTTAATTACAGTTTAATTTCGGAAAAAAAAATAGTGTACAGGGTATCCCGTTTTTGTTGAAATCCTACGGTATCTCCGTTATTCGTGAAGATCGAAGGATGCGGTTTGCACAAACCTGTGTCACTTTTTTGTCAAACGAAAGATGCCGTAAACAAAATTTTCATAGCTCTCTTCGTTCCTGAGATACAGGGTCTTTTTGAAAATTTTGCAATTTGGGACACCCCCTGTATATCTGTTATTGTTAAAGGTATCGAGAAAGTGAAAATTGTTTTTTGTAGAGCTTTTTACGTAGAATACAGTGGCGTAGTCTGTTATTCTAAATAATATTTTTAAAGATATGAACTAAAGTTATGTATATTTATAAATTATATGATCTGACTAGCCATAAGCTTCTCAAAAATATATATCGCTCTATATTAATTTTCACTATTTCCTCTCTAACCACCTTATCGATATTATCCATAATAACGGAGATACGGGGGCTGTCCCAAATTGCAAAATTTTCGAAAAGACCCTGTAGCTCAGAAACGAAGAAAGCTATGAAAATTTTGTTGACAGCATCTTCCGTTTGACGAAAAAGTGGCATAGGTTTGTGCAAACCGCATCCTCCTATCTTTACTAACAACGGAGATACCGCATGATTTCAACTAAAATGGGACACCCTGTACAAATGTGAGAAAATCAGACTTATTTAAAGTATTTTTTAGTATTATTATATTTAGTATTATCTTTCTAGGCTAAAACATGTCGAAATCTAATACAATTCTTCTGTATATTAAAATCCATGAATAGATGTAAAGTTATTTAGTATTAATATATCGAAAATGTGGTCCCCGATTCCTTATTAGTTGAAAAATTATGGCGCCCAGTTTAAATTTTTTCACAAAACGATTTAGTGAACTTCTGCCCGCAAGCGAGCAAGAAACAACGGTTTGGGGTCGCTAAATCACAATAAAGGTGGAGAAGCAGATGCTTTTACGGAAAATAACATGGATTTGTTGGTACCAACAGTCACTCTTGAGACCGTGCACTAGTCCACACATGGACACATGGAGTATGTTCTCTATTAATTTTAGTAGTTTCCACTGAAGTGTTATTTGATGTTAGGTATCACTGTGTCTTTAGGCACTAGTATAAATATAAATAATAAAGCAAATTGTGATTTTTAATAATACAAATTTTGAACGATCTCACGTGAGCCTCAAAAAGGTCTCATGTAATTTACAAACGCCTCCTAATTTATGAAGAGCTCATTTCCCGACAAAAATCGCGATACACATTTAGTTTTATTGGGCGACCGGTACCCGGCACATTCTCTTCTTTTAGCCTTATTGGCAAAAGCGCGCCGCCAATCTGCATTCATCGCAAAAACCCGAGGAGCGTCTCGAATAAGCGAAGAAACGATACGGATCTAATCGCAATCGTATTGTAAAACTATCGTACCTGTATTACACCGACCGATGAGATTTAACGATAGAAGGAATAGCCTTTACATTGGATTCTTTCAAAGAGAGAGAAAGGGAACATTATCGTAATCTTGAATGGAGAGGAAGCGATTTTAATAAAATGCGGATATGCGCTCTCGTTCGAAGACCAATTGTATAATTATATAATAGAGCTTTGCAGATGGTGTTGTCTGCATGTTTTTCAATAATGCTGACCAGCCAACAAAAATTGAGGATTTTAATTCAGAAATGAATCTTTGGAATATTAAAGAAATTTAAAGTGTTATATATTTTTGTTATTTTTAGCCCTATTTTCATTAATTTTTTAGCAAGTTGTATACAATTATATCAACTTTAATTCATAAACTCAGTTTTTTGTAAACTTTAGTATTTGGCATATTATACAGGGTTAATGAAGAGGTTGTTTTTTTACCTTAACTTTAAAACACCCTGTGCAAGAATTTCGTGTGCAAATTTTTCTAAAATACAATTTTGCAGTCAGAACCATGTCTCCTGAGCATTTTATTTTTTGGATCATGTCAATACATAGTTTGGTTAATTTTTAAGAGCGAAATGAACTTGCCACCAACAATTTACAATTTTTCAATTATCATTTCTTTTTGAAGTTATTTTTCAATATGACAAGCCGGCTTTGGTGATTATTGTGAACTATATACTACTATGAACTGCCCATCATATTCGACAGTTGGGAAATGCTTAGCAGGAGGCTTAGAGATGGCGAAGCGGTACCAGCTTCATTAAATGAACTTCGCTTGGCTTTTAAAGAAGAATGGAAAAGCATAACGCAATATGATATATGAGAGTATGAACGGACGTATACAGGCAATTACAGCAGCCAAGGGAGGCATTACAAAGTAATAGAGTATATTTTGCAATTTTTTTTTCTGTTTGTATACTTGAGTATTACAGATGTTTTCTTTAATATCGTTAGTTCTGTTATCGTTATTAATGTTTATTAAAACCAGGACTGTATCATTAGTCTTTAGCGTTTTCTTTTTAATTTAGTATAGAATATCCAACGCAGCGTAATATGACACTACGACAATAGTCCCGAAAACCATCCCGTCATATTAAAAAATTACATCAATAAGTGAAAAAATTACAAATTGATCGCGATCAGTTCATTTCGATCTTAAAAATTAACCAAAGCATGTTACTAATTTTTATCTGCAGAATATGCTGCCGAAGTTTCCGGAAATTCACAACCAAACCAAAGACTAAATGGTATTCCATATATCCTCTAATGGTATTCCAGTTGCAACCAACATTATTCTGTTATTAGACCACCCTGTACAAGTAAAGGGCTAATATAAAAATTACCCCCTTGGATTCAAAATCCACTGGTTTTTGTACCTATATAAAGTTAATATTTTCATTTTTAAAACATTAGTGGCTTTGCCTTGGAATTTATGATTTAAAAATTAACACAACTTTTTTAGGATTTATTTTATGTCACAGCGACAGCGGTAAAAAATTTAGCTCATTTGATAAAATTTCATAAAACCGAAAATTGAAAAGTAACCTAATTAAAACACGTACGAGTTACACCGCTGAATACCCAGACCCAGTCAAAAGCCCTTAGAACCAAAACCCAGGCTCCTTTGACGCAGCTTTAATATTCTCTATTTAACGTTTAATTAGCCTTAATCAGTCCTGGAGGGGAATAAACTCCCTGACGATTCGAAAGACAAATAAAAATTAATTAGGGACTCTTTCAAACAGATATTTCACTTTGTGCGTTCAAAGGCTGCCTGTACCGAAACCTGGCAACTTTTACAAGCGGTGAAAAATGAATCACCGATGGTTGGTAATAAGGGTATCTTTCGTAAAATATCATCTGTTTAATTTGCCTTTTGGGTTTATATCTCTGATAACTTTTGAATTATTGCTGTAATTGAAACAATTTATATTTCGTAATTAATTGTTTTCATTATACATAGACGTGTATAAAAGATAGACTAACTAAATTATGTCATTTCATTGACGTCAATTTTTTGGCTTTTCTATATCTTCTTGAAAATGATGACTTGTGAAACTTGCGACTCTGTGAAATCGACATACTTTTCAATTCAATTATAGTGTTTACCATATAAAAGGAACGAAGTTAAGTAAAGGATTTTAAGTTAATGTCATCTTTTTACTGCTAAAGCTAACCTAGACCCTCGGTCATAACGTTGTCAATGGCCGATGTCCCCAATGGCCTACCTACTTAGCGAGTGTCTAAATCGCCTCGCGTGGACGAGCAGTGTGTCAATAGATTTACACTATCGCCATGGAATAATAGCAGAATAGGGTTTCCAGACGGCCACCCAGTCATCCACGCGCATCGTCTAACATCGCTTAACTTCGGTAAGATCTACCAGATGCGTCTCAAAAGTGGCTCACCCCTATAAGATAAAAAAAACGAGGTTTGGTGTGTATTATTATATGACATAAATTAGGATTGATTGACGGTATTCAATTATTTTCGATCACTTCCTGTTTCAGCGGAAATGACTACAACTTTTGATTTTTAAATGGTACCCTAGATATTTTTTTACTTTATTCGGTAGAAATGACACTCTGAATAGAATGATCAATGCCAACGAATTTCATATGCCAACTTTTGACATTTTTGCATATTTGAAAAAAAAAATTCTATTTTCTAATATCTTGTTTTTGCCAGTAAGGAAATACTTTGAAAACTGAACGTCGCAATCTTCCACCCTAAAGTAGCATGTTTTTTCAACAAACAAAAATATATTTTCATAGAAAACGTTGCCAAATCGAATTCTATCCTCCGGCGCTCCAACTGCATGTCCGAAAATCTTTTGTGGACCTTCCGCAGGACACTAAAACTCCTGCAGGACCGTAAAGCCCTGCAGAGCTGCTGGGTTTTATTTATTTATCGATCGGCAAGCCGCTTTTCGAAGAAATGGAAAAGCCTGTGCCAGAGGCGTTCGTGTATAACAGCTCCAGATTAGACTGAAATTTTCGTAGATATGTCGTGTGTTTTTTAAAAATTTTATTAGTAAATATAAATATTCGTCAATAATAAAAAAGACACAATTAAAATGTCAATAATAAAAAAAACACAATACATTCTGTAGATTGAAATTTAAATGCTGTTTTTATTTAATTAAAAATGTCTAAAGTTGAAAGTTGATATATGATATTCGAGATGAAATGCCACTAAAGAAATACCCAGGATACCATTCAAAAATCAAAAGTTGTATTTCCGGTGAAATAGGAAGTGACCAAAATTAATTGAATACGTCAATCAATCCCGATTTATATCATACACAGCTCTACGCCCTATATACTTAACTACTAACATTTAGCATTGTTATTATTATCATAGGACTTTTTCATTATACGGTAAAGGTAATTAAATATTAAAGTTAACAATTATTTACAAATTTGTAATGATACTATTCGACTGAATAGATAGTGGAATAAGTAATAAATATTTTTACCAATTATTTTAATTTCGTAAAATTCAGTATGTTGAATAATACTTCTCTAATATTAAAAGTCTGTTTTTAGTGAGAAAAAATTAAAGTAGAATAAAAAAAATGTTTTAAAAATAGTTCTAACTACACCACTGTGCTCTTGTAGTAAATAGGTACTCGTACATTTACAAAGTTTCTAGAAAATTTTAAAGAATTCAAAAGCATTCCCAATAGGAATTTGTATTTCTAAAAGAAACAGAATTTATAACATATATAAAAGATATATTTTTGATTCAATTGTCTTTATCCGGTTACATATTTATATATTTACTAGCGTGTACCAGCGACTTCGTTCGCGTCGAATTAATCATTTGTAATGGTGATGATAAAGCAAAGCAAGAATTTCCATTAACATAAAAACTGGATAAAATTTTCTCACATTTATGTCAGCATGAGAAAAAACAATATGGCGATATTATTATATAACTTGGTTGGTAATATTTGAGGGGTAGTTTCATCTCGTTGGAATTTGACTTTCGAAAAATAAGTTTGCCAAAAATAAGCTTTTTAGGTCAAGCAGTTTAAGCAGAATCGTGGTTAAGAAGTTACCCAACTTTTTGGGAGGCCCTGTATAATTTTTTTAAAAATTTCAAAATATGTAAAAGAAACCGAATAAAATTTGCTTGTCCAAGCGTTTTCCCCAAAGACTAGCCGTTTTTTAAATAACAAATATTGTAATATTTGAGGGGCGTTTTCACCCTCTTGGAATTTGAGATTCGAGAAACCCCTCCTTATCGAACCTCTACACCCCACGGTCAATCCGTTTGCCAAAAATCAGTTTAAACCTCAAGCAGTTTAAGCAGTATCATGATTACTCAATGGTCATATTTTATGAAACACACTGTATAAATTTATAAAAAATATTAAAATATGTAAAACAACAAAACAAAATATACGTGCTTAAGCGTTTTTCTGAAAAACTCACCGGTTTTTAAATAAAAAATATTTTAATATTTGAGGGATAGTTTCACCCCCTTAGAATTCGAGTTTCGAAAAATCCCTTCTTATCGAACCTCTACACCCTAAAGTCAATCTGTTTTCCAAAAATCAGCTTTTTACGTCAAGCGCTTTAAGCAGGATCGTGATTATCAATAACCAGATTTTTCGAAACACCCTGTATACATTTTTAAAAAATCTTAAAATATGTAAAAAAAACAAAATAAAATATACGAGTTTAAGCGTTTTTTCGGAAACTTGACGGTTTTTTAAATAAAAAATATTGTAATATTTCAGGGGTGGTTTTTCACCCTCTTGGAAGTGGAATTTCAGAAAATGCCTTCTTATCGAACCTCTACACCCTAGAATCAACCTGTATGCCAAAATTGAGCTTCTTACGTTGAGTGGTTTGAGCAGGATCGTGATTAATCAGTATGTCAGTCACTTAAGGATTTTATATATTAGTATAGATTAGATTTGCAATCATTTCAAATATATTGTGGTCCTCTTCTGGTCTCTAGATTACATTTTCCAGTCTCAACCTTTTAAAAAAATCTAATAACTTGAAGACTTAATCCTCCATATAGTTCTTTGTCAAGAGCTTATCATTGCATAATGCAAAGAATCGCACATTAGCCAGGCTGTCGCACTAACATAAAATTAAATGTTCTATCATTTCTTCTTCAGATTAACAAAATCTACACATGTCTTCATCCTCCAATATCATTAGATTTAGATACATATTGAGCTTTAAACGCCCTGTTAGAATACTCACTATAGTTTTGGCAGTCCTTGCTATCAGATCTGTCATAAATTTAGGCGAATGTTCTACTATGAACTTTTTCGCCTGTCTCTGCACTGGTTAATTTTTTCACCATTCTAGATATTTGTTATCCACTCTCTGTTTTGTAATTTTTGTGTTAATATATTAAATAAATGAAGGTCTTAAAACGGTTCATTAAATCTAGTCAAGGCGGTTTATTATCAATATATCAATTCATTAGGTACAAGAAAATGTTTTAGCATTCAAAATATGCAATTTTATACCAACTGATATTAAGACAACTAAAAACATCCTTATAAATTTAGATATAGTTGAAATTCAGTCAAAATCCTTGAATAACATCAGGTATAAGTATAAAATATCACCTAATTACTCCAAAAGTCCTGATTAGCTTCTCAATCTAACCCTCCGCCAATGTCTCGATGGTTCTTTCGACTCTTAACAGCCCCAAGCACCGATAGGGGAGCAATTTGGAAAAGTTTAGACTCGACAATCCCTCCTCGAAGGTGGAAAATGCGATATTGAACGCGCTCTCCTTGTCGTCGCGCCACGTGAAAAATGATTTTCCGATGCCAAAATTGGATGTTTTCGGTACTTTTATGGAGTCGATGTCGGAAACAGAACACGTCGTAGCGGATAATCTACGTTTTCGAGATGTTGGGTGAAAGAATGGCCTTGGAAAATGATATAACCGACGAGATAAGAGAGGACGAAATCTTGGAAAAAGAGGCAATAAGTGATTTAAGCTAAATTTAACGAAATTTCAACAAAGTTACATTCTAAATTTCACTCTGAATTTACAAATAGATATACAAGGCGTCCCAAAATTCCGTGGACATAGAGGTACTACGTATTTTTAGATTCACAATAAATTAAATCGACATAATATTTTTTTAAAAATGTCTATGATAATATACCGGGTGCGTCTCAAAAGTGGCTCACCCCTATAACTTTTTTATTTTTCAGATAAAAAAACGAAATTTTTATATGTCAGTATATTACATAAATTAGGATTGATTGACGTATTCAATTGTTTTCGGTTACTTCCTTTTTCACCGGAAATGACTACAACTTTTGATTTTTAAATGGCACCCTCGGTATTTTTTTACTTTATTCGATAGAAAATGACACTCTGAATCGAATGACATGTCATATTTCAACTTTTGACATTTTCGCTCAAAAAGAAATTGTATTATTAGAAATTTCAATCTAGAGTGCCATGACTGTGTTAAAAACACTAATTTTTAATCAAATAGCCTTGGAAAAATAGATTTGATCGTCTAATGTTTTTAGTATCTTGTCCTGGCCGGTTAAAAGATGCCCAAATCGTATTTTTAATCATATCTCAATTGTTTCAAATTAAACAAGGGTGGCTCATTAGCATATTTGGAAAAAAGCATTTTTTTACGTATAATTTGATTGGTATTTCGAGTCAAATTATCGTTATGAACCGCATGTTATAATTTAAAATAAACTATATGCGAAAATGTCAAAAGTTGACATATAATATGTAATTCTATTCACAGTGTCATTTTCTATCGAATAAAGTAAAAAAATATCAAGGGTGCAATTTAAAAATCAAAAGTTAGTAGTCATTTCCGGTGAGTCTTCTGTAGAGGTTAGTAATGTATGGCAATTACTTGATTTTAATGGTAGGCCTAAGTATATGGTTTTAATTTTAACTCAATACCTCCACTCATTCCCGAGATAAAGAGTCTTGACAGACAGACATTGATCTTATAAGGGTTTCGTTTTTTCCTTTTGAGGTACCTTAAAAAGAACTTGCCAATAATTAAGTTTAAATCTAATATTATTTTTAACTAGTAAGTATATTTCTTAATTTGTGATTATACGAGATGAGCTGTTATATTAAAAAAATTGGCATCAAACGTTGTCTATTCTAATCATCACCAAAACTTTTTAGAACATTAAAGCTCTACTCAAGGTGATTAAAAAATACTAGGTATGATTTGCCATTTCATTCGAGCATCGATACAAAATGGAAAAAAAACTGTTGACAAGAGTTTTTCAATTATCCACTATCGGCAAAAACAAACGTCAACATAGCATAAAGCAACGGAAAAACCCTGTTTATAAGCACAATAAAAAAAATGTTCGAAACAACAGTTTTTTTGTTCATTGGAATAAATGGGTTCTAACTTTATTTTTGAAATTTCAATGCTAAAAGCTCGTTCGATCTAGATTTTCAGGCTTATTAGTAATCATGAGTCATTTTAAAATGCAATATTCAATTTCTTGATAAGGTTTTGATATAGGTAGTACAGAAAAATTAATAGAATATGTCTTCCAATCTAATACATTTTTGAACATCATATAGAAAGGGATAATTTTTTCAATTATATTACTGTTTTTCATGAAGGTTTATTAATATTTGTCACTTTTAGTGACCATCTTGGAGGAATCATCTAAAGAGATAAGTGTAGATTGCTCCTAGATGTAGATTGCATGGGAGGGAGAAAGTTCATCTCGAGTTATAACTCATCATACAGTCTCAGGACTTTGACAAAAGCCAATATCTGAGACGGTTTTACAGAGACTGGCTCTCCATCTCCGATAACAGTCGTACCAAAGCTTGTGGTACGAATGTTCGGCGATGAGGCGTAATCAGAATTCGTCGTCCTTTCTTAGCTTCAATCTACTCAGGTGTTCATTGAGGATACAGTTTAAAAACCCTGTGACAATCCAAAAAATTTTCTTACTTAAATCAAGGAAAATCTTTGATATTTCTCGGTTGTAAATCCTAAGAAATTTCTTAGAGTGTCTTGACGTGACCAACTGAAAGCGAAACTGAAGAATCTCGAAAACTCCATCCGTAACTTGGAATGGGTGTCCTCCAACGGTCTAAGACGCTCGAAAAAAGTTCCTCAGAACCTACACGACCGAGAAAAATCAAAGGTTTTCGTTGATTTAAGTAAAAACAATCTTCGGATTGTCACGGGGTGTCTAACAGGACACTGTCTCCTCAACGAACACCTCAGTAGGCTGAAGCTGAGAAACAACGGCGAATGCAGATTTTGTGGGGAAAATGGGGAAACACCAGAACACCTGATCAATGAGTGCGCCGAGACAACGACCATTCGTGCCATGAACCATGAACTTTGGTACGTCTGATGTCGAGGATGGAGAGTTGGCCTCTGTGGAGCCGTCTCAGATACTGGCTTTTGTTAAAGCCCTGAGACTGTATGATGAGTTATAACGAGGACCATGTAGTTGGAGATAAGTTCAGATATCATCAAAACTAGATTTTTCACTTGTAGGTTTACTATTTTTATAATGTTGTATCCATTTTTAAGTATACTAGTTTTTCGGTAAGTTTCTTGCAAAAAGGCGTGGCAGTTTTTCTTTGTTTGCCAAAATTCGAAAAGATGGACGATTCATAACATCCTACTAAAAATGCATCTAGAAAGTCTGCTCCTCAATTATATTACTGTTGTTCATGAAGGTTTATTAACATTTGGAAGTATTATCGAAAGTGGTAAGTGTAGATTACTGTTAACTGTAGATTGCATGGGAGGTGGGAAGTTAATCACCGCGACCTTATATTATTGTATTGTGTCCCCCTTTCTTGAGTTATAACTCATCATACACTCTCAGGGCTTTGACAAAAGCCGGTACCTGAGACGGTTTTACAGAGATTGGCTCTCCATCTCCGATAACAGTCTTGCCCAAGTTTGTGGTACAAGTGTTCGGTGATGAGGTGTAATCTGCATTCGTCGTCCTTTCTTAGCGTCAATCTACTGAGGTGTTCATTGAGGAGACAGTGTTCTTTCTTACTTAAATCAAGACAAATCTTCCAGAGGATTCCCAATCCATGTTACAAATGTATATGAGTCAAGCAGGTTCTTGAATTCTTTAGTTTCCACTTGGAAAGCAGAACGGTTCTGGTCCAGTTAGTGAAGTGTTTGCTCCTTTTCTAGCTAGATCGTTTGCTTTTTCACTACCTTCTATCTCTTGGTGGGCTGGTACCCACAGTAGGAGGATTTTATTTTCTTTGACTAATTTGTTCAGCTTCTCTGGGCACTCGTTGACCCACTTCTAGATTGCCCCTAACTTTCGTTACATCAACCGAATTGTAGTATTCTATGTCTACTATTGTTAGTTTGCAATGTATAACTATTAAATTATTTCCCCGTCTTTGGGCACGTCCAATTGTCGATATAACTGAGTTCAGTACAGATATCAGTCTTTGATTCTTTGTATTTCTTCTCTAACAAGATATCCTACTACTTATATACAACACCGATTATTGTTGTCCTAGCACCTTGCCCCTGAACAGGGACATGGCGCAAAAGAAGCGAATTGGGTAAAAATATGTAAGCAAAGATTATCACTGGACGGTTCAATCTGATGTCTCTACATCCAAAAGTGACACAGTGTAAATCCCGGAACAAACGCTTTCCGTTGTATAATAACTAGAAAACAAACTAATTCAATGATAAACGATGATTGTTTGAGTTGAAACAATAACAATTAACAAAGTTTAATTGACAAATACAAGCAACCCACTAAATAGATACATTTATTGAATCGTTGATGCATCTATTTATTACCTATAGCCCTTTATAGCTAATGAAATTCGATTGGTACTGAATAGCATTTTGTTATCAATTTATTATCTATTTACATTTCTAAATTTTTACTTCGTAATTATAAATAATCTCAACCACTTCATTAAAAATAACTTTTGAAAAAGCTCTATGCTTAAAAATTCAGGCGGTGGTACTTCAAAGCAGTAATAATGGCTAATAAAGTCATTAGTCATCATTGTTAATAACATAATAAGTATCTACTTTTCGTCTTAATTTTAAAGATTGTGCAGAGGGAACTAAAGTCGTGTTTCTATACTATCTTTTTTTAGAAAAATTTAAAACTATAGATGTTAAAATAGAAATATAAAACACATACAAACAACTCAATGATATTTAGAAGGTCAATGCTTAAGGTATTATAATGAATTCACAATCAAAGGATAAAAAGTAAAGCAAGAAAAATCATATAATTGTAATAATTATAATAAAACATGTTTAAAGAGAATGTAAGAATATGTGAATTATTTGTCAATAAAAAATATAACCAAGATATGATTAAAAAGCTTTATGGTCAAAGAAAAAATACACTTAAGATATACAGGGTGGTCCGAACTGTATTCCAGAAACTTCGCTAGCATATTCTGCAGATAAAAATAAGTAAAAAAGTTCATATAAATATATGTCCTAAAATGCTTAGGTTCGGAGATACAGGGTGTAGAACTTTCAGTTTTATTTCGACTTTTTCCAAATAATTTCTGCAGTAACGTCAATATTTAGATGAAAATTGGTGTCTGTGAGAGAGTTTATTGACAAAAGATATTTGATTTTGATGTCAATATGACTCCTATTGTAGGAGACGCCACTTACATATTTATTAACTGGCTTGAAAAGTAATAACTTTTCGTCAAAAAATCGCGGAAATGTACATTTTTCACTCAGTAGTTTTATACTGGAACGGACGAAAAGTTATTACTCATTAAAACAGTTAAAACACATGTAGATGGCGCCCTCTACATTGAGGAGTCATATTATATTGACATCAAAATCAATTTTCTCATGTTAAAAAACTCCCAGACACCAATTTTCATCCAAATATTGACGTTACTTCAGAAATTACTTCGAAATAAAAATGAAACTTCTACATCCTGTATCTCCGAAACTAAGCATTTTAGGACATACATTTATGTGAAGTTTTTTACTTATTTTTTTCTGCAGAATATGCTGCCGAATACAATTGGGTCCACCCTGTATATTTGTTTCACACACAGTCAATATTTAAAGCGTTTGAACAGGATCACAAAAAAAATGTCAATTCCCCCTCCGTTTACATTCAGGACAACTGATCTAAATTTTATGAAAAAGAAAAAAAATAACAATTTTATTTTATCTTTAAAGGAAAGTATATCCATTAAACAAAGGAAGTAAATATAAATTTACTAAATCAACAAAAGGACTTAGGGAACCGTCCCTAAAAGAATTAAGTTTCGGGAAAATAGATAAAACTGCAGAAACGTTTGCCTAGTTTAGCGTCTGTGAATTATTGCCTGCTACTGTTTTGCTTTCTATCAGAGATATATAAGCTCGCGGTGTCAAAATAGAAATAAAAGATTTAAACTTGACAAAGAAAGCGATATAAATAAAAGGAATATGCAAGAAATAAGTAGAAAAGGCGATAGAAGAGACAAAAAAAGCGCATAACTGCGGAGACGCTACTTTTGAAATTGAGCCAAAACTGGGATGATATTACTGCAAGGCTCTGCAATAATATAAATGAAACTAGCGAAGATGTTCGTTTTTTATTAGTTTTAGCTAAAGTGCATTGTTCTATTTAGTTTTTCTATTTTCCCGTCGTAAATATCTCGTGTGTTTGCATCGAATGTTGTTTGTTGTAGTTGCAAGTAATTGGAAAAGTTTTCTACAATCGGTTTCGCGTATATAAAAGTTTGTTTTTCAGTGTCACTGAATATAGAGCGTATTTTCAAACAATAATGTTAACCCTTTAGTTAATAATAAAAAATATATAATTAATTTACATTTTTTTCCAATAGCAACTGTTAAAATTGCCTTATATCTATCACAAATAGTAGATAAAATAGTACTTTAACAGCAAGGGTAGAATAAATGATACTTTAACAGCGAGGATAGGTTAAAAACTTTATTTCTTCTAGCACGTTTTTTAATTGCTTCCATTTTTGAAAATTTTTGTATTCCTTTTCATAAGTTATTCGGGATTTAAATGGAAGTAGTTTGGACATGGGCGCCGGACAGGGGGGGCAAGAGGGGGCATTTGCCCCCCCCCCTGGACCACTGAAACAATAAAAATAAAAGCTATCTTCCATCATTACATCCATCTGTAAAAAAATAATTATTATTATGAAATTTTTAGGTGTTACCTGTAAAATAATAAAAAATGTGGTAATTATTGGGAAAACTGGAAATCGTCCGATTTTCACCAAAATTGGTATAACACTATTTTGAGGTCGTAGATTACGTATCTACTTTTTTCTTGGCGGTTTCTTACCGTTTTTCAGAAAAAACGGAAAATTATTTCAACATTGAATTTTTTCTTTATTTCGGCCCTATAAAGTAATAATAATTTTACTATGTTTTCATTATATTATCTAAAAGTTTATCTAAAAGCCACACTTGATTGGGGATAGAAAAATGTCCAACATTTTACTGAAAAACACTTTTCTTAACAAAATAGCACAGATACTACAAAATAGCAAAGAAAATTGAGACCAGATGGAAGTTTGACATTTGATATATCCTTCTTTCTCTATCCTATGTAATAAGAGAGACAAATATATTCTAGACCTAATCTAGAAATTTGAAAATTTACAACGTTGCCATATCTTCTATTTTTTCGGGTGATTAGGGATTTTAAATAAATTACTTATTATGAGATCGACAATAATTAAATATACACCTATATCCACAAAATTACGCGGAAGAGTTTTGATTGCATTGGTTTTAACTTCTTTGCGGAGGGGGTTAATCTTTTTTTGATATAATATAACAACAAAAGATTAACACCTCTGCATGGAAGTTGTAACCAATGCAATCAAAACTCTTTGTCACAACTTCGTGGTATAAATAGTCAGATCTCGTTGGTAAAATATCAGTTATGGGGAAGGAGCCGTTCTTCTGGCGACCGCTTTCGTAATTCGAGAATGAGCGAAAAATCACGCTAAATTTAGGTTTAGCATTAGCAGCGTTGCTTTAAATGCCAGAAACATGTAAGCTTACTTCGGGTTTCTCTTATTACCGATTCTGAACCGTCCTAGAACTGTGATGCGTATGCGCAGAAGAAAATATGAAGACATTATTTCATTTGCGCATGCGCTGCAGAGTTCTTGACGACGATTCGGTAATCGGCAAGAACCCGAACAAAGCTATAACCTAACATTTTCAGATTGTTTACAAATTTATTTTAGCAAATTTTCCTCTATTATGCATAGAATTGGTTAAAAAAGTAACAGAAAATAGCAAAAACATTATTGATTATTGAATACCTAACAAAATATGTGCTAGAAAACCTTAAAAATATGAGAAATTAAGAAAAATTCGATATTGAAATTATTTTCCATTTTTCTGAAAAACGGTAAGAGACCGCCAAGAAAAAAGTTCAGATTCGTAATCTAAATAGGGTGTATACCAATTTTGGTGAACATCGGACGATTTCCAGTTTTCCCAATAATTACCAAAAATGTCAATTTTTTATTCATTTTTACCTTGCCCCCCCCCTAAATTTCATTCTTCCGGCGCCCATGAGTTTGGATATGGCGTTTGTCGCCTCAGCCTGAATATCTGTTGGTAATTTACTTATTTCGTTTTGAGCAATTTCTGGCTCCAATTCAATCAGCAATCGAAACGAAAGAGAATTAAAAAATATTGACTCAAAACTGACAACTAAAGAGACAGCTTTATTTATTTGTCAAATTACACAGATACCAACGCCAACCCAGAACAATATTTTTTCTACTCGTAATAAATTCCTTGAAATAATAATTTCTGAATATTTTTTAAAACGTAACTCGTTAATTGAGAATAAAATTAGCCGAAGAAGTATGATATTGGGTTAGAATAAAATATTAAACCAAAAAAACTATTAAAAATATTCAAATCTAACTATGAAAGACTCATTTTGGTGGTATAATTATTGTGAAATGTTGAAACACTGGAGAGCTGGATGGCCTGTGTGAACCATTAGCTGAATAAGTAAAATATTAGATTTAACTAGTGAGTGATGGGATACCCCGCATACACCGGCTGTTTTTTAAAAGTATCTCAGCCCTATATCTTCTTTATTTTTTCAGATAAAAAACGAGATTTGGTATGTTAGTATAAGACATAAATTAGGACGAATTGACGTATTCAATTTGTTTTCCGTCACTTCCTGTTTCACCGGAAATTACTACAACTTTTACTGAAAACTATATACTGTCACCCTCGGTATTGTTTTACTTAAAATGACACTCTGCAAATGCTGACATATTATGTCAACATTTGGCATTTTCGCTTAAAAATCTTATTTTTAATTTTAATATAGTGTTCCATGGCTATGTTAAAAACACTAATTCCTAATCAAGGAGCCTTGGAAAAATAGATTTGATCGTCTAACGTCTTTCACGCCTTGTCCTGGTCGGTTAAAATATGCCAAAATCATATTTTTAATCATTTCTCAATTTTTCAAATGGAACTAGGATGGCTCATATGCATGTTTGGAAAAAACATTTTTACGAATAATTTGGTACCACACACTTGGAATTTCGAGTCAAATTGTCATTTTGAACCGCATGTTACAATTTCAAATAAACCATATGCGAAAATGTCAAAAGTTGATTGTCATTCTATTCAGAGTCTTATTTTCTATCGAATAAACTAAATAAATACCGAGGGTGTCATTTAAAAATCAAAAGCTGTAGTCATTTCAGATAAAACAGGAAGTGACCGAAAATAATTTAGTACAATTTAATACGTCACTCACTCCTGATTTATGTCATATACTAACGTATCTACCAAATTTCGTTTTATTATTTGAAAAAATAAAGAAGTTAAAGGGATGAGCTACATTTGAGTATACCTCACACCCGGTATAAATAATCATTTTTTAAAAACAAAAAAGTTTTTTGAAGTAGTATTTCCAAAATAATATTCTTAATAATAAATTACACGCTATAATGTTATTTCACAGAGAGCAGAGCTTAAATAAATACATTTTTTGCTGTTATTACCACACATTCTGATATTTCTCTGACTTTTAACCAAACACATACAGACGGCCAACTGATTGATCACTGTTGACAGATCCTGTTATATCGAACAGTCATATCGATTCGATACACAGCTACCCTGACTGCATCAAATCGAGATTTTCTAGGCCGATTCTGATGAGTTAAAGCAGCTTTTTCATTTCAAATCACAGGAAGAGTGAGGTAGGGAGATAAAGAGAAAAAATCCACCTAATATCTTTGATGTATTCGCTAACAAAGAAAATTGTTTTCCGGCCGTTTTTTTACAGCGTTTGATCCAGATCAAAGCTCGTGGACGTTCGCGTTGCCTATGGAGAAAGTTGATATTGTTTCAGGACTTAATATTAAAGCTTCAGTTATATTTTTTTGTAATAAACGATCTAGAAAATATCATCTTCGTCTTTGTTGTGTATTATCGTAATATCTTTTTTCCTTTGACATTTGAATGTCATTATATGAATGTCAGTTAATATTTTCGTACATATCATAGATAAAGAAAATAAATTTAGATTGGATAGCTCGTCAAAATATATAATTGTTTTGGGTCGCGTCCATTGTATGCGATCCATATGCGATCTGGCGCTGCTATACCGGTTGCTAAGAACAACAGCCAAACAATAACAGAAATAATTTTCTCTTGTCGAAGTCAGAATCTTCAAAAATTATAAAATCTTTCAAAATTTAAACCGCCCTCAATGAAAACTTGATATGTTTACAATGACTTGTGTGTGCCCGCTGAGCGAGTATATAAACGCTCAACTTGTAGATTGTACTTTAGTTTATAATCATCTGCTGATGATGCTAACATGGTTAGTGAAATGCGCGTCCAGTGTAAAAGTAAAAGTGTTTTGGTGTACTGAATATTTCTATTTGGTAATAAAAAATGTTTCTTGTTTTTAACTCGTTTCCAACCCAAACTTAAAATTTAAAACCATTTTCATTAAATCGCCAAACATTTTATAAAACACAATAACGCATAAAATAGATTAAAATAACATTCTTAGCCAAACTTATTAATATGTAAAACAATATTAATATTTCGTTGATTTTATAATAAAATGACTTCATTTAATCTTTGCATAACTTTGACATAACATGTCAATAACACATATTGAAGTATTCGGATAACTGGAGGAATATTTTTATAATGTTATTGTTTCATATTTTTATTGCATACAACCAAAACGCTCTATAAAACATATCAAAACTTACAATACCACCAATTTTTCAACATACAACTGGAAAGTCTGCAATGTGCCCGATTTGTTTTGGTTTCAGTGTAATTTTATTGAATGTGCTTGGTCATTCCACAGCACCAGGATGTATGCGCTAGATGTAGGATCCTAAAACTTCCTGAACGTATGCCAAAAACATAAATCCGCTGTTTAAGTATAAAGTACTAGGATTTATCTATCGTCCTGGGAGTTTGTTTTGTATGGAAGCCAAAAAGGGCCAAAATAATAGCCGATGTGACAAAAATGCATCCAACATTTTGTAAAATAAGGTATACTTTGAACTGTATTGTTAACAATAGTGACTTTTTAATAAAAAAAAAATCTCTTGAAAATTACTATTGTTTTGCTTTTGTACAGGGTGGGTCAAATTCGACGCTTTTAAATGGAAACACCCTTTTCTATAGGAGATAGACGAAAACTAATATCGGTGTCTGGAGCTCAACTTTTATCAAAAACATGATGGTGAAAACCGCATATCGATATCTGTTACCGTTTCGGAGTTACGGGGTGTTTTTCGAAAATATGCACTTTTAACAAATCGCTGTAACTTTTTTGCTATGGAAAATGTTGTATTTTTATGAAAACATTTCCAAAGCACCTTTTTACGTAGAATTTAATGGTTTAAGTATAATTTTTTTAAAATTAATAATTTAAGAGTTATCAACAGAAAATTTGATTTTTTATATGAGACGCCCTGTATATTTTTAATATATAGAAAAGAATTTAAAATTACCTTTCCAAAAATATAACACAGTTGATATTTTGCTCGATTTTTTCGAGATATAGAGTATATAAAAATTCGCCCGCTTTAAATAGTACTAGGCTTTGAACGGCACCGGCTGTAATGCAAAAAAATTCTAGCTGTGAGCATCAATTAAAACGAAAATAATATTTGCTATGAGAGATTCAGAATTTTATAACTATTTAAAATATATTTAACCAACATCAACACATTTAAACTATATCTAATCTAATAACAATAAAACTAAATAGCAAACCAAGACATGAGATTTTGCTACAGGTGTTCGACATATCGACCGTCTTCTGTTATGGACAGACGGGGCAGTTTTTGAACATTTCTCGCGGAATTCATTAACTCAGTGGGGGTGAAAGATACCCTCTCATAACTGCTAAGTATTTCTAATTCTTGTCTAGATTATAAGGAAGAATAAGGAACATTTATTTTTCCGCAAATATATCCATAGGACTCGACGGCTAACGGCTGGAATCTTGGTTGGTTATTCAATTATTGTTGAAATTGGATGCAAAAATTTGTGTCGGATGCAAAAAGTGCGTCGTCTTAATGGAAAAATATGTTTTCGAGTTCCATTAAGGGCATATCATCAATAAGGGGTCCAAAGCCTACTAGTTAAAAGTGGCGAACTTTTAAAAATTCTGTATTTCGAAGGGAATTATAACAAAATATCAAGTGTGCTATATTTTTGGAAAGGTAATTTTAAATTCTTTTCAGTTAATTAAAAATATAGAGGGTGTCCCAAATAAAAAATCAATTTTTCTGTTGATAACTCTTAAATTATTAATTTTGAAAAAATTATACTTAAACCATTCAATTCTACGTAAAAAGGTGCCTTGGAAATGTTTTCATAGAAATACAAAATTTTCCATAGCAAAAAAGTTACAGCGATTTGTTAAAAATGCACATTTTTGAAAAACACCCCGTAACTCCGAAACGGTAACAGACATTGATGTACGGTTTTCACCTTCATGTTTTTGATGAAAATTGAGCTCCAGACACCGATTCTAGTTTTCGTCTATCTCCTATAGAAAAGGGTGTTTCCATTTAAAAGCGTCGAATTTGACCCATCCTGTACAGAGTAAATTCAATTCGAGGGTGACTTTGGGATCTGCGAAAATATAAGAATACAAAGGGGATCGAAATATTGCATGATTTTACAACTTTGTTAATTTATTTGACAACGTGTTCAATAAAATGAGATTTTGAAAATTAAAAACTTCCGAAGATACTCGAGAAAAAAACGAGATGGGGGGAAAAATGGAGGACTACAATTGAGTGATAACTATACAAATATATAATACACAGGAAATATTATTATATCGAAACTATAAGAAATATTAAGAAATATTATTAAAATACCTCAACATTCAAGAAATGTTTCTATTTTATCATATATGTAGATATGTATCTTTAAAAAAAATAGCCGATTAATCGATGTATAAAGAATGATATTTCTTTTTCGATATCGCACACCCGAACCTCAATAGATGTTTACTGAAAATCCCAAGGCCGACCTAGGTTGCTTATAGACCCTTTTCACCCCCTCGTAGGCGAGAGGGTGCCTCGCGCCGTTGCGGTAGAGTGGGGTCCCACCCTACACCTTCTAGAAATCAGCCGTCGAAAAAGGGCATTGTTTGGGACATTATTGATGGGGGATGTTTTTGTCGCAATTTTTGCGAAACGGAGGGGGCGAGAAAGTGTGCTCAAAGGGATGGAGTTCATAAACGATATTTGTATTTGATGAGATACGCGTATCGAATAAATATGAAGAATTTTAAAGAATTTTAATTTTGAATTTAACTGCATCAATATTTTTGGATTTTACTCAAAGGCGTTTTTTTCAAACGTCACAAAACTATTAATTTTTGCGACGTGATTGACAATATAAAGTAATTTTAACGCCTTGGCATAAAAGTAAAGCACTTTTACACATAAGCACAAAAGTTTAGAAATATATTATTAAACTGACATAAAGTGTCAAACTCATAGTCACAGTTTCTAGATAGGTATATGTATAAGTGACCTATTTTGTTATGTCGTTTCGTTTGTCGAAATATTTGCTGCTCAATACTATAGCAGGCCAATTGACATTGAGCGCCGGAAGCCTTAAGTCTACAATAGAGACTCACTGCACTGATTTAAATTGTTGTATATAGCGCCGCTGGGTGATAAATGATACGAACGACAAAATGGCCTTTAAATAGGTCGAAACGGCAAAAAACGGCTATTAATCAAAGAAATTCCGGAGTAGAGATTTATCGCCGACCTGCCACGGTAACGCTATTATCGATTCTTATCTTGTAACTTTCGCTTAATCAAAATATATACCTAAATATACCAGATATTATTTATTATAATGCAACAAAAAAGTACAGTAACAAATTTGCTTTTTGATATATTTTGAAAACTGCGCTAAGCCTAACGTCATTCTGTCATTGATATCAGAGACACCTTGATTTTAATCATCAACACTCATCACTATCTGGACTGAGACTAAATATTATCAGACCCGTAAGAGCAGTCAAACTCTGGGCCAGGAAAAATCAGAATGTCCACTTATTATTGAAAAAAAATATTAATAGGAAAAATATCTATAAGATTATTTGTTTGGGAGGCAGAGGAGACATTATTTCTACATTATCTACCAAAATACTAAATCTGCTGGGTATTCTATTAACAAAAAGAGAATAAATTAGCCCCAAAAGTGAGCGATCTTTAATATTAATGTTATTTGATTGTATATAACATGCAAGCCGGAACTACCGTATAATAGAAAAAATCGGCATCCAGTTGGCTTGGAAATGACGATCGATGACATTCCCCATATAGTTTTACATATAAAATGACAGCGATCTTCATATAATAGCCATCGCTGACGCCGTTTTTTCTTTCGATCATACGGTATTTATCACCAGAAGGTAGGTTTGTATAAAAATAACTAACTCTATTACTCCTCCCGTATATGCGACTCCTTCCGAGAATATTTGTTACAGATGGTACAATATACAACGTATACCCTTGTTTTTAAATAAAATTTAAAATTTTGCGGTTAATAGTGCACTAAACTTGCAATAACTCCCTTGAAACCATTAAACTTTTGAAACTATTAATCGTACCACCATTAGAAGAACAGCGGGTACCTTGCTTATTGACAAATGGTTAATGAGCCCATCTCAAACCCATAGCGAACGAGCTTTCCGATAAGATATCCCCGGGATACAACCAATCATCGCTGTTTAAAACAAATACGTCAAACTATTAAACTAATGCTTTACACAGTGACGGACCATCGATAAGGTCTTAAATGGGAAAATTATTAGTATTGAGGATGGGTGAGAGGCTATTAAGAGTTTGTTTTTAATTATTATCTTTAAATTATTCAGGTTACTTAATTGGTTATTTAGAAAGCACGTGATTGTTTAAAAATCTTTGACTCTAAATCGCTGCTTGAATATCGGAGAGGATGGCAATTTCCTGTTTTCGATAGTTCCTATTTCCTATCTAAGATAAATTGTACGCCTGTTTCGATAGCGTAAATTTCTGCCTGAAGAATACTTCGGAATATTTGATTTTCGGGCCAAATACTCCTATCCCTGTCCCTGCTTTGGTTTTGGAAGCATCAGTATACCACGTTATGGTATGGTCTTTTATATGCTGAGTAAGCGTTTCTTCCTTCCAATCCTTTTTATTACCCAATACTACAGTGAGGTGTTTCTCAAAGTAGTACTAAGTGGAAGCCAACTTAAAGCAGAACTCAAGAACCTGGAAAACTCAATCAATCCATAACCTGGAATGGGAATCCTTCAACAGTCGCAGACACTCGAAAACATTTCTCAAAACTTACGTAAGAACAATCTTCAATAAACATCTCAGTAGATTGAAGTTAAGAAACAAGGACGAATGAAAAATCTGTGAGGAAAACTGGGAACACCAGAACACCTCATCACTGAGTGCGCCGAGACGACAACCATTCGTGCCATGAACATTTGTACGACTGATATCGGAGCTGGACAACTAACCTCTGTAAAACCGTCTCAGATACTGGCTTTTGTCAAAGTCCTGGGACTGTATGATAAGTTATAACTCAAGAAAAAGGGGGGGCACAATAGATCTATGTATAAGGTCGCGGTGATCAACTCCCCCTCCCATACAATCTATAATCGACATCTACATCTACTAATAAAACGCAGACAAATTAAAACTGTCGACAATTAACTTTTCTCGATTTTCGAGTTTCTAAAATTTTCAAAAATAATATAAGTAGAGGATGAAATAAACAAATAAAAAACGTGTTAAAACATCTTGTTTCTGACAGTCGTATAAAATTGTTACGGAATGTAACGAGTTGACGTTTAGTGTATTTAATTTGTACAAACACACACGTATACTTCAGATACGATATTTGTTTATGCAACAAGTGTACGGTGCAGTTGGTACGCGCCATAGATATTGTCAAGAATCATAACAAACACTCTCCAACATGTGTTCCAGCTATTTTTTATTACATCCCACATTCTGTTACGAGCTGTTACAAACGAAATAATCCCGTTTCATTGATATCAAAAAATAAATATTAAAATTCATATCCTATCAAAAAATATGAAAAATCCATTACGGCGCAACCATTGTTAGCAGTTATTAAAAAGTATTAATAAATATATTTCGTTTGCCGCTTTGTTCTCTTATTTTATTTATTTTAAAACAAATAAAATACAGCACACAGCTATATCCTTTAGTAATTAAAATACGAGAATACAAAACGCCGAACAATTTTTGCAGAATTTTAGGCAGTATTTTAACTTAACCATTTTTGGTGGATATTTATTTTATAAAACTTAATAATAATAACTATTAAAATACGAAATCATTAAATAAAAATAAAATTTTAAATAAAAATTTCACCTCCAGAACATATAATGATATTACAAATAAAAAATGTTAATAATTGAGAGTTCTGACAGTTGTTGTTTGTTTAATTCAAAACTAGACTTTTTTCCGTCTTTATCTGGATGTCTCTTGTTGAAATAATAAATACATGTTTTGAATGATGCTTGATTATTTCGCTACTGAAACCGAAATCAAAGATATAAAAAGTGTTTTTCTGTAAAATACCAATTCGTAGAATCCAAATCACAAACCGTAGATAAAATAAACACAGTGAAGACAATAGACCATACAGAAGAAGGTGCCAGCTTACAAAGGGCAATGAAAAAGCTACCAATAGAAGCTAGAAACTAATAAAAACAACTTTCTAGCTAGAAAAGGAACGAAAGCTCAAAACAATGTATAGCGGAACTCAAGAACCTGGAAGATTCTATCCGTAACCTCACTGATAAAAAAGATATACTTGAACTAAAGTCGTCATCGTTCTTGAAAAAAAAAATTAATGGCAAGAGAATTTATTTTAGCGTAAAAGAAAATATTTCGCCTGAAGAAAAACTCTCTTAACTCAAGAAAAAAAAACGCTAGGAAGTACTTCATTCAAGAAACGTGGTCATTTTTCCAATAGCTAAATACTCTTTTGATGAAAAATAATAACAACACGCAAAGACGATGACGAAGGACGGTATATACAATCAGTCGGCAGTCCGATCAGTCGTACATCATAGTACGCACGGGTTTTGTTGCTTGGAATTTTTCACTTGGAATTTTGCATAATTTGCCTCTTAAACGCATATCGTATAACAAATTAGTGATCGTTATTAACATGCATTTGTCATTTTTTATGGACAAATTTTAGGATATATGGATTCTTTAAAGGAGTTTCTGAAAAAATGGAAATTAGAGCATTTATTTGCTATATTTGAAGGTAAGAGACATTTACCTAATGCAGCTGTTTAGATAATGCATGTGTGACTATAGATAGAATAAGAATATAGGTATCGATTTTTTTATGCAAATAATTACAAAAAATTTAGAATTTCAAGTCGTCGTATTAAAAAATTCAACATGTGACCAAAGCTTATAATTTTAATAATTTATTTGCTTTACTTTGATTAATCGTGATGTAATATTTCTTTGTAATTTGTAAAGTGATGAACCACCCCAAAAAATACCAAGAAGTGAAGAAGCAGAAATAACTACTATCGAGGAAAATAATATCACTTTACTTACTACAGACCAGGAAAACCTAAATTTATCAGAAAATAATATACCTCGTAATATGTCTGTATATGATGTATAGACTTCTCGTAGATCAAAATAAATTTTAGTTGAGTCAATAGTATTCATTATTGGTTTAAGAAAAGTGTCTCTTTAATCAAGAAATGGCCCCTTTTCAATCAAGAATTTTTGCATGAATCAAAGAGACTATTGTTCTTGTAGCAGGAACTTTTTTGCATATTCATTTTGGGTCAAGAGTGAAATACTTTGGACAGATAGATTCTTCTATTCTCTAAAGTAATTTTTTAAAGCTTATGAAAAGATAGTTAATGCTTTGGGCAAAGAAACGTCGTTCTTGGCCCTATTGAAAAGCGCCAATCTTTTGGGTCAAAGCCATATTCATTTCGACTGAGAGATCCTTTTTTTCAGTGCTGGAATGGAAATACCCCACAACGGTCTAAGACACTCGAAGAAATTTCTCACAATCTATGACCAAGAAAAACCAAAGATTTTCCTAGGTTTAGGGAAGAACAATCTTCTGAGTGTCACGGGATTTTTAACAGGACACTAGATTAGATTAGATCACTATCTAAATATGCCATGGAGGGTACACCATAATTGAAAATGGTTGAATAAGCTGAAAATGATGATGATGATGTTAGTTCACCCTTGATAACGGTCATTGATGCATCTTACCGAAACGTTATGTAAGTTAAAAAATAAAGACAATGGAAGTCCGAAATTCTTTTAGTACCAACATGGCATCATTAAAATTTAACACAGAGACTCCAATACCCCGTCATCACTCCTACCTAAACAATCATCTCGAAATTTTTTAACCCAACAACACGAATGTGGCGATTTGAATGAACCAAAGATCGATAATAATAAGGCACGCCGGAACAGGTACTGAAATCAAAGAAAAGTGGTACTGTAGGTGAGATGTACCAGCGTATTGTTATCTCTTTGCATTCTGAAGATGTTTGTGCTGCAAAGGTGGTACTTAACATGTCTAAAGAAAGACATTATTTTTCAACAATAAAATCAACAACTCTGTCAGCAAAAAGTAAAAATCTTAATACACGAAGGTGTGATCAAAATTACGTTACTTTCTGAATGAATATATTTCAATAATATCAATAAATACGATTTATTGATACACCAACTGAAAATAATCATTATAAAACAAAAAATTAATATACATGGTGTCAAAGAATAGTGTATCCAACTTCGGAGGGAAATTCTACAGATAAAAATAAAACAAAAAGTTCTTTTGAACATATGCCCTAAAATGCTTCCCGAAGGAATTACAGCCCTCGAAAGGTTAAATAAAAATAATATATTTTGTTTATTTTTAAGAACATTCGTAAACCGTTTTTCTTGAAATTTGGTACTCTTACACACATTTTAATGCAAAAGGGAACGACGACATTGAAAAATTGGTGTGGAGAATACTACTGGTGGTACTTATAGATTCAGTAATTTCAATAAATGAAAATTAAAGCTAGGACTTTTTTTATGTAAAAAAAGTTTTAACTCCCTCCCATCCCCCTTGCCAACCCCCCACCCTCACCAAACTAATGGCCAGATTCTAGAGTGCCACAGTATTTTTGTGCCAAATTTGGTTAAGATCGGTTTAGCGGTTTTTGAGCTACCGTGTTACAGACGGACAGACAGGCAGACACCATGAAAATATTTTGCATTTAGGTCATTTATGACCCAAATAACTAATTTTGAGTAAAATTAAAAAAACTTTTTTTTTGCCTATCTTAATAAAAACTTTTTTTTGCCTATCTTAATAGCCTACATACTGGTTGGTATAGTCGGCTAAAAAACTGTAATTTTTTTGTAACTGCGAATTATCCTAAAAATAGTCATATTGTAAAAACAGTGTAAAATGGAGAATTTTGTACAAATACACCGAGCAAAAAAACTACAGATTTAGTGTAAAAATATATTTGAAACATCCTGTAAAAATATTTTTAATATATCCAAAAAAGATAGGAGTGAAAACCTCAAATAAAAAACCTGATAGTAAGCATTTACCGAACACTGTGTCACCCAGTATACGGTGTGGAATAAACTGAATAACAAGCTGGGCGAATTTCTGAATACCTTGGGCGATTTTCCGATTGCTCTGGCGACCTGAATTTTAGGAAAATCGCAAGTCGCCATTTGGGCGATTTTAGCTAAGATACTTGTGGCACCAGTCAATCAATACATTGCCAATATTGACTTAATAATTCTTGTAATTATTATAGATATCGATTCCCGAAACGACGAAAATCGCAATTACATATTCGTAGATCAATATTCGAAGATATCGATTTATATTGCTCATCTATCAACGCGCACCGCTGGCGTTTGTGACTTCAGTTTAGTTCTCAGTATGTTCTCAGCACGTTTCCAGTCTTCCATTTTCCCCTTTGTGGCGTCATCAAACCACTTAAAATATTAGTCATATTTTGAATTGTGATAGGTATAATTCTTGTATAATGAATTAGTCGCTTGAAATTTTTGTAGGTTTAGTATAAAAATATTTGGAGACTTTTATTTTATTTTAGCGACTTTCGCCACCTCTAGTGGCGACCAGCCAAAATAATATCTGGCAACACTGATAGTACGGTGTATCCGGTCGATGTACACAGATGGTACATGTCTGGCTCTACGATAAGTACCACACCAAGACAGACACGATACGAATTTACCGCTGGGCTTACCAGGATGATAATAAAATAGGATATATTTCGGAAAATTGTCAGCCACGTGTGTGGAGGCTTAGTCGAGGCTTGGGTAGTATCAAATGGCTCGATTTATGGAGCCCGTGTATTAGCCCAACGTGTTAAAATCGAAAATAATTTATGTTCTATTACCTCGTAAATGTAATGCTATCGAAGTGTATTCCTTATATTATATTTTGTTAGTGTGCTTGTTAGTAATATTAATGGTCGGTGTTATTATGACATTGGAAGTCTCTAGAGCTACAAAATATCTGTAAAATAATGACAATGTATTTGTAGCCGAGTTTGTAGCATAAAATAGCAGAAAGAAAATGTAAAATTAAACAACTTTTTGAAAAAGTTTTCTTCGAATTTTTAATAAATAAAAGCACTTTTTGACATTTCTATTAAATATACAGGGTGGTCCGAACTGTATTTCGGAAACTTCAGCAACATATTCTGCAGATAAAAATAATTAAAAAAGTTCGTATAAATGTATGTCCTAAAATGCTTGGTTTCGGAGATACGGGGTAATCGGGTGTAGAAGTTTCATTTTTATTTCGTGTTTTTTTCCAAATAATTTATGAAGTAACGTCAATACGAGCGTCCATATTTGGATGATTATTTGTGTCTGGGAATTCTTTGACATGAAAAATTTGCTTACTCCTACTTGTAGAGGGCGCCACCTACATATTTTATAACTGATTTGAAGAGTAATAACTTTTCGTTCATACCTGTATAAAACTGCTGTGTAAAAAAATATACATTTGCGACTTTTTTTTTCTTTTTACATAAAAAAAGGTCTCTTGGTAAAAATCGCTATAAGTAATAAATCTCGAGATATTTGGAATCAAAATTATCAATACCTGTCATCATTGACATAAATTAAATATGTTGACTAAATAGTTATTAGACTGAAATCATAAATTTGAAACTTTTTGTGCCAAAAGTTCAATAGAAACTGCCAAATCATCGTTTTTTTCGCAGAAAAAATTATGATTACTTTAAAAAAATAAAAATTTATTATTTCAGTCAAATAACTCTACTCAACGTGTGCTTATTTTTTGTCAATAATGACGTGTATTGACTATTTCCATTTTAAATATCTTGAGAACGGTTGCCTGTAGCTGTTTTTACCAAGATTTTTTACGTAGAAAGTCAGGGAAATGTATATTTTTTCAATCAGTAGTTTTATACATGTACGAACGAAAAGTTATTACTCTTCAAAACAGTTAAAACGCATGTAGTGGCGCCCTCTACAAATAGGAGTCATTTTAACATCAAATTTCTCGTGTCGCAAAACCCCCACACATCAATTTTCATCCAAATATTGACGTTACTTCAGAAATTATTTGGAAAAAATCGAAATAAAAATGAAATTTCTACACCCTGTATGTCCGAAACTAAGCATTTTAGGACATACATTTGCTAAGCATTTTAGGACGCGTTTTACTAAGCATTTTAGGACATACGAAGTTTCTTGCTTATTTTTATCTGCAGAATATGCTGCTGAAGTTTCCGGAATACAGTTCGGACCACCCTGTATACAAGTTTGACAGGCAAACAAAGCTATTGGTTCTTTTAATTCCTTTACTTAATTTTTCTCTGTCTCCAGTAATATAAAAATCTCATTTGATATAGACTTTTTTGAGGATACAGTAATATATTTATTTATATACCGGGTGCGTCTCAAAAGTGGCTCACCCCTATAACTTTTTTATTTTTTGAGATAAAATAACGAGATTTGGTATGCTAGTATATGACATAAATTGGGATTGATTGGCGTATTCAATTGTTTTCGGTCACTTCCGGTTTCACCGGAAATGACTACAACTTTTGATTTTTAAATAGCACCCTCGGTATTTTTTTACTTTATTCTATAGAAAATAATACTCTGAATCGAATGACATATCATATGTCAATTTTTGACACAGTCACTCAAAAACAAATTCTATTTTAAATTTCAATCTAGAATGCCATGGCTGTGTTAAAAACACTAATTTTTAATCAAGGAGCCTTGGAAAAATAAATTTGATCGTCTAATGTTTTTAGTGTCTTGTCCTGACCGGTTAAAAAATGCCCAAATCGTATTTTTAATCATATCTCAAGTTTTCCAAATGGAACGAGGTTGGCTCATTAGCATATTTGGAAAAAGCATTTTTTTACGAATAATTTGATACCACACACTTGGTATTTTGAGTCAAATTGTCGTTATGAACCGCATGTTACAATTTCAAATAAACCATATGCCAAAATGTCAAAAGTTGACGTATGATATGTCATTCGATTCAGAGTGTCATTTTCTATCGAATAAAGTAAAAAATACCGAGGGTGCCATTTAAAAATCAAAAGTTCTAGTCATTTCCGGTGAAACCGGAAGTGACCGAAAACAATTGAATACGCCAATCAATCCCAATTTATGTCATATACTAACATACCAAATATCGTTGTTTTATCTGAAAAAAATAAAAAAGTTATAGGGGTGAGCCACTTTTGAGACGCACCCGGTATAAGTTTATGTTTGTCAATTTTAGTGCATTCTGTTTGATTTGCAAAACATCTAATAAAATACAAATAAAATGCTAATTTATATTATACACAGTCTAACTATACAACCTAACCTAACCTAACCTAACCAAATAAACTTTTAGTCACGTGATTAAGCTTGGCCGGCACAGCGTTGCCCACTTTTATATCTTTTCTTTTAATCGAAATATTTTAGGAAACAAAAATAAATTATTTATAAATATATAAACAGTTATTATTTACATCAACAAAACTCACCTTCTTAAAAACACTTAAGGGGCATAAAAGACCATTTCTACCGCTTTCCCGTTCAAAATATTCTAATAAAGTTGCGATGAGTTTTTTACGGCTATTAAGATATCTTGTATCGCTTCGCCCTAAAAAAGGTTCTAAAAAGAACAATGTTTGACTGCAAGGTCTGCTACTAAACATTTTTAAGCTTAAAGTAGGTATCACAGTACTATTTATTTAAACTAAAAACTCGTAATACAAGACTAAAGTGTCAAAACGCCAGGAAATAAATAAATAAATGCGGAAACTTGACATTTTTTACAGCAGAGCTGCCACCTGAATACCCAGCGCGAACTTTAAATTCCAATTAGTCAGCACGGCGCCGAATATGTCCATGGTTGGCAACAATGAATTTAAAAATCGCGCTCTCGATGACGTAACTAGAAGTTTATTTGATATAAACTGTACATACCCATCCTAATAAAAAGCTACAATAGCTAATAAACTTCGTGTCGCTTCCATATAATAATAAAAATATCTACTTTAAAACCTGTTGCTTTCGATATGTCCCTATTAAAAAGATCTCCTACGCATACAAACAAGTCTATTGTTTTAACTAAATTGAACAGTCCCATTTGATTGAATTGTTTAAAGGAGCGAAGTAGCGAGGGTGATGTATCGTCGGAATTTGTCATAAATTCGTTTGATTGATCTGACCAACAATGGATGGAACGTATAGTTGGCCGATCACTTTTAATTGACAGTAGTGACGGGCTTCACTGAATAGATTGATATATGGTTTCTTTGGTAAAGCCAAAACTAGGATTCGGATAAATTATTATTCGCATTTCTAGGATTCAACAATAATATTGAAGTGTGAATTGTAATTTTGATGCCACATGCCATTATGTCAGCACATTTTTTTATCAAGGGAGTTCGAAAATTTACCTAATCATGAACCCTCTTTCTCAGTTAAAAATAATGAATTGAATTCATTAACAAAATTAAAAATATAACATTGCATGAAGGTGAAATTTTGGTCTCCTTTGATGTATCTTCGTTGTTTCCAAGTGTTCCAATTCCACATACTTTAGGCTACTTGAAGGAATTACTGAACGCAAATAAATGGTCTCGACAACAAAACTGTGAATATATTGGGCTTACATCGTTATGTATGAAACAAAATTGTTTTCAATTTAATAACAACTTTTTTGAACAGCGGGAAGGTACAGCAATGTCTCCATTTTTGGCTAATTTATTCATGACCAGTTTTGAAGTAGAGGTTAAGAATCAGTTTGAGTATTTTTCAAGAGTATGGTTTAGGTATGTGGATGATATTTTTGCTGTTTTTGACACACATTCAGACACCATAGATAATTTTATTTCTAAGTTAAAATCGTTTTCCTTCCATTAAATTGACACATGAAATTAAGAACAAGACAGATTACCATTTCTAGATGTATTAGTTATTAGAAATACTAATAATTGCCTGGAATTTGATATCTATAGGAAAAATACCCAATGAATCATATCATAGTGTTGAACATAAAATGGCTAGTTTAAATTTCTTAGTTCATAGATTACTTAGTTTTCCACTTTCCAACGAAAGATATTGTCAAGAAAAATGGCCTATCCGCCAGAAATTAAAAATGTATTACTGGTTGCCTGCACAACCGCAACGTATCCGCCAGAAATTAAAAGACTTTTTCAGGCGCCATCTTTTAGTCAAGTCGAGAAGTAAGGGAATCAGACAATGGAATTGTCTGGTATGAAGAAGTACGCTTTCCGAGAATTGGGGAAATTTCGAGAAGCAGTCAATAGAGTATATAAGCCGGAGCCATCGACAACTGAGAAAGTTTTTGAAATTTGAATATACCGCGTGGAAATTGAAAATCGGACAATTTGGTGAAGGAATCTTATAAATAGTTAGTTTGTTGTGTGTTATAAGTTAGTAATTGTGTATAAAGTGAGAAAAATAAATTCGTTAAGTATTTTATTGTGAGTTTAAATTAGTGGACCCACGGAATCCGTAACAATTGGTGTCGGAAGTGCGATTCAAGAGGATTTTAAGAAGAAATTAAGTGGATTGGAAGATTTTTAGACCGAATTAGAGTATTTTTATGGTTGGTACAAGGGAACAAGCGAAGAAAATGGAGGAAGTAAGCAAATTATTGGGCGATTTTATGGAGAATATGAGAAGAGAGAAGGCAGAAGAACAAGAAAGACTCCTTAAAGAACGAGAAGAAGAGCGAGCCCGACTAGAAAACGAGAAAGCAGAAGAACAAGAAAGACTCCGTAAAGAACGAGAAGAAGAGCGAGCCCGATTAGAAAGAGAAAAGGAAGAGGAAAAATTACGACGTCAACAAGAACAGGACCGGCTTGAGAACATTTTCGAAGATTTGAAAATTCAACGACAACAAGATAAACAAGAAGAACAGGACCGGCTTGAGAAAATTTTAGGCAATTTAGAAATCCGTCAGAAGAATGAATGGAGGGAAATTTTAGAAGATATAGAGACGCACCGCCAGAAAGAAAGACAAGAAGATCAAAACCGTCTTAAGAAGAACTTTGAAGAACTAGAAAGAAGGCAAGAAATCCACCTTCAAGAAGCCGTAGAAGATCTGGAGGAACGCCTTCAGCAGAAAATGGAAAAATTAGAGATGGACCTACACAAGACCAAGGTACAAGTAAGAACACCTGGCGTTATGGAACTGCGAACCTCAAGGCCCCGACCTACGATGGACAAACCACCTGGACGATGTACCACCGCCAGTTTGAAGCAGCGGCTGCTGCCAATGGATGGACTGACCAGGAGAAAGCAGCGGCACTTGTCATCGCGCTGCGTGGCCCTGCCCTGGAACTCCTGCAAACTATTCCTGCAGCCCAACAGCAGGAATATCAAACTTTGGTCGCTGCACTGGACAGAAGATATGGCGACCAACATCGACGCCAACTTTACCAGGCACAGATCAAGACACGCCTGCAGAGGTCCGGAGAGAGTCTGCAGGAATTTGAAGCAGACTTACGTCGGCTGGTACACCTGGCATATCCAGAAGCACCGGAAGGATTTAGGGAGGAACTCGCTGCTCAGTGCTTTATCAGCGGACTGAGGGACAACGAATTACAGAGGGCGCTGCAAATATCCCGATTTTCCACCAGCAGCGAAGCACTGGTCAGGGCGCTGGAAATCGAAGCTGCCTTTAGCGCCATCCCTAGGCCGAAGATAAGATCGGTAACGGTCGAGGAACAGCCCGAAAGCACTCACAGAGGTTTGGAGGAGATGTGTAAGAAAGTCGACAAACTATGTGAGCTACTAATAAACAAGGGAGTCAACAACACCCAGACAGAGAACCAGAGAAGATTCCAGGACATAAGGTGCTTTAGATGTGGCAGGAATGGCCACATTAAACGGTATTGCCGCGTTCAAATGCGATCCCGTTCACCATCCAGAGAACGTAGGCACCAGGAAAACTAAAATCAGTCAATACTAAGGGGCGAGTATTGACTGGGGAGAACAGAGCCCCAAGGATTTTTTCCATTAGAAATCTAGGAAGAACCGCTGACAGTTTGGTGATCGACGGGAAAGTCAATGGAAAGGGAATCCGAATGACAGTGGACACTGGCGCTATGGTTTCGTTGGTGCGGGCTAACTCAGTGCAAGGATTGAAGCTGGTGCCTCTGAGAAGAAGAGTGTGTTTACGTACAGTTACGGGGGAAATGGCCGTTGTACGGAGAGGCTATCGTCGAACTGAAGTTAGGAAATTTGAAGTTCCAGCATAGCGTTTTAGTGGCAGATATTGAAGATGACTTCATCTTGGGCATGGATGTGATTCGTCAACATGGATTTTCGTTCGATCACCAGAGAAATATCTTAAATATTGGAAATGAAGAGTTTATGTTATCTCCAGACGAGGGACCAGGAAGAATGGATGTAAGATCAGCGGAAACTGTGGTGATACCTGGTAATACCGAGAAGATCGTATTCGGTAAAGTGGAGAAAATCGCTGGGTGCTGTGTTGGACTGGTACAAAGTAGCGATAAGAAACAAGATAGGTACTTAGTAGGAAAATCATTGGTTAACACCGACAAGAATATACCGATCAGAATTGCAAATGTTTTCCCGAATTGTGTCAAGATCCAAAAAGGTGACAAGATAGCCATCTGCGAACCTGTAAGAAGTGTCACCCGATGTGATGAAGTGTCGTCAGCTGTTACACAAAAGGCATCCCAAGAAACACTAAAACATCTAGAACAGCCATGGGATCACCTAACACCTGAGGAGAAACAGAAGGCTAAGCAGTTCCTGCTAAAGCATGGCAGTATTTTTGAGAAGAACAACAGTGGAAGAACGGATTTTGTGAAGCACCGGATTAATACTGGTCATGCTCAGCCGATTCGACAACGTCCTAGAAGAGTTCCCCTTTCCAAACAACAAGAAATGGAGACAATGGTAGATAAGATGTTAGAAGAGGGAGTAATCGAAGAATCGTCAAGTCCATGGTCATCTCCCGTTGTTTTGGTGACGAAGAAAGATGGTAGTACACGATTCTGCGTGGACTATAGGAAGCTCAATGACGTCACTAAGAAAGATAGCTACCCACTGCCACGTATAGATGACACATTAACAACTCTGGCAGGTTCGTGCTGGTTCTCCACTCTCGACTTAAAGAGTGGATACTGGCAAGTTGGTCTGGACGAGGAAGACAAAGAAAAGACGGCTTTTTCTACAGGAAACGGACTATATCAATTCAAGGTCATGCCGTTTGGATTATGCAATGCTCCAGCCACTTTCGAACGTCTCATGGAGGTGGTGTTAACAGGATTAACTTGGAAAACGTGCTTGGTTTACCTCGACGATGTATTGGTTATGGGCAGAACTTTCGAGGAGCATTTGCGAAATTTAGAAGAAGTCTTCGGCCGCATAAGGAATGCGCACCTGTACTTGAACCCGAAGAAGTGTAGCTTATTCCAGCGACAAGTGGAATTCTTGGGTCATGTAGTTTCGGCAGACGGAATTTACACCGATCAGAAGAAAATCGCTGCAATCAAGGATTGGCCTAAACTCGCGACAAACATGAACTTAGAAGTTTTCTGGGTTTATGCACCTATTACAGAAGATTTGTCAAGGGATTTGCCAATATAGCTGCACCCTTACATAGACTTACAGGTGATGAAGTCGGCTACGAATGGAACACCGATTGTGATGTAGCCTTTGGAAGACTTAAGGCGGCTTTATGTTCAAGTCCTATTCTAGCCTACCCGCAACAACAAGGGAGGTATATCCTGGATACCGACGCCAGCAATATCGGCATAGGTGCAGTGCTATCACAAGTGCAAGATGGCGAAGAACGAGTGATAGAATATTACAGTCGAGTTCTATCCAAACCAGAAAGGAATTACTGCGTTACCCGGAAGGAGCTGCTAGCAATTGTGAAGGCAGTTGATCATTTTCATAAATATCTGTACGGCCAAGAATTTTTAATTAGGACAGATCATGCGGCTCTCAAGTGGCTTATGGAGATGAAACAACCTGAAGGTCAAATAGCACGATGGCTCGAGAAGCTCCAACAGTATCACTTTACCATCCAACATCGTGCTGGAAAAATGCATGGTAACGCAGACGGTTTATCCAGAAGACCCTGTCAAACCGATTGTAAGCACTGCTGTAAAACGGAACAACGTGAAGGCACTGTCATGATAAGGAGTTTTAAACTTGAACCGATGAACAGTGGACGACGACACAATTGAGGAAAGATCAAATGGAAGATCCAGACATCGGAGCAATACTACGGCTCAAGGAAGGTAACGGCGAGAGACCACCGTGGCAGGATATTGCGGACAGAGGGCTCGTTTTCAAAGCTCTCTGGGCTCAGTGGAATTCACTGGTTATTGAGAATGGATTGTTAAAGCGCACATGGGAAAGTGCGGATGGCAGCACAGTAACAACTCAGTTACTGGTACCAAGGAAGAAAGTTACCCAGGTATTGGAAGAAATTCACGGTGGTAAAACTGGAGCCCATCTTGGGGTAAACAAGACCTTGAGCAAGCTGAGAGATCGCTTTTACTGGGTGGATTATTGCGAAGATGTCAAGAAATGGTGTCGACAATGTAAAATTTGTGCAGCCAGCCAAGGACCAAGCACTCGATCTAGGGGAAAAATGAAACAATATAACGTTGGACTGCCATTCGAAAGAATCGCTGTTGACATTGCAGGCCCATTCCCTGAAACGCACAAGGGCAACAAGTACGTTTTAGTGGCGATGGATTATTTCAGTAAATGGCCAGAAGTTTTTGCCATTCCAAACCAAGAAGCATCGACTGTAGCTGAAGTATTAGTCAATAATGTCTTCAGTAGATTTGGAATTCCTTTAGAGCTTCACACTGACCAAGGAAGGAACTTCGAGTCAAGACTGTTCCAGAAGATGTGTGATCTGCTTGGTATTCACAAGACTAGGACAACAGCTTTACATCCGCAGTCTGATGGGATGGTCGAGAGATTCAATAAGACCATTGAAGAACATCTCTCGAAAATGGTGGATGAACATCAAAGAGATTGGGATCAGCATATACCACTATTCCTAATGGCATATAGAAGTGCAGTTCACAACACCACCGGACTTTCACCATCGAAGATTTTATTTGGTCGAGAATTACGGTTGCCTTGTGACTTGGTGTTCGGATCACCAGACGACAGCACCACGAACGTAGAGGACTACGCGGATGAACTGAAGGAAAGGTTATTGGGAATTCATAAGGCCGTGAGAAGTAAGATTACGCTAGCCAGTGACCGGATGAAAGCTCGTTACGACCTCAGAGCTAATTCTACGGGATTTCAACAGGACGATATGGTATGGTTATATAACCCACAGCGCAAGAAAGGGAGGTCCCCAAAGTTAACTCCAGCATGGGAAGGTCCTTATACAGTCATCAAGAGGATAAATGATGTTGTGTACCGGATTCAACGCAGCCCTAGAAGTAAGATGAAAGTAGTTCATCTGGATCGATTGAAGAGATATCAGACAGGAAACCTTGATCGGGACGATCAAATTTGAGAAGGGGGCAATGTCAAGAAAAATGGCCTATCCGCCAGAAATTAAAATGTATTACTGGTTGCCTGCACAACCGCAACGTATCCGCCAGAAATTAAAAGACTCTTTTTCAGGCGCCATCTTTTAGTCAAGTCGAGAAGTAAGGGAATCAGACAATGGAATTGTCTGGTATGAAGAAGTACGCTTTCGAGAATTGGGGAAATTTCGAGAAGCAGTCAATAGAGTATATAAGCCGGAGCCATCGACAACTGAGACAGTTTTTTGAAATTTGAATATACCGCGTGGAAATTGAAAATCGGACAATTTGGTGAAGGAATCTTATAAATAGTTAGTTTGTTGTGTGTTATAAGTTAGTAATTGTGTATAAAGTGAGAAAATAAATTCGTTAAGTATTTTATCGTGAGTTTAAATTAGTGGACCCACGGAATCCGTAACAATATAAAATAGAAATAGATTACATTAGGAATGTAGCTGAGTGTAATGGATATTCTCCTTTGCTAGTTGATAAAATAATTAGAAAACGTAGGTATAGGTTAATGATTTCTGAAAATTCGACTTTTCAAGTGGAGAAAGATACGTCACAATATTTTTCAATACCGTTTGATAGAGAGTTATCCCGTGGTCTAAAAGGAATTTTTAAGAATGTCAATTATAAACTTGTGTATAGTGCTAATAATAAATTAAACAACAATTATTAGGTAATCCAAAGGATAAAACACCTCCACTGAAAAGGTCGGGTATTTATGAAATTTCTTGTAAAGAGTGTAATGAGAAATATGTTGGGCAAACTAGAAGATCAATATTAACTAGATTTAAAGAACATTTAGCTCAGATAAGATATGGTAGACCGGATAAATCTTGCGTTGCCGAACATATTGTTGATAAAGAACATTGTATAGATATTAATAATTTAAAATTAATTAAACAAGTCTCAGATTATAGGCAATTAGATGCGTATGAAAGCATCAGAATTAATAAATGTAAAGATAGTATGAACAGAGAAAACGGTCCAATTCCTTCAAGTTCTTTGTTCCTACTACTCTAGTGGCGGAAATCTAAAATCTAACTGTTACGCTCGGTGGGCTCTGACTCGGTTGGCTAGATCTTGCCACGCTCACTCGGTGCCCACTGAGCGAGTATATAAACGCTCAAATTGTAGATTGTAGTTTAGTTTATAATCATCTGCTGATGATGCTAACGTGGTTAGCGAAACGCGCGTCCAGTATAAAAGTAAGTGTTTTGGTGTATTGTGGTGATGTAGTGTTTTATTTTGCTGTGTAACACCAAAGGTTCCAACCCTAAAAATGTTTATATAATTAATGAATTTATGTCAAATAAAGTAAAATATTTTAGATTAAAGTCCCCTTTTGGTGCCAAGGCTAATCTGGACGGGATCTACTTTGTTTATACGGATTCCGAAGGCCGGTCTTTAGCTTTATAATTATCTAGAAACTTTTGGACTGTCTAAATTGACTCACTCACGAGAGTGTGTGTCTCAGTAGACTTCATACTGCAGTCTATTGAGACACACGACTACACTCCTGCCTTGGAACAACAGTACGTCGGAGTTTTCCAGACAATCAATTCAACACATTCAAAAAAACTAATAAAATATTAAGTTACACACAAACTGCTAGATAAGTCTTCATGTCAAGCCCTAAATAAACAATAACTATGACCCTATTTATTTATTTTTTTAGTCTAGACCAGCACAGCTATCAACCAATTTAAATTGATTTAATCAAATAAACAACATGCTGTTACAAATTTTATTTGGACTCGTTATTTAAATGAAAAGTTATTTAAAATATAATCAGTGTAAAAAAGGAATCAATATAAAATTTCAAAAGAATAGAAAAAGATTCCTTTTTCTATTCTTTTGTGGTTTTCTTGTTTTATAGTGTTGTTGTTTTATTTGTTTTAATCACTTTTTATGTTTTTATTCTTTCCAATATAATATTTTTATTAGGAAATAATCTCAAAAGTTATGATTTTAGGTAAAACAGAAGTTAATATGAATATAGAGATAAATGCCATCAATTTAGAACAAGTCGACTCGTACAAATGTTTGGGAGTGAACATCAGCAACACAGGAGAACATGAGACGGGAATCATCGAAAGAATTGGCAACACGTCCCTCTTGTATCAAACATCGAGAGCAGTGAAGATGAGTGTATACTAGACAGTATTCATATACCGACGTTGATTTTTGGCTGTGAAAGTTAGGTATTAACTAAAAGATTGAAGAGTAAGATTCAAGGAATGGAGATGTTATATCTAAGAATAGTACTTGGGGTAATAAGGAAAGATAGTCTAAGGAACAGCTTTATAAAAGAGGAACTAAAAGTAGATTCGATTCTGAATAAAATTGAGCAATGTCACCTTAGGTGGAATGGACATTTGAGTGGAATGAACGACATACCAGTAAAAGGCGTGGACAACATACCAGTAAAAGGGGAAGACCAACTAAAACACGGAATGACACAATAGAGAAGATAGGGCAGGATAGAGGACTAACATTAAGAGAAGCCAAAAGTTTAGCAAGGGACAAAAATAAATGGAAACAATTTGTGTATAGTGTAGCAATTAATTGAATTTATTTAATTTAGTATACCTTACACCTTCGGGTAGAGAGGTTTTTGATTATATATATATATATATATATATATATATATATATATATATATATGTAATGTTTATATTTAATATATGTAATAATAATCTCATCGATTTAATATCTTGATTTACTAAATCATTTAAGTCAAGTATCATACAAACAAAAATAATTCCAATAAACATAAAACAATTTTTAAAAAGATTCTCGTTCTCTGCCATTTGTGCAGTCGACCAAGTCTAAACACGTACCCAACTTCATACATATTGTAACAACTGATCACTGTCCGTCACAACCTCGCCCTCCCCTACTCTCTCAAGACCTATTTCCTCGACGGGTTATCGATAGTGTGCCCCTTTAGTTGAACTATTATTGATTGATTCGGCTTCGGGATGAATCATATATTAGACCGACCCTCGCGAGATTTCTATTTTCTTCTTATTTTCCGCCTTTACACGAAATTACTTTCCTCTATTAAGGATCGGGTGCATGTCTGGTAGGGGTGGTTCGTGGGTAAAAGTGTCTAGGGATTGCGGTGCATTTGCGGCCAACTGAGGCGTTTCTTGTTCGTTTTGTTTGATCGTGTTCGGATTATTGGATTTATAGATTGTCTGAAATTATTGCGGTCGGACGTAACAGTTCTAAAGATTTAATCTAATACCAGTAAATGTACAGGGGGAGTCTTAAATAACTGCAAATATTTTCATGGCTGCTAGATCTCGATAAAAGAAACATATTTTTTTTCTGTTTTTCAAAAAATGTGTCCAAAATAACCGAGATATATTACTCTGAAAATTTTTCCTACGCTACGGGCCCATCTCAACCTAAAGGATGTATACGCCCTGTATATTATTGCATTTTTGGCTTCCTTTCTGATAACTTTGCATAATCCTAAGATATTTTTAAATATGTTTGGATAGTTTCAAAAATATTAATAAATAAATAAAAAAAGAAGTTCCAAGCCTTTTAAAAAATATAATAAAAATACAAGAAATGTTTGAATGTCTGAAATCAAAACTATACTAAATATTTACTATTGTTCATATGTACTTACTTTGCCATAAATATCGTAATCTTCAACTATACAGGGTGCTCAAAATTCTATGCCGAATTTTCTAAAATATAAAATAATTTTGCTTCGTTTTTTTAATATATCCTGTATATTAATCCTTTGTTAGTAGATGGAGAATTAAAAAATGAACAGTTTTTATATTTAAAGTATTTCAAAATCTGTATCTTGTGTCAATATCAGTCTGGTATTTTATCGTTAAAAAACACGAATATTTGCGAAAACGTTAAAAATTTTGAAATACTTTAAATTCGAAAAATATATTTTTTTTAATTCTCCATATAACAAAGGAATAATATACAGGGTGTTCCATTTCAAAAATCATCCCGATCCACTCACACTTTTTTGAGCCACCCTGTAGAAGCTAAAATATTTTCCTGAAATACATGCTAACACATACTTTAGGTTGACACTTATACAAAGTTCCTAAGTTTTTTATTATAGGACCTACAGATGCCCGACGCACTGTTGCCGGGCCGAAAGAAGAAACTTTGAAACGTGGCAACTCCTATTTGCGGCAACTTTTTGATAGGCATCCTTATAACATCGTGTACAGAATAGAAATATCTTTAATTTGACATATAAATAATCAAAAAATGTTATGAGCGTAATGTCGTGTCCAAAATCAGTTATTATTATTATTAATTAAAAATAGTTGCGGCAACTTTTTGATAGACACCCTGTTAAAGTGTATGCTCCTTTTCATAAATATACGTAAAAATTAAGTTTTGATTAAAAATTCGATGAGCGTAATAATCCTACAGCCGGATCCTGTACTAATATAAAATAGAGGTGTGTAGTTCGTGAACGAACTAGTTCCAATGAACTATTCCGGCCCCGGAATGACATCAGGAACTAGTTCCTGGATTCTCAAAGAACTAGTGCCTCAGGACCTATTCCGGGATCGAGACTGTAACCCAAATCTGTGACCGATATATAATAATATGCGACGCCGACGGATCGGCCAGCGCGCGTAGCCCGATGCTAGGCAGGAGTGGGGAGTGCCAGCCGTATGCTATCGGATCCGGACCTAAAGGAACTAGAGGAACTAAATAAAAGACTAGAGTTTATGTACGGATCGGCCAGCGCGTATGATGCTATGTAGGCAGGCGTGGGGAGTGCCAGCCGTATGTTACCGGATCCGGACTTAGAAGAACTAATTAAAATACTAGTTCACGGGAATCTGTTTAGTCGGCAGATCCGAGATATAACACAAGGCGACGACGAAGGATTCGGCATTGTCTATTGCCACAGCCGGCGTAATTACCACAGAAAATTGTCCTGGATACTGTTTTTGATTTTTAGTTTGTTCTTTAAATATTTTATGGAATGTTTCACTTTAGGTCTCTAAAATTAAGAAATATCTTATAGAAAGAAGTAGATATTCTGAATTTTTGACAAAAACAAAAAGCTTAAGATGAGAAAAAATGCAATTCTTCGTAAAATTTTCGTAATATTTGCTCCAATTGATTTGTGATATAGTTTTTTAAACTCTGATTTGAGTTTCTTTTTTATTTTTTTATCTGCAATAAAACTTACCTATGACAATGATTACACGTCTCGTTATATTTCGTACATTATAAAAATTATACAGATCATACTTTGAATAGTTCTAACAACGAAACCCATTAACAATCAACGGGGATGTCAATGTTAGTAGGGAACTATTGTGAACTAAAGACCTAGTTCAAGGAACTATTCCTCTGGAGGAACTAGAACTAAGGAACTAGAATTCCCACCTTTTATATAAAATTATACAAACTCAGAAGGTCGTGGAAGACTATTTGAGAAGAACATGTGTTATTAGCCATTGTTACATGATTTTTGTTTAGAAAGTTACTTGATAAACAAACTTCTGATTCGAAAGATAATATTACAGATACGCAATCCATTTTAATTCACCTCGCTCGCGACTGGAATATTCATATTCCTACATTTTCTTTTCTCCCTCATAACATAGAGTACCTACAAGCTTTCCGGAACTTCTTTAATTGGAAAACTAAGTTTAGCTGGAAATCTGACGCCAATGCAAACGTAAAGTTACGATTTGCTCAAGTTTAAATTAATAATCCCCGCCGCAGTTAGGTAGGGTTTAGTGGAGCGATTTTTGAAGTCGCATAGTTAGAAATATAGGATTTTAGAAAATTACCCTAAAGAAAGGTTTCGTATGTAAAATCTATACTAATATATAAAATCCTTCAGTGACTGACTCACTGATTAATCACGATCCTGCTCAAACCATTCAACGTAAGAAGCTCAATTTTGGCATACAGGTTGATTCTAGGAGCGATAAGAAGGGATTTTTCGAAATTCCAGTTCCAAGGGGGTGGGGTTAACGATTAAGTTTCCGAAAAAACGTTTAAACACGTATATTTTATTTTGTTTTTTACATATTTTAAGATTTTTTAAAAATGTATACAGGGTGTTTCGAAAAATCTGGTCATTGATTAATCACGATCCTGCTTAAAGCGCTTGACGTAAAAAGCTGATTTTTGGAAAACGGATTGACTTTAGGGTGTAGAGGTTCGATTAAAAGAGATTTTTCGAAAGTCGAATTCTAAGGGGGTGAAACCACCCCTCAAATATTAGAATATTTTTTTATTTAAAAACCGGTGAGTTTTTCGGAAAAACTCTTAAACACGTATATTTTGTTTTGTTGTTTTACATATTTTAAGATTTTTTAAAAATTTATACAGGGTATTTCATAAAATATGACCATTGAGTAATCACGATTCTTCTTTTAAACTGCTTGACGTTTAAAGCTGATTTTTGCCAAACGGATTGACTGTGGGGTGTAGAGGTTCGATAAGGAGGGGTTTCCCGAATCTCAAATTCCAAGACGGTGAAAACGCCCCTCAAATATTACAATATTTGTTATTTAAAAAACGGTTAGTCTTTCGAGAAAACGCTTGGACACGCATAATTTATTTTGTTTTTTTACACATTTTGAAATTTTAAAAAAAATCATACAGGATGTTCCAAAAAGTTAGGTAATTGATTAACCACGATTCTGCTTAAACTGCTTGACGGAAAAAGCTTATTTTTGGCAAACGGATTTTTCGAAAGTCAAATTCCAACGAGATGAAACTACCCCTCAAATATTACCAAGTTATATAATAATATCGCCATATTGTTTTTTCTCATGCTGACATAAACGTGAGAAAATTTTATCCAGTTTGTATGTTAATGGCAATTCTTGCTTTGCTTTATCATCACCCTTACAAAGGATTAATTCGACGCGAACGAAGTCGCGGGTACACGCTAGTATTTTATAAAATAACTAACCAAAGTATGGTAGTTTATGATATACATTATCGCCCCCGTATACATATAAGCCTTATGGGAATTGCAGGAATGAAAAATAGAAATGGGAAATGGACGTAAGCAAATAGTTTAAGGTGATGCGATATACAGTGTGGTTCATAATATTTCTTTCTATTTAAAACCAGTATCAACCTTTTAACTTTAAGATTTGCATAATTTCCCGCAAACAAGAATTTTTATTATTACCATTACAAATTGGTCTGGAAGAAGTTTTAATAAATGCAGTAGCAAAACCCTCGATTACGTCCTGTTGTTACCAACAGACCACTATTCCGCTCGGCCCTGCTGCAACTTTGTTCCATTAAAGCTAATTCCTTAATTCGCAAAATGAGTCGGTTTAAAACAACACTTTTAATATCTCGAACGGCTCGCAAAGAACAAAAGCAAAATTACGAAGGCTTCGTTCAATTTAGCCCGCAATTTTTTCGAATTAAAAACTTGAAAAATTGCAAATAAAAAGCAACAGATTATGAGGAAACTTGAGCGGAGTAATTCGGACCAACCACCTAGAAAATATTATTAAGAATCACATCAATGAAATAAAAAAACATCATGAAAATAAAAAATCCATTGAAAAAAAAACAAGTTTGATGCGTAACTTTTTTTGGGACACCCTGTGAATTTTAACTATATATTTTTACAAAATGTGTAATATTGTGTATATATTTTTAAATAATGCTCTATATATAAATTACCCTACACTTATTTCATTTCAATCTAAATTTTCTATCGATGGAAAACATGAGAAATTTTATTTTGATGTCAATATGACTCCTACTTGTAGAGGACGCCGCCTACATATTTTTTAAATAGTTTGAAGAGTAATAACTTTTCGTCCGTACCTGTATAAAACTACTGAGTAAAAAATATATATTTATTCACGACGTTTTTTACGTAAAAAAGGTCTCTTAGTATTCGCTAGGAGTAATGGTGGTTCTCGAGATATTCTGAATTGAATTTATCAATACCTGTCATCATTGACTTAAGTTAAACATGTTGACTAAATAGTTATTACAGTGAAATAATAAATTTTGTCTTGTATCTTGTCTGCCATTCTAAGTTGGCCACCCGGTACATTATGTGTATTATGTGCATTATAATTATGTACCTCGACTAGTTTTACCACGTTTGGTCAGTGCCAACTGAGCGCCTATATAAACGCTCATTCTGTAGATAGTAGTTTATATTTTACTACATTATATTTTTTACAAGTTTTAAATAAAATTAGAACGGCACTGATAAATCGGAATTTAAGTTGATATATCCTTCCTTAATCTATTAATATTTTAATTCAGAGAGTTCAACATAATATCGAAAAAGCAGTCTTAACGCATGGACGCAGTAAATTATAAATTAATATACATATCATTATTGAATGGAAATGCAGAAGAATCAGGAGAAGCGTTCAAAAAGATTAAGTAATATCGAAATAGACAGGTCGCCGGTTGGCTGGTCGAGGAAAAAGGGGATGCTGCAGCTGAAAGCGGGAAAATTCGAAATACAAATAAGGCCGGTTCTCGCTCGGCTGCTTCCACCGCGGAATAATTGGGTCTTTCTCCCTGGCAATTTCCATATTTTCCTTGGAGCGGCCGAGAGGCATTTCCAAGGAAATTCCGGGGAAATTTATTCGACGGGCGTGTGTGTATGAGAATGGTGCCGATGGCGGCCGCAGGTATAGGGAAAGCAGTTTATGGCAAAGGCTTATTAATATAAATAAAGGTTGTATTTTATATTTGTCTGTGTAATAAAGGTTTTGAAACTTTTATTGCAATGAAAAATAGAAATGGAAAGTGTAGATAAACAAGGAATGTACAAAATTAAAAACAAAGTTAGGTTTCAAGTTAATTAAACAATAAAAAGGATCCTAATCGGCGTCATAATATAAAGTAAATGCACGTAAAAATTTGAATTGAAATCACAGATAATAAATGTCACTGTCAAATATACCGGGTGTTGCATCGTCGAGCGGGACACAGGAAATCCCATGTAAATTTTAATGGGGTCAATTATTGGCTTCCCTAATTATTTTAGAGAATAATTCTATTTAGGTTTATTGAAGAGCACTAAAACCCACATTCAAAAGAATAACTTTAGATATTTTTGATTAGCTCGTTATCGCCGATATCTTTTTAAATATTTCTCCTTTCTTATGACCCTGTATTTACTTATGAGCACCAGTCAAGGTAAAAGATAACTGTCAAATGAAGTTGTCATTTCAGAAATTTACCTATTTAGAAGCCAATAATTGACCCCATTAAAATTTACATAGGATTTCCTATGTCCCGTCCGACGACGCAACACCCGGTATATATAAATATAATATATATATAGATAGAATTTATCCAAAAATTGGAGAAGATGAGAGTGCGTCTAAGATTTAATTAATATCTTCAGAGACCGAAGAAGAGAAGAAATAGGCTGTAGCATATTTTTAAGAGACCTGAAAAAGGATAGATAACATTCCCTTAGAACCATAATAAACTTTATGGTTCCATGTTATTTTTTTAATTAGACACCTGGATTTTTTCCCTTTCTTAAAAGCTTAGGACCCCAACTGCAATAAAATATGGCACTTATCCAAAAAATGTTGCTATTACATATACATAACACATGAAAGTGATACGTATACCGATACCTTTCCAACACATTACCTCTTATAGGAATCTCAAAGTCACCCTGAACTGGATTAAAGGACGCACACAATGTTCTAGCAAGAAAAACTCACAGACTGGCTAAGAAATAGGTTTAGATATTCTTTTATGGCTCCAAGTATAGGGAAACTAACCCGATTTTTTTAGGAAACCCCAAAAACATGAATCTATGAAACTTTAAGAAATACTAAGAGAAGATAGATAGTTGGAAATGTGCTAAAGAAACTTTGCCGTACCTCAAAAAAGAAACAAACTTCACAAAATGAAACTAAGTCGCAAACCATTCTGCAGGATACGTAAATCAACCAAAAAAATATATTTCCTGCAACGATAAACAAAACCGCATTTTCCCAACATCGACGAAACCAAACGAGACGTGACAGCGCCGCCTCCGCTACCACTATCCAGTTCTGGAATCGAGTTATCCAGACGAGGGCCGCTCCACGCCGCGCCGTCTTCGCGGCTATATTGATTTTTCCGCCGTATTGTGTCCGACAACCACGCCTGTACCCCTCCTGCCACCTCGGCCCTTTGGAACGGCATGCCGTGGAAGAGACGACGACGATGGTCCAGGAATGGTAAAAGGAAAACGAGCGCGAGAGAGAGAAAAGAGATTTGGAAGAAGCGAGGGGAAAGGTGAAACGACCCCCTGTTGCCACGTCTTAGATTAAATACGAAAAAGGGGGGATTTTGTTTAAAGTTGTCTGGTAGTAAACTGCAATCATAAATTAAAAGAATAGTAAATGGAAAGAGAGGGAGTGGGATAGGTTCGAAGGAAGTTAGAGGAGAGGCCAAACGACTCCCTGTTGCCATGACTTAGATTAAGTAGGGAAAAGAAGGATTTTATTTAAAGTTTGTAGGGTAGTAAACTCTAATTAAGACTTGGAGGAATTAATGCAGTCGCAGTAGTGACATTAATGGAAAGAATCAAATTAGAAAGGACAAGAAAGGAATTTTAAGTATAAATCTAGATTAAATGATTTCTCGTTTGTCTTAGTAAAGGCAACGACCCTCCGACAATTGAACTGCTTAATTAAAGTGACGTCACTAATTATCAGGTCTACACTACGTTTTATAATAGCCCCTGCTTAGACAAGGAAAGAGAGGGGACGCGTAATTGATGACATCTACGGCCAGTATCAAATTTTGTGCCATGTCTGGCTTCTAGAAATGGCGTCTGACTGTGACTGTGTGTTTTTCTGTAGTTTGTGCCCTAAAAACAGTTGAATTTATTATTATTTAAATAGGTATGGTGTTTTGATGTGCTCAGAACTGTAAGAGCCGTAATGAGAGAAAGGAAAGGACCAGGAATCACTTTTCAGAAACGGCCTTGGAGTGGAGCCTAGCGATTTTTCGATCACAGAATTTCTACTGGTATTACCCGTCCCCTCCCTTTCCTTCTCTAAGAGCCCCTGTGTGTTATATATTTTACTGTCTATAGGACACTACAAATTACTCATTTACTGTGTTCTTAGAAGAAAACTTTAAATGTTAGTGCTACTGGCACAGCTACGTCAAAACACCCGTTCCTGATAGATGTTAAGCGACGTTAGATGACACGAGTGGATAGATGGGTGACCATCTAGAAACTCTGCCATGCTGTTGTTTCATGGTAACAGTGAAAAATCTATTGGCAAACACTGCTCATTCACGCCAGTTTGAGGCAGGATGAGATCGGATATCTCGTGAGTAAGAGACGATTTAGACATTCTCCAAATCGCTAGTCTATTTTTAATGATATTAGCGAGGACCGCGGTTCAGATTCTGAGTAAAAAAAAAAGCCCCGTCCATATTAGCATTAATAACAAAAAGGAGACGTTCTGATCTGATTGGTGGATTATAGGTGAATCAGAAAACACTGCAACATTGGTCTCATTGTCTTCACGTTAATATACGCAGTATCAGATGTCCCTTTCCTATAAAAAAGATATATTACTTGCGAAGTTGTAAACAATTACTAAAAGAAAAGTTGTCTCCTTTGGGATTATCCAGCTTTTATCCCTTATTTTGTACATCCTTAACTTTTTATGAGATAGGTAGGTACGTAAAACTCGGAAAGAATTAATAAATATATAGAAAACTAAGATATATTACACTAAATACAAGAGCAATGTGTTAAAGAATACAGATAACACAACCAGTAAATCTATTTCTGTTAATACTAACTTGGTTTCCTTTTGGCCAATTAATGAGTTTGGCTAATATTTTCGGATGGGATAAAAAAGACAAGTCTATTTATTCTCCCAGTATCGACTCTCCAATATTTAACATTTATTAAAGTGAATCATTTTATTAAGATAAATAACCAATCTGGTATATCCCAAATGGAGGAAAGTCAGTCTAGCTGAAAATTTGCGGATGCAAAAATTTGACAGATTTTTGAAATCCGTAACAGTTATTTTCCCATAATATTTAGTATTAAAAACTTTAAAATCCGTGGAGAAATGAAGCCTTAAAATTTCATAAAATTGAAAATATTTCAAAAACGGTAAGGTTTAAGAATGATAAACCTTAATCAAATTTACCTTTATTTCAATCGTAGAATCCAGAAATAAAATAATATACAGGGTGTTCCTTTTAAAAAAATACAACTATAATATTTTTTACTTATTTGGGACACTCGGTATCTTGTAAAATTATTTTTAAATTGTAGGTCTAATAGTCCTTGAACGAACCCAAAACTTACAATTTATAAAAATCTAATCGTTTAGCTACAATACTCCGTGTCGTATGCAGTAAACAACGTATATGAAATTTGCTTTTTTAAAATAACAAACGGAATAATTCTATCGGTGTTGGACTGACTGAGAAAGACTTTATTGCTGATTGGGAAAATATGTACCGACTATTATTGTATTTATCAACACAATCCATAACCACCAAAGAAAAAAAGCATCAGTAGCGTAACGTGGACATATTTTTGACTCTATATTTGCTATTATTGCCAGATAAACTCCGCTTAAATTTCGTGCAGTCAAATTCGTACCACTTTGCATCCTTAATTCCCTAAATCCTCGTTCACACGTCGCGAACAAACACACAAGACGCGTTATTTGATAACGGCTCTTTCGCAGCGGCAGTTTGCGGAACGGCGAGCTCTAACGACACCGCACGCCCTTTCGCGTCGCCGACTCGATTTAGTTTACAGTTTGACAAACGGGATCCGGCATTTGCATCCATTTCCATACGCGAGATTATTCCGATTTGTTAATTTCTAGCCCTTTGGACGAAATGGAGATAATAGACCTATGGGACGAGTAAGTAATTTAGATGTATGATTTTTGATGAAAAATATCAAAAAACATACAGAACTCTAAGAGAGAATATTTAATCAAAAATGATAGTTAACGCATACTTTATTTCTTCAAAAATGAGGTTTTTCTTTTTCAGAGGGTATATCTCCTCCAGTCGTCAGAAGATACAAGAACACTTTTAAAGCACACAGCTAAATTTTTTTTAGCAGATACATTTTTTTCATGATATTTTGTTGACGTTTCGTGCACTACGAAACCCCTTCATCAATGAATCAAATTAAAAAATCGTCCGATTTAAATGAAATTTGGTATATCAATAGATTGGACCAAGGTCAACTTGATCGTGTACGACAGGTGTCACTGTGACATTCTTGACGTAAGAAACGTCAAAAGTTGATGTCGTCCGATCACGATCAAGTTTAGTGGATAGGCTATATGAGTCACCGTGCACAGGGTCTCATCCTACAAAGTTGGATACGACGTTTCGTTTACATCTTTATCAGGGTGGGACTAAGGATTCGATATTGAAGAAAAATGTGGGTCGATTTCAGCATAACTGGGGACGAGCTACAGGATGACGCCCTCTACGTTTCGAACTGATGCCTCTAAATCATCAGCATTTTTCTTAATTGTGGGTCGATTGGAACCAAACTCGGAGGTACCCGAACAGACAGACGGAAGTAAGAAGAAGTTCACTTCAAATATGCGCATCTAGTGTACAGGGTGGGTCAAATTCGACGCTTTTAAATGGAAACAACCTTATAGGAGATAGGCAAAAACTAATATCGGTGTCTGGAGCTCAATTTTCATCAAAAACATGATGGTGAACACCGCATATCGATATCGATATGTGTTTTTGAAAAATATGCATTTTTAACAAATCGCTGTAACTTTTTTGCTATGAAAAAATTTGTATTTTTGTGAAAATATTTCCAAAGCACCTTTTTACGTAGAATTTAATGGTTTAAGTATAATTTTTTTTAAATTATTAATTTAAGAATTATCAACAGAAAATTTGATTTTTTATACGGGACACCCTGTATATTTTTAATTTATTGAAAAGAATTTAAAATTATCTTTCTAAAAATATAACACACTTGATATTTTGCTCGATTCCTCTTCGAGATATAGAGCATATAAAAATTCGTCCGCTTTAAATAAGTAGGCTTTGAACGGCACCGGCTGTAATGCAAAAAAATTCTAGCTGTGAGCATCAATTAAAACGAAAATAATATTTGCTATGAAAGATGCAGAATTTTAGAACAATTTAAAATATATTTAACCAACATCAACACATTTAAACTATATCTAATAACAATAAAAATAAATAGCGAGATTTTGCTACAGGTGTTCGACATATCGACCGTCTTCTGTTATGGACAGACGGGACAGTTTGTGAACATTTCTCGCGGAATTCATTAACTCAGTGGGGGTGAAAGATACCCTCTCATACCTGCTAAGTATTTCTAATTCTTGTCTAGATTATATCTATGGAAGAATAAGGAACCTTTATTCTTCCGCAAATATATTCATAGGATTAGATCCTTGGGTACTAAGTCAGGCGGCCTCGACGGCCAACGGCTGGGATCTTGGTTAGCTATTCAATTATTCTTGAAATTGGCTGCAAAAATTTGCTGATAACTTCAGCGTTCAGAGGCGGTGCGTCGTCTTGCTGGAAAAATATGTTTTCGAGTTCCATTAAGGGCATATCATCAATAAGGGGTCCAAAGCCTACTAATTAAAAGTGGCGAACTTTTAAAAATTCTGTATTTCGAAGGGGATTAGAACAAAATATCAAGTGTGCTATATTTTTAGAAAGGTACTTTTAAATTCTTTTCAGTTAATTAAAAATATAGAGGGTGTCCCAAATAAAAAATCAATTTTTCTGTTGATAACCCTTAAATTATTAATTTTAAAAAAATTATACTTAAACCATTAAGTTCTACGTAAAAAGGTGCTTTGGAAATGTTTTCATAGAAATACAAAATTTTCCATAGCAAAAAAGTTACAGCGATTTGTTAAAAATGCACATTTTTGAAAAACACCCCGCAACTCAGAAACGGTAACAGATATTGATGTGCGGATTTCACCATCATGTTTTTGATGAAAATTGAGCTCCAGATACCGATATTAGTTTTCGTCTATCTCCTACAAAAAAGGGTGTTTCCATTTAAAAGCGTCGAATTTGACCCACCCTGTACATACAACTTTTTTTAATAATAATATTTATTTGTTTAATGTTCTTGTATCCTATACGGCTAGATATTATATTTTAGTCACGTTGTTTTGAAAATTTAAATAGACCTAAAAAAATTAAAAAGAAAATAATTTCTAATGGAAGTTGGTTCTGTAGTATTAATATATTATATTAATTAGTGAGTTTGACATCATTATTATAAATAAATAAAAAAAATACATAAAAATTCATATGAATTTGTTATTATATATTTAATTACAAGTACACTTTACCATCTCTAACCACAATACTGCAATGCAGAACTTCTCTTTGACATTGCTAATTATTTAATTTCAAGCCTTATTACATCCAGGTGTAAATGTTAATGCAAAATTACCATGTTACATCGGGTTTTCGTTAAAAAGTGGCAGCAAAAAGCTTGTCAGAAATGGTAAAATTTATTTAATAATAAATTAGTGAAAAGGAAATTAAATGTGTAAAATAAACATGAAATAAACTGAACATGTTCTACCTATGTTCACAACCTAATAATAAGATTACTGTCATGGAGACAATTTATACAGTACCTCTGAGATATGTAAAAAGTGGGGTTGTATGACAGAAAATCGAAAACTATTATACCAAGAAGAAAAATTAAAGAAGGAGTCCATTCTTCTCAAAGTTGTTTGGGATTCAATTTATAGTCGTTTAATGAAAAATAACATAAAAATTATTTTTTTTTGTTAGGTAGGGAAAGAATAAATATAAAAATACCCATCATTTAAATTCACAAAAAATGTATTTGTTGACTATTATTTTCTATTCTAGTCAAAACAAAATACTGCACACTCTAAATATAGGAGCTCGTTAGTGTTGCCGGTTCATTGATTCCATTCATCTGTCGGCGCATAACACCACACATACAAACGTACAAAAAGAATTTACTACGAGCGAAATCGGTTCTTCCGTTGCGGAACAAAAGTTTACAAACGCCGATGCTATTTGGAAAAACGCAATGCCAGTGGTCGATATAAGAAAAGGAGGATGATTTTCTATTAGGATTAAATCAATCTACACAAAACAAAACACAAAAAGAAGAATATGTAACAAAGTAAATCAAAAGTTCCTCTTAAAGTAAAGTTTATTTATCAAAAAGTATGTAATAAAAAAAAATAAAGTTCCTGAAAAATAAGAAAACAAAAATAAATAATTAAAAAAAAATAAAGCTATTTCCTAGATTTTCTAATTTGACAAATAAACTGAGTTGCTCGCCAATGAAATAAATCTTATGGGTGAGAAAACTATATCCATTTAGCAATCAAGAAAGATCATATAAAATCATATCGGATCAGGATTTTATATGATCTTTTTTTATATATATTTATATACTGAAGCTGACATTTTTCGTAAAATGTCAGCTTTAGTATATGTAATTATATTTTATATTATTATTAACTTATCACAAAAATCTATTTTGAAACATTTTTTTTTGTTCTCATTTCCATGTATCAGACCACTGTCCTACGTCGAACGAAGTCACCGACTGGAACCAGAGAGAAAAGAATATCACCATGGAAACCAGTTCAAAGGACCAAAATAACATCGCAGCTACTGTGTCGGATGGGAGAGGAGAATAGAAAAAAGCGTGCACGGCATGTGTATATGACAATTGACATTTCTAGGGAAAAAGGAGGGTTTCATAAAAGGTTTATGATTAAAAATTAATTGTCCACGGTCTGAGCACGAGTCTCGATGTTGACAAGGGCTAAAATGAAACGTTATTGTAAACAGAAACTTTGAATGTGTTGCCGTCTTTAACAGAAATGACCCAAAATTTATGAAACAAAAATGAATCAATTATAAATATATAAATAGTTAATATTTACATTAAAAAAACTCACCTCCTTAACAGCCCTTAAAGGATATAAAAGGTCATAACTACCGCTTTTTCATTCAAATTATTCTAATAAGGTTGCAATGAGTTTTTTTTATTAAGCTATCTTGTACTAAAAAGAACAATGTTGGACTGCAAGGTCTGCTAGTAAAAAAATTTAAGCTTAAAGCATCACAACACAACTCATTTCAATTAAAAAATCGTAATACAAAACTAAAGTGTCAAAACGAATGACAATGTCAGGAAATAAATAAATAAATGTGGGAATTTGACATGTTTTACAGCAGAGCTACCACCTGAATCCCCAGCAGGGAATTTAAATTCCAGTCAGTCCGGCGCCGAATATGTCTAGTGTTGGCAACAATGAATTTGAAAATCGCGCCCTCGATTACGTATTTAAACATTTAATTGGTATCGCTTATATTTGATTTATTGGCCTTACCAGAAACGTTGTCTTATGTACTTTGGGGGCTTTAGAAAAAAAGTCAAACGACCACGTCTAAAAATTACTCTTTTTGGGCTATCAAATTGTCAATCTAAAATGGCAAATTAAAGGATTAAAGGAGATTAAAAAAATAAGAACTACAAACCCCATTTACTAAATTATCATGTCTGTAAATATAACAAGCTAATGACATTTTTGTAATTTCTGAAAGCATAACACCCAATACGACGCTAATATAATTACAATCGGGAGCTGCATGTGCACAGATTACATGTGCACACAGGCCAGTTTAATACAGGGTGGCACCTCTCATACTAAGTAAATGCTCCAAGTTGATTGCATTAGAGAAGCATCCCAAGTAGCATTTTCACGACTTGCGACCACATGTTTACTAAACACAACGTTGGATTAGTTACAAAAAATAGTTAGCTCCCTACCTTAGGTATTAAAATAAATTTAAACGTTTTTATAACGTTGTGCCGACGTTGGACTAGTACTACAGCAAAGTAGAAGCTTCTGCGACGTCGAATAAACGTTGTCTTCTAACCTTTTTTGCTTAAGTGATCTTTAGGTGATTCGGACAAGGTAGTTACAAGGTTGGACAATATAGAGTTTTCCGACGTCAGTTTCAGGACCTATTCCAACGTTATGCAAACGTCGTCTGTTTTACTAATTCCAACGTTGTTTAGATTTCCTTATTCTTACGTTGGTAGGACGTCGAGTCACTACCTTTTTGCAACTGTATTGAACCATAACCTTAAATCTTAAATTTTCACTTCATTGTTCTGTTCAGTCAGACAGTTCAGTGCTGTTTTTGTTTTTATAAAAAAAATTAATTAATATGGGACATAAGAAAGGTACATATAAAACTAAATTTAAATATACATCAACATATATTACCGATAGTTTATCCACTCCCTCGTTTATTTAGATTATAGAGGGCGGCACAAGCTAGACTCTAGGATGACTAAATTAGGCAATCTTGCGACTAGTATACTACCTGTTAAGGCCGAACTGCGACTTTATTAGTCCAGTATGCGACTACTCGAATTACTCCATCTTAATTTCCAAAACAACAAAGTGAAAGCCGCCATGTTTTTAAATAAGAAAATGGTTCGTTCCTAAAATAGCAATTCCTGCTTTTTGAATACATTAACTTGAAATATTTGACCCTAAAAAACACGCGAAAACAATTTTTTCGACTGCGAATAAATTATTCTCATTTTACTAAAAAAAATTCAAGAAAATTTTTAAAACTTCTTTAATTTTAAGGCCCATTAGTATTTTTCAAAGTAGAAACAATACATTTATCAATAAAGTTGTTTGCGTTTAACTTTTTTGCCTTGGGTAACGAGTTACAGAGTCGGTTATAGTGTTTCAATAATTATGATCTTCAAACATCCTCCACACTTAAATACTTTTGTTTTGTTTTCCTTCACTGCCATCTGACATATGTCTCTAACTAAATCATAAAAATAATATTTTTACTATAATTATCCCAATTTAGGATAAAACGCGACTTAGACGCCATATTAATTTTGTATTTCTGTGAATTAGGATTTTAATCAACGTTGCAGTTTGTACTAAATTAGGCTACTAGCCAACGTCGGTATCCAACGTCGTTTCGACCCAAAAATTATTCTCCAAACTAGTGCAGACTAGGGTTGGCACGAGGTTGTGCCGACGTTGCGCCCCGACGTTTGGTCGCATGACACAACGTTGTCCCGACGTCCAAATGCTGCTTGGGATATGACTAAAATATGAGGCTTTTGGCTTATCTATTTAACATTTTCAAAAAATAAAGGATACATTTTAATTTGCCCGTTATACCCTAATATGTAGTTAAAATAACCATTGTACTTTAAAGCAAATTAAAACTTGACCCGAAAAAGTTATACAGGGTGAGACAAAATTAATATTGAACATTGGAGACTCTTCAATGTACAATTAAGTTTGCCTACCCCTCTGACAAAGATTTTACTAGAAATTTTCCTTTTTATTATTTAGTGTTCTTCTAGAAAGAAGAACACACATTACTAGAAAGTAATGTTGCTTGTGAAAGAAAAAAAAAAGTTGAAAATCAAGAACACACGCTACAAATTAAGCTAATGTTTCTTTTATTCCAAATTAATGCACTTAAAGTAAAATGAAAAATTAGAAACGACAAAAATGTAAAAAATCCATCATATAACGACTGTCGTCCTGATGATGACTTTGCAAAAATTCGCAACTAGGGGAGTTTTGTTTGTTTTTCCCGAAAGACGGATCGGAAAAACGCGTGACGGCGTTTTCCTTGTCGTATATAAAAAACTATGGAATTATTAATATTACTAAACGAAGAACAGGGTCTTATTAGTCCACTTCGTTTTAGGACAAATTACAAGAAGCGAATAAACTTGTACTTGATTTACATAACCTTCCTTGGTAGCATGGAAAATTAGTTGACGTGAAAATATTTCCTTTCTTTTTTGGTAGTCCAGGAATAGTTTTTGTCCAAATTTTATATGACGAAGGTCATCAACTTAGTTCATTCTGTCAGCATTTTACAAACCTAGAGACTTTTGGATGTCAGAAATGAACAATACAAGCAAGGGATGCTCATGAAGTTCAGTTGGAAAATTATATGTTGACATGTAAATCAATGTTAATAGTCAAGAAAGTTAAATCAACCTAATCAACCTATAAAAACTATTTTTTTAAAGATTATAGGTCCAGTTTCGATAACTTCTAAAATTATTTCTGTACTACTACAGGAATACGGTAACATATCAATGTAATAATACTGCCAGCTTGATCATATTTAAAACATAATTGTCAATGTCATACTATAATTTTGATACGTTTATAAATAACAATAATGAATGTTCTTTAGATACGTTTTTTTTTCAAATACACCTAAACACGTTACTTTTAACACCGGACACGCGTTTTGCTAACCATGTTAGCATCATCAGCAAATGATTAAAACTGGTTTAAAACTGACAGTTTTAATTATCTGCTGATGATGCTAACAGGGTTAGCAAAACGCGCTTACGCGCGCCTAATGTTAAATGTAAAATGTTTTAGTGTATTGTAGTGAGTGTTTTATTTTGTAATTACTCTACAGTACTTGAACTTGATATTTGATATTTTTTTTATCTCAAAAACTGCGACTTTGACTGATTTTGATGTTATTACAAATTTTGTTGCAAATATTATTCCTAATCTTAAATTGAAAACCGCGTTTCGCTAGCTACTGTAATTTTGGAGTTACGATTTTTTAAAATTTTTAACCCTCTCCCATACCCCCTTAACAACCGACCCCCACCAAAAACTAATGGTCCGATTCTCGGGTGCCACAATATTTTGTGCCAATTTGGTTAAAATCGGTTTAGCCGTTTTTGAGTTATCGTGTTACAGACGGACAGACAGACAGACACCATGAAAATATTTTGTATTTAGGTCATTCATGACCCAAATAACTCATTTTGAGTGAAATTAAAAAAACTTTTTTTTGCCGATCTTAATAAGAATTAATGATTTTTAATTAATAAGAAAAATTAACACGACGACTAAATGAATGCATAAATGTATGCACATCATGTATAATAATGTCAAAGGTATGGCTTAGAGACTAAAAAATTATAATGTAATTTCCTATAAAAATTGTTTAGCTGTCATCATACAATATACATTTGATTATAAGGCTTTTTGGTCATAATATAAAAATAATCTTAGGAAAAAAACTAGCATTAACAGATAAGTTACTGAACATTCAACAATTGTTGCTCATACAAAATTACAGGCACTTACTGTAACGACCCTACAAACTACTCTTTTAAAGAGCAGCATATTTTTCCAAGCCACAATGCTTAAAATTAACCTTTCTAACTTTCAGAATCCAAGACTTAAACCTGTTATTAAAGTGGCATTAAAACGGAACGATAACGATTACACGCGATACACAATAATTAAATAAAAGTTTAACATGCTATTTAAGCATTTTGAGTAACCTTGCACGATAAATGTCATCCTTTTTTACATTCTTTTCCTGTTGGCGATCTACTCCTGTATAATAGAAGTTCGCTGAAATCATAATCAAATAAAAAACGCTTTCAAGACAAAGAAAATATCCTAATAAGTACCGTGGTGGAATAAAAATCACGTGATTTTAGATGTAGAAGTACACAAAAATGCACAATGGGAAATGTTTGGTTGCTTGATAAAAATGTATCGAAATACAAAGAATATACACGACCAAAAAATAATTCATGCATTTTTATATCAATTGGAATGTCTACTATTTATTCTTATCAGTACACATTTTTGGCTTATTTCTAACCAAACGGTTTTGTCCCGCTAGATTTATCTTCCACTGCACTGTGCGCTCGTCCGTCAAACGCAAAAATAACTGTCACTGTCTAAAATCTTTAGCGCGAACTTCAACTCGGTCCCTAGAAAACTTAAAAAAACTGACAGTACAGGAAGATAGGAATCGAACTATCCTTATCTCTATAGTATCCTTGGATCTTAATAGCCTACCATACCTGTTGGCATGGTCAGCTAATAAGTGGTTTACGATCGTGATTTTACTTTACTTGATAGGGAACGGCGTACCGGCAAAATGTGACAACGCCGCAACAGCAAACAGCACACCGTCGCATTTCTCTCACTCCGACTTAAGCCGGTCCTACACGATGCTTCCAACCTTGGTTCCAACGTCGGAACCAACGTTGGACGCATCATTTGGCATAGGCTTCGACAATATTGCAATTCACAAGTGTGTCTCCTATACGATGTGGCTGTGTTCATGTATCCAACGTTGGAAAGTGTTCGACACATCGTGTGGGACCGGCTTTAATAATATGTAAATACCGACCCAAAAGTAAGAGTTGCCAGCACGGTATGTAGTAATAGTTGCATCGATATTTAACCATTGCCCATCCCTAATATTTTTTACCACGATGCAGCCCAACGTGAGAAGATCGACTTCGGTCCAATTATCGTAATTTATCCTCGGCCAATTCGATACGTTGCATTCGGTGGTTTTGCGGTCGATCCGACGAAGAACACGGCGAACGGCATAAAGAATCTTCCTGAGATTGTTCGACTTTTTTTGCGAAAATGCGCTGACATTTTCACCGATTAATCGGGTGAAATTACTTCTTTCGAGCTTGGCTGGTTCTTTTTAATTCAATCGATTCCGATTGTTTCGAGCTATACGGCTGATTCCAGTGTCATTCAGATATTGTGTCTCTATTAAACGAAACCGTGACATTCTATTTCTGTTTGTTTTTTCAATGACGTAGACAGTAGACGGTTCAAATGAGCTCTAATTTTATTTTCTAATATGTAGTATATGTAGCTAGAAATAATATAAAAAACTTTTTCAGCGTAGGGAAAATATTATTTATCATAACATAACTTCTAAAAACCTTGACCCACTCTAGCTACGGTTTGAATTTCCAGACGAATGAAATTGATTTTTACTTTTTTAGATTATTTTGTCCGTAGTGTTTTTTTTAATTTTTTATCCATCTGTGAAAGTTAAATTGGATTTGTTTGCTTTTCAGTTTCTGTTCTTTTTCAGTTCTTTTTCTGTCTAACAACACGTCTACCGGGTGTGTCTCAAATAATGTGGCTCACCCCTATAACTATTTTATTTTGTCAGATAATAAAAACGAGATTTGGTATGTTAGTATATACCATAAAGTAGGACTGATTGACGTATTTTTTAATTTTTGATTTTGAAATGGCACCCTCGGTATATTTTTACTTTATTCGATAGAAAATGACACTCTGAATAGTATGAAGTTGACATGTCATATGTCAACTTTTGACATTTTCGCAAAAGAAAATCATATTTTAAATATCAATCTAGAGTGCCATGGCTGTGTTAAAAACACTAATTTTTAATCAAGGAGCCTTGGAAAAATAGATTTGATTGTCTGTTTTTCGTGTCTTGTCCTGGCCGGTTAAAAGATGCCCAAATCGTATTTTTAATCATATCTCAATTTTTTTTAAATGGAACGAAGGTGGCTCATCAGCATATTTGAAAAAAGCATTTTTTACGAATAATTTGATACAACACACTTGGTATTTCGAGTCAATTTGTCGTATGTTACAATTTCAAATAAACCATATGCGAAAATGTCAAAAGTTGACACATGATATGTCCTTCTATTCAGAGTGTTATTTTTATATAGCGAGGATGTCATTTAAAAATCAAAAGTTCTAGTAATATCCGGTGAAACGGGAAGTGACCAAAATCAATTGAATACGTCAATCAATCCTAATTTCTGTCATATACTAACATACCAAATTTCGCTTTTTTATCTCAAAAAAATAAAAATGTTTAGGAGTGAGCCACTTTTGAGACACACCCGGTATACCACCTGTAAAATTATATGCACTTATTTAAAATTCACCCTGTATATCAATGTAACAACAATAATTGATTAACAATAATAATTTAATTTTAATAATTTTAGAAATTGAACAGGTGCTTCCATAGAAATTAAATAACATAAACTGGCTTGGTGTGACATAAAATCTCCGGTTATAATATAGTCAAAAAAGTATATTATTTTGTACTCTATTAAAAGAAATTTAACGTGTCATTAAATGTTCTTAATACTTAAAGAATCTCACCCACAATCATTTATAAAAAATTACCAAATATAGAGGAAATTTATGATTGAACATATTATGTATTTCAAATGCCAGATAATATGTGAGAAATTTGTCGATACCACCCATCCCTAGCCCAAATAAAGGAGCTTTATTACGTATTCGTGGCGACAGACGCGACGTTCTTGTCAAACAATCCAACCCCGTTCATCATATATTTATTGGAAAGCTCGAGAGACCATATACTTACGTTGGACCACACTGGAACCCACACATCGCCGATTTCGATCACGATCCGCGCTGGAAAATATCGAAGTAATTGGCATCGCCGTATTGTTTAACAAAATAAATAACGTATATCTGGCCACGCATTGAGCTATAAACAGTAAGGATATTAATTATTTCGTGATGCAGAGGGCGATGGGAGGTTAATGGGATGAAATTATAGGGATATAGTGTCGAAGAGAGTAACCAAATAAGGTAGAACTGATATGGGTATGGTATAAATATATATGTAAGTAAAAACGGTGGACCTTAGGATAGTATAATAGAAAAAAAAATGGCGCCGCGAGGCACGTATAGCCGCCCATACTAAAATATGTTAATAAAAAGTTGGTAGGCAGTTCTTTTAGTTTCCCAATTTTCCCAATTTTGAGCCGCGGTTATTTCCCCTACCCGCCATCTGGGGCCCCGTCCGATGGGAGTTTGGAGTTCTCCACACGGATTTTCTCAAAAACGGACTACGGAAACACGGAATATCTCAAAAACTGCGACTTTGACTGATTTTGATGTTATTACAAATTTTGTTGCAAATATTATTCCTAATCTTAAATTGAAAACCGCGTTTCGCTAGCTACTGTAATTTTGGAGTTGCGATTTTTTTAAATTTTTAACCCCCTCCCATACCCCCTTACCAACCATTATTACTTAACCATTTGGGATCAAGCAATACATTTTATGAAGAATGCATTTTTCTCAAAATGCCGTTAGTTAAAAAGCGTTTCCTCTTGTAAAGATAATCCGGGGACAAACTGTATATTTCTATTTAAAATAGAGAAATTAGCAGGTACATCCGGTATACCGGCTATATGTTCTCAAAACGCAGTATATATTATCGGTAAATAATCTTCAAATACCGGTAATTTTGGTAGTCATTAAAAAAACAAATATAAACTAGTCTAAAAGCCAAAAGCCATAAATTTTCTCGCAAATTTTGCTTTAAAATGTAGGATTGTAAATCACCTTATACAAAAATTTAAAAATTTAAATTTATAAAGGCTGTTTTTATATATTTTTTCCACTGGTTCTGATAAGGAAAAATGTGTTGCATGAAAAGTCTTGTGTAACGCTTTTCTTTGACAACTTTAGATAAATCTATAGGTACTAAACAAAAATTAAACTCGTTAACTTTTAAACGTCATCAATCAACTCACCCACACCAAACTATGCTACATTAAATTAATAAACGAAAACGACTAAACTAGTATCAGTTCAAACTTAAATCCGTCATGTGTCTGTTGTCAAACGTCTAAATATTTCATCGCATAGTTATTTTGTATCCTAAACAAAAGCTAGAGACATTTCATTTAGATCACGGTCGAAGCTCTATTCAAATGACCTGGAACAGTTCCATCCATCTCTACGACATCGTTGGTGTTTATTTATCCAAGCTAAACTCCAAACTGAAACGATTCGGAGGCAAACGGCTGTCGCAGAGCAATAAAATAAAACGTCATAAACACTTAAACAAACATATTGTTACGAACTGGTGTGCAGCGGGACGTCTTGAGATGGGTCGCTTGTTCCAGATTTTTTTGTTTTAAATCAACGATTTCACTAACTGATTTATTTAATCGAAATGAATATGAATTAAAATATTAAGAGTTTCATTTCACTAATCCAAAAAAGTAGCAAAATAAGCGTTCGGCATTTAACGTGTAAACGGAAATATTTTCAACAATTGAGCAAGCGAGAAAAATCTTCGTGAGTATGAAATCATTTTTTACAAGACGATCATTTTTTACAATCTCGTGGGTACAAAAGATCACCAACGATGAAATACTCCAGCGCTTGCAGAAACAAAAAGAAATACTGAACACCATCAAGGAAAGAAAAATGCAATACCTGGGTGATGTGATGAGAGATGATAGATACGAAATGCTGCGCCTCATAATAGAGGGCAAAGTGCAAAGGAAAAGATCAGTAGGAAAACGCCAGAACTCATGGCTAAAAGATTTAAGGAGATGGTTTGAACGCTCGTCTGCGGAAAGCTTCCGGCCTGCAGTTTCGAGAGCCACAATTGCCATTTGGATCGCCAACCTTCGGCAGGAGAGGGCGCGATAAGAAGAAAGAAGATTTAACGTTTTATGTAAAACTGGCTAGGTATTTTTACACAAATGAAGAAGGAAATTAAAGATAAAGGATTATACTATATCCGTATTGTAGCACATTTTTAGACAACTTCTTTATTTTTAAGATTTTGACGGTCAAACATCAACAAAATATTCCTTATGTTTGGACTAAATTTTCTGGAAGATAAAGACATAATTTACAATTCCGTTACTATAGGAAATAGATTAAACTTCAATCTATTTCCTATAGTAACGGAATTGTAAATTATATCTTTATTTTCCAGAAAATTTAGTCCAAACATAAGATGTGATTACAGAGATATATAATTTCTATGGTTTTGTAACAAATTGCTCGCTATTTTATGGTAAATGCTGAAGCTCTGCAAATCTTAATCAAGCCTTAATCAAAGCATGTGTGTTTGGAATTTTTGATGTAGCTTAACACGACAGGATCGGGCTAAGCTTTAGGCAGATTTCTGAAATATTTAATATATATTTTTCTTTCGGCCACACACTCGCTTTACCCGACCCCTGAGAGCGATCAAACAGTACAGGGTGTCCCATTTTAGTTGAAATCATACGGTATCTCCGTTATTCGTGAAGATAGAAAGGGGCACAAACCTGTGCCACTTTTTTGTTAAACGGAAGATGCTGTCAACAAAATTTTCAAAGCTCTCTTCGTTTCTGAGCTACATGGTCTTTTCGAAAATTTTGCAATTTGGGACAGCACCCGTATCTCCGTTATTATAGATGATATCGAGAAGGCGAAAACTGATTCTTGTAGAACTTTTTACGTAGAATACAGTGGCGTAGTCTGTTTTTCTACGAAAAACATATTTTTGAAAATATGAACTAAAGTTATGTTTTTTCAAATGGAACACCCTGTATATTTATAAATAATATGATCCGCCTTGCTATTAGCTTCTCAAATTATATATACCCCTCTATATTTATTTTCACTATTTACTGCAATATTTAAAATATATAATTTTCTTACTAGTAGGCCGTGATAAATAACAAAATCAAAATGGTATTTACCAAAATAGACATACACATATTAAAATTTTAATTTGGGACTGATATATTTTACTTTTGAACTTTTACCACTGAACCTCTGAATATATTTTTCTCTTTTTTATAACGGAATTTATTATAATGAGATGGGTTTGCAAATATCTAAAAGCTTGCATTATTAAAGCATTTTCCAGGTGTTCGACATCGAAATCGAGAGCGGACAAATCCGGGAATCATCATATGGCTACATTGGTTCCAATTCATCGATTTGAGAAATATTAAATAATTTAACAAAATTCTAATATTTTCGTTGTAAGTTAAGTCCCATCTTAGCTGAAAGTATATTTGACGTAAATTAGCTAAAAGAATATTTAAAAGTTCCGATACGCTAGCTTCCAAGAATTAGAAATAGCGGTAGAGATTTAAGTTTCCCTAATATACAAAGAATTAATTAGTGGCTCTCAAAATAAAACAAGAGACAGATAGCAGTATTACTTTTAATAATTCTTTAGTTTCTTTTATTATCAATCATGGCCTACTAATAAATATGATCTTTTAATATATTTTTTTAAATATTGCATTAAATAATGAAAATAAATATAGAGTGTTATATATTTTTGAGAAGCTTATGGCAAGCCAGATCATATAATTTATTAATATACAGGGTGTTCCATTTAAGAAAACATAACTTTAGTTTATATCTTTAAAAATATTTTTTTGGTAGAATAACAGACTATGCCAGTGTATTCTACGTAAAAAGTTTTACAATAAACAGTTTTCACTGTTTCAATACCTTTAACAATAACAGAGATACAAGGGGTGTCCCAAATTGCAAAATTTTCAAAAAGACCCTGTAGCTCAGAAACGAAGAGAGCTATGAAAATTTTGTTTACGACATCTTCCGTTTGACAAAAAACTGGCACAGGTTTGTGCAAACCGCACCCTTCTATCTTCACGAATAACGGAGATACCGTATTATTTCAACCAAAATGGGACACCCTGTACAGCATAATAGACTCTTAAAACTGATATTTTTCAGTTGGTATTTGTTTTTAATTCATCAGCATCATTAATGTATCTATACATTGGTCATTGTCAAGGACCATGCATACATTTTATATTTAGAAAAGAGTTCAGTATTAACAGAATATAAACATCAAATTCGTACATAAGTTTGATGGACATTAAAATAGGTAGATTTAAGTTCTAAGAAAAAAAAATAACTCAATTGATATTTCTGGAAGTATTGAGCGAGTATGTTAATTTAACATGTAAATTTTACGATTTGAATGGAATTGAGTCGTCTGTTGAGAAGAAACAACGCCAGACAACTAGACAGACTGTGCGTGTTTAATATTACGACTGATTAAAAGATTTATGTATATAAGCTCTTGAAAGCTGTTGAGTGGTTGGGCATGGATGTTGACTTAATCTGGAATGAGAATGGCAGGGCCATGTAAGTGAAATATTAAAAATGGTTCCAGCAAAAGTTTCCCAATTATGACGGGTGATGGCGCTGATCGTCAAAATTTTTGTACAGGGATTTTGCTTACCGACAATACGACGTGAGCTACGACCGGACTAGGACCAATCAGAATGATCAGTCTTTCTTGGACATTTGCCGTGGAAGTGAGTGTTAATTTCTGTTGTGATAAGGGTGGTTGTGTTTGCAGTTTGATTTTTCGGTTTTGATCTGGTTTTGATATTATGTTAAAATTAATTTTGAAGTATTGTATCACCTGTTTTTATGTAATAGTACTTTTTTTAGTTCTATGATCTGATATGTTATGATTTGTTAATGTTTGTTTAACCAAAGAGGTTATACTTAATATATCAATTTGCATAGCATAACTTTTTTATCAATAAACTTTGTAGATTTTCAGATTATTTAATTCCTTTTGTTTACGTTTGCAATTTTATTTTTAAGACATATTATGTGATTGTTTCACATAATATGTTTTAAAAATAAAATTGCAAATAGCGAATAAAAATAATTAAAATAAAAAAGTGTATTTTACAATTCCCACCGGCCCCACACCCCTTTGGCTATCCTGTAAATGTCAGCTACAACGAGAGATGGCGCTACGAAAATGGAACCGATTTATTACAAGGAACTTGGGCTTCTTTTTCGTTAGTATATTCTGTGGAGAATGGGTAGTAACAAATGTAATATACTAATGTTGAGGAGTATATTTCGACCCTAGAAACACGGTTATAAAAAAAATGGAAATTGTTTTAGTTTTTAATTAAAAAACATAATTTTTTTGATAATATGGCTACATAGGTAGTAGATTAAATTTACAAGAATGAAAATCCAGAAAAGATCCAGCGATTCTCAAAATTTAAGCAAAAAATATTTTTTTTTAAAGGAAAATAACTCTAAAAGAAAATATGTTTCTTTTGTCGAGATCTACCAGGCCTGAAAATATTTGCACTTATCTAACACTCACCCTGTATAGGAAATCATGTTTGATTAAAGTATAGTTTACGAGTAGATATATCAGTAAATATGAGATTTAACAGCATTTATGTCATTATAATATGAAATATATGCATTTAAAGCTTAAGCAGAAACGCTATAATTTATTATTACCTACTATGGCATTTAAAAAATAAAAAAAAAGTTAAAGCCCAAGTTTGCAACGAAATAAAACACAAACAATATACAATAAACATATTTTGGAATTTAAGTTTCTCAATAAAATACATTAATTTAAACTTACTATTGTCAAGAAAAATGGCGCATCCGCCAGAAATTAAAAATGTATTACTGGTTGCCTGCACAACCGCAACGTATCCGCCAGAAATTAAAAGACTTTTTCAGGCGCCATCTTTTAGTCAAGTCGAGAAGTAAGGGAATCAGACAATAGAATTGTCTGGTATGAAGAAGTACGCTTTCCGAGAATTGGGGAAATTTCGAGAAGCAGTCAATAGAGTATATAAGCCGGAGCCATCGACAACTGAGGGAGTTTTTGAAATTTGAATATACCGCGTGGAAATTGAAAATCGGACAATTTGGTGAAGGAATCTTATAAATAGTTAGTTAGTTGTGTGTTATAAGTTAGTAATTGTGTATAAAGTGAGAAAATAAATTCGTTAAGTATTTTATCGTGAGTTTAAATAGTGGACCCACGGAATCCGTAACAATTGGTGTCAGAAGTGGGATTCAAGAGGATTTTAAGAAGAAATTAAGTGGATTGGAAGATTGTTAGACCGGATTAGAGTATTTTTATGGTTGGTACAAGGGAGCAAGCGAAGAAAATGGAGGAAGTAAGCAAGTTATTAGAAGGTTTTATGGAGAATATGAGAAGAGAAAAATCAGAAGAACAGGATCGCCTACTGAAAATTCTAGAAAATCAAGACAAAATTTTCGAAGATTTAAAAATTCAACGACAACAAGACAAACAAGAAGAACAGGACCGGCTTGAGAAAATTCTCGAAGATTTGAAAGCTCAACGACAACATGACAAACATGAAGAACAGGACCGGCTTGAGAAAATTTTCGAAGATTTCAAAGTTCAACGACAGCACGACAAACAGGAAGAACAGGACCGGCTTCAGAAAATATTAGAAAATCAGGAAATTCGACTTCGGAAAAGCTTCGGAGACATGGAAAAAAAGCAACAAGCAATGTTGGAAGTACGTTGCCAGGAACAGCAGAATCACTTCCAAGAAGCCGTAGAAGATCTGGAGGAACGCCTTCAGCAGAAAATGGAAAAATTAGAGATGGACCTACAGAAGACCAAGGTACAAGTAAGGACATCTGGCGTTCATGGAACTGCGAACCTCAAGGCCCCGACCTACGATGGACAAACCACCTGGACGATGTACCAACGCCAGTTTGAAGCAGCCGCCGCTGCCAACGGATGGACTGACCAGGAGAAAGCAGCGGCACTTGTCATCGCGCTGCGCGGCCCTGCCCTGGAACTGCTGCAAACTATTCCTGCAGCCCAACAGCAGGAATACGAAACCTTGGTTGCTGCATTGGACAGAAGATATGGCGACCAACATCGACGTCAACTTTACCAGGCCCAAATCAAGACACGCCTGCAGAGGTCCGGAGAGAGTCTGCAGGAATTCGAAGCAGACTTACGTCGGCTGGTACACCTGGCATATCCAGAAGCACCGGAAGGATTTAGGGAGGAACTCGCTGCTCAGTGCTTTATCAGCGGACTGAGGGACAACGAATTACAGAGGGCGCTGCAAATATCCCGATTTTCTACCAGCAGCGAAGCACTGGTCAGGGCGCTGGAAATCGAAGCTGCTTTTAGCGCCATCCCTAGACCGAAGATAAGATCGGTAGCGGTCGAGGAACAGCCCGAAAACACTCACAGAGGTTTGGAGGAGATGTGTAAGAAAGTCGACAAACTATGTGAGCTACTAATAAACAAGGGAGTCAGCAACACCCAGACAGAAAACCAGAGAAGATTCCAGGACATAAGGTGCTTTAGAGGTGGCAGGAATGGCCACATTAAACGGTATTGCCGCGTTCAAATGCGATCCCGTTCACCATCCAGAGAACGTAGGCACCAGGAAAACTAAAATCAGTCAATACTAAGGGGCGAGTATTGACTGGGGAGAACAGAGCCCCAAGGATTTTTTCCATTAGAAATCTAGGAAGAACCGCTGACAGTTTGGTGATCGACGGGAAAGTCAATGGAAAGGGAATCCGAATGACAGTGGACACTGGCGCTATGGTTTCGTTGGTGCGGGCTAACTCAGTGCAAGGATTGAAGCTGGTGCCTCTGAGAAGAAGAGTGTGTTTACGTACAGTTACGGGGGAAATGGCCGTTGTACGGAGAGGCTATCGTCGAACTGAAGTTAGGAAATTTGAAGTTCCAGCATAGCGTTTTAGTGGCAGATATTGAAGATGACTTCATCTTGGGCATGGATGTGATTCGTCAACATGGATTTTCGTTCGATCACCAGAGAAATATCTTAAATATTGGAAATGAAGAGTTCATGTTATCTCCAGACGAGGGACCAGGAAGAATGGATGTAAGATCAGCGGAAACTGTGGTGATACCTGGTAATACCGAGAAGATCGTATTCGGTAAAGTGGAGAAAATCGCTGGGTGCTGTGTTGGACTGGTACAAAGTAGCGACAACAAACAGGATAGGTACTTAGTAGGAAAGTCATTGGTGAACACTGACAAGAATATACCGATCAGAATTGCGAATGTTTTCCCGAATTGTGTCAAGATTCAAAAGGTGACAAGATAGCCATCTGCGAACCTGTAAGTGTCACCCGATGTGATGAAGTGTCGTCAGCTGTTACACAAAAAGGCATCCCAAGAAACACTAAAACATCTAGAACAGCCATGGGATCACCTAACACCTGAGGAGAAACAGAAGGCCAAGCAGTTCCTGCTAAAGCATGGCAGTATTTTTTGAGAAGAACAACAGTGGAAAACGGATTTTGTGAAGCACCGGATTAATACTGGTCATGCTCAGCCGATTCGACAACGTCCTAGAAGGGTGCCCCTTTCCAAACAACAAGAAATGGAGACAATGGTAGATAAGATGCTAGAAGATGGAGTTATCGAAGAATCATCGAGTCCATGGTCATCTCCTGTTGTTTTGGTGACGAAGAAAGATGGTAGTACACGATTCTGCGTGGACTATCGGAAGCTCAATGACGTCACTAAGAAGGACAGCTACCCACTGCCACGTATAGACGACACGTTAACCACACTGGCAGGTTCGTGCTGGTTCTCCACTCTCGACTTAAAGAGTGGATACTGGCAAGTTGGTCTGGACGAGGAAGACAAAGAAAAGACGGCTTTTTCTACAGGAAACGGACTATACCAATTCAAGGTCATGCCGTTTGGATTATGCAATGCTCCAGCCACTTTCGAACGTCTCATGGAGGTGGTGTTAAGAGGATTAACTTGGAAAACGTGCTTGGTTTACCTCGACGATGTATTGGTTATGGGAAGAACTTTTGAGGAGCATTTGCGAAATTTAGAAGAAGTCTTTGGCCGCATACGGAATGCTCACCTGTACTTGAACCCGAAGAAGTGTAGCTTATTCCAGCGACAAGTGGAATTCTTGGGTCATGTAGTCTCGGCAGACGGAATTTACACCGACCAGAAGAAAATCGCTGCGATCAAGGATTGGCCTAAACTCGCGACAAACATGAACTTAGAAGTTTTCTGGGTTTATGCACCTATTACAGAAGATTTGTCAAGGGATTTGCCAATATAGCTGCACCCTTACATAGACTTACAGGTGATGAAGTCGGCTACGAATGGAACACCGATTGTGATGTAGCCTTTGGAAGACTTAAGGCGGCTTTATGTTCAAGTCCTATTCTAGCCTACCCGCAACAACAAGGGAGGTATATCCTGGATACCGACGCCAGCAATATCGGCATAGGTGCAGTGCTATCACAAGTGCAAGATGGCGAAGAACGAGTGATAGAATATTACAGTCGAGTTCTATCCAAACCAGAAAGGAATTACTGCGTTACCCGGAAGGAGCTGCTAGCAATTGTGAAGGCAGTTGATCATTTCATAAATACCTGTATGGCCAAGAATTTTTAATTAGGACAGATCATGCGGCTCTCAAATGGCTTATGGAGATGAAACAACCTGAAGGCCAAATAGCACGATGGCTCGAGAAGCTCCAGCAGTATCACTTTACCATCCAACATCGTGCTGGGAAGATGCATGGTAACGCAGACGGTTTATCCAGAAGACCCTGTCAAACCGATTGTAAGCACTGCTGTAAAACGGAACAACGTGAAGGCACTGTCATGATAAGGAGTTTTAAGCTTGGAGCTGATGAACAGTGGACGACGGCACAGTTGAGGAAAGACCAAATGGAAGATCCAGACATCGGAGCAATACTAGGGCTCAAGGAAGGTAACGGCGAGAGACCACCGTGGCAGGATATTGCGGACAGAGGGCTAGTTTTCAAAGCTCTCTGGGCTCAGTGGAATTCACTGGTTATTGAGAATGGATTGTTAAAGCGCATGTGGGAAAGTGCGGATGGCAGGACAGTAACAACTCAGTTACTGGTACCAAGGAAGAAAGTTACCCAGGTATTGGAAGAAATTCACGGTGGTAAAACTGGAGCCCATCTTGGGGTAAACAAGACCTTGAGCAAGCTGAGAGATCGTTTTTACTGGGTGGATTATTGCGAAGATGTCAAGAAATGGTGTCGACAATGTAAAACTTGTTGCAGCCAGCCAAGGACCAAGCACTCGCTCAGGGGAAAAATGAAACAATATAACGTTGGACTGCCATTCGAAAGAATCGCTGTTGACATTGCAGGCCCATTCCCTGAAACGCACAAGGGCAACAAGTACGTTTTAGTGGCGATGGATTATTTCAGTAAATGGCCAGAAGTTTTTGCCATTCCAAACCAAGAAGCATCGACTGTAGCTGAAGTATTAGTCAATAATGTCTTCAGTAGATTTGGAATTCCTTTAGAGCTTCACACTGACCAAGGAAGGAACTTCGAGTCAAGACTGTTCCAGAAGATGTGTGATCTGCTTGGTATTCACAAGACTAGGACAACAGCTTTACATCCGCAGTCTGATGGGATGGTCGAGAGATTCAATAAGACCATTGAAGAACATCTCTCGAAAATGGTGGATGAACATCAAAGAGATTGGGATCAGCATATACCACTATTCCTAATGGCATATAGAAGTGCAGTTCACAACACCACCGGACTTTCACCATCGAAGATTTTATTTGGTCGAGAATTACGGTTGCCTTGTGACTTGGTGTTCGGATCACCAGACGACAGCACCACGAACGTAGAGGACTACGCGGATGAACTGAAGGAAAGGTTATTGGGAATTCATAAGGCCGTGAGAAGTAAGATTACGCTAGCCAGTGACCGGATGAAAGCTCGTTACGACCTCAGAGCTAATTCTACGGGATTTCAACAGGACGATATGGTATGGTTATATAACCCACAGCGCAAGAAAGGGAGGTCCCCAAAGTTAACTCCAGCATGGGAAGGTCCTTATACAGTCATCAAGAGGATAAATGATGTTGTGTACCGGATTCAACGCAGCCCTAGAAGTAAGATGAAAGTAGTTCATCTGGATCGATTGAAGAGATACCAGACAGGAAACCTTGATCGGGACGATCAAATTTGAGAAGGGGGCAATGTCCAAGAAAAATGGCGCATCCGCCAGAAATTAAAAATGTATTACTGGTTGCCTGCACAACCGCAACGTATCCGCCAGAAATTAAAAGACTTTTTCAGGCGCCATCTTTTAGTCAAGTCGAGAAGTAAGGGAATCAGACAATAGAATTGTCTGGTATGAAGAAGTACGCTTTCCGAGAATTGGGGAAATTTCGAGAAGCAGTCAATAGAGTATATAAGCCGGAGCCATCGACAACTGAGGGAGTTTTTGAAATTTGAATATACCGCGTGGAAATTGAAAATCGGACAATTTGGTGAAGGAATCTTATAAATAGTTAGTTAGTTGTGTGTTATAAGTTAGTAATTGTGTATAAAGTGAGAAAATAAATTCGTTAAGTATTTTATCGTGAGTTTAAATAGTGGACCCACGGAATCCGTAACACTATTAATAATATATTCTGAGTTGAGTGTCAACCTTATGACACTACAATCTAACCAGATTCTTTACTTCTCCTATTATTATTAAATATAAATAACGATTTATATTGTTATTCAAATGTCACTTCATCACTATTAATCAAAAGCCTAGCATATCCCGTTAATTAAATAATAATAATAAAAAAGCAATGCTCAAAGGGAAAATAAATTTCATCAGCTTTACTTTCTCTTTAATTATTAAAGTGTTTTCAACCTCATCCATCAAAATATTGTCTGCCCAATTCCCACGGTGCCACTGCATTTTAAATTGTACTGCACTGAAACAGTACAGATATAAATCCATTTTAAATGAATTAAATCGTTATTAATTCATTTAAATGTGGTTTAACAAGCTACTTAGAGTGTATTTCTATACTCAAATAAAATAGATAGTGTTTAATTCAACCTCAAAAAATATATATCTAATAAAATGTCTAAATTAATGAAATTACACTACAAAATGGATATTTAACACTAACTTCAATTGACATTTTAATATTTTAAGAATGATATCAATCTTGAAGCCTCAATATCAAAACTTTCAAGAAATAATTGACACAATATTGCTGAAAATCTGTCCTTTGATCATTGAGCTGACTAGACGAATCTTATATAAAAAAGTATACAAACCAAAATAACATTATTCAACTTTAATTTTCCCACTAAATAGAGGGAGATGGCCGATTCTGCATCAGGAGCAAGGAGCAGGAAGTGACGTCAGGCGTAAATCAGCTAAGAACATGTAAAATAGGCTAATAAACAAGAATAAACAAGTTTTAATAGGAAACAACCGCTGTAAAACAGAAATAAAAGGGTTTGAACAAAAAATGAACAGGTCTCTTGTTTTAAGATAAAAAGCGGTTGTTTCCTGTTTAAACCTGTTTACTCTTGTTTATTAGTCTATTTTACATGTTCTTATCTGATTTACGCCTGACGTCACTTCCTGCTCCTTGCTGTAAAATAAATTATAGTATTTTTAATTTCAGCTTAAAAAGGGTGAAAATATAATGGGTCCAGAATTTTAAGAACATTGTAGACTCTCTTTTTTACTGCAAAATATCGACAGAAGGAAATATACCACTCAACAGTTTATAAAATGGCTAATATTTGTAATCCCAATACCTTCTTACTGGTAACAAAAGGCTTTAAAACACGCTATGCTGGGCGAATAATTCGCCCTTCCTGCGAAAGCGCTTATAAACCTTGCAAATTATTTAATTTTTAAATTGTCTGCTCTCTAGCAAGTATATAAAGTTGAAAACTTCTACGTGTCACTGTCTTTTGAGTTCCTTTTTAAAGTTTTTAGAACCCACAGACCAGAAAGATCATTTCCTAAAAAAATTACCTTAAAGAATTGGAAAGTTCCCTAGAAAAATAAAAAAAATCAGGAAAACTATTTTTTTAATGGAATTTTTGCATGAACTCAAGACAGGAAAAACTTATGACAACCTCTAGATATATTTAAAATAGATTGGGCTTAAAAAAGGATGTCAATACTTGGAAATCATTTTAATGTGTTATCAAGGATGGAAAGTTTCATCAGAATTTGTTTAGTAGAAGTTGTTAAAAGATGCAAATTTAACAAATTATACAGTTTTTCAAAAGTGTCTCACACGCATGACCCATAACTTTTTATTTATTTTTTAAATAAAAAACGAAATTTGGTAGATTAGTATGTGACATAAATTAAAATTATTGATTGACGTAATGAATTGTTTTCGGTCATTGACTACTAATTTGATTTTGAAATGGTACCTATAATAAATAATAAAATGACATATTATCACTTGATAACTTTTGACATTTTAAAATACTACTTAAAAAAATAGTATTTTAAATTTCAATCCAGAGTGCCACAGGAATAAATATAACGACAATTTGACTGGAAGTACCAAGTCTATGCTACCAAAGTATTCCAGGGCTGCTAACTTTCAAAACAAAAAATAAAGGACGAGAGGGTATAAAAGAGGCACAGGCAAAAAGAGGCAACATTTTTTGAGACCTCGCCCAAATAACTAGAATCTACGAAAAAGTTATGTCAGCGGTATGCGATTGATAGTCTTTTATACTTTCAAAAAAAATTTTTTTCAAAACATATGGGGTGCCGGGCAACAGCGCAAACATTCTGGGTGCCGGGCCAAAGCGGCATCCAAGACAACGAAAAGCCGATGAGCTAGCAGGGATCATCGGCATCCTATCTTGGTCCAGAGCCAGTATTGGGAATACCCAAATGTATCGCCCGTAGTGCACTAAAACTCTGGATCAGGGAAAAGCACAATGTCCATTGAAGAAACAGACAGGGCACAGGCACAGCAAAACTTTTATCCAAAGATTTTATTTTATAGTCATACTAATTAGGTATGGATAAAATTTTGGTATCCAGCGGTCGTAATGCCGGTTCTGTAGAAGTAACAAACGATGGAGCAACTATATTAAAGTCTATCGGTATAGATAATCCTGCTGCAAAAGTACTTGTCGATATGTCTAAAGTTCAAGACGATGAAGTTGGTGATGGAACAACTTCAGTCACTGTTTTGGGTAAGATTTATATCTCATTGAATAGGTTTATATATTTTAATTTTAGCTTCTGAACTACTTAGAGAAGCTGAAAAGTTGATTGACCAAAAATTACATCCTCAGATATAATAGCTGGTTGGAGAAAGGCTGTTGACATTGCCCGTAAAGCTTTAACAGATGCATCACAGGTAAAAAGGTTGTTTTATTGTTAATTGTTTTTATTTTTTTTTTATTTCAATAGGATAATAGTGCAAATTCAGACACTTTCCGTGAGGATTTGTTGAATATTGCCCGTACGACTCTTAGTTCAAAAATTTTGTCTCAGCATAAGGAACATTTTGCAAAACTAGCAGTCGATGCTGTATTAAGACTGAAAGGAACCGGTTTCTGGGCCTACCCTTCATCAGGTGGGCTGTCCAGGGGCTGGTTCTCACCGATACGGCAAGCAAAACTCGTAAGTGTTGTAAAGTGTTGTGAATGTAAATTTTAACATATAAAGAAAATTTTCATGATAACGCAGATACTCTCTAGAAGTTCTATATAGCTTTTCTCTATTCTCCATCATCACCTGATCTAATCGATTGATTAAATTCCCGATTTTATCTGCCATACATTCCGGAACAAAAAACCCGACCAATCTCCGTTTCTAATCTATCAATCATCCGTCGCTTCGATACAGAAAAAAACGAATCCTGTAATCAATTGCCTGGCGTCGTATCGTCACCTTTCGCAATTTATAACGCCAGATACCATCTAATCGTTTTGTCTCTGTCTTCGCCGCCAGAACGAGCGACACAGAAAGATGAAAACGGAAATCTGTCAACGGGCCAAAATAAAAAGTTAATGGGCGTGGTATAGAATATCCTTTTCCGAGCCCTTTCGGGACCGTATTATGTAAATTGAGTTCCCGGCAGGCGGCCGGGTAGAGAAATTTAAAAGGGACAGATTTATTTACATTTATTGACCCCTGCCAGGATGTTGCAGAGAAAAAAATTAGTGAAACGGTTAAATGTGAGAAGTTTTAAATGGGCTGTGTTTTGGATAAACGATAAGAGCAGCAACAGTAGCGAAGCAAAGAATATTATTATATTAATTTATATGTAGGTGTTTATATTGGAGCAAAGCGTCGGAGACACGCTTTGCAGTTGAGCAACGATAAGAGCAGCGCTAATTGTTTTGGCTCTTTTCTTTGCTTTTATATCAAGGGTGATGGACATGGATACCGATAATTTAATAGGTGAAATATTTATTAGACCTGCCTTGTGGGTCAAAACAAATAAAACCATAATTATAGATTGAAATTGTGAAATTCTCCAAACTTGTATCTTCTGGTATTTATAGAGTGTGCACAGAATTTGCGTTTTTATCTGCAGTTTTAACAATATAATATTAAACATTTTTTCATATCTTTGCTAAAAAAGAGGATATTGGACTTCACCCTGAAAATAGAAGTTAGATGACAAATGTAAGTATATAATATTAAATGTATATATATTTTTTTAATTCCACAAATCATGCACTTTTATACATTCCATCTTACACAGTTTTACCCCTCCCCTTACTTAAAAAAATAGTCTCCTAACGTCCAAGAACAGATTTTCAAAAAAAAAAAAATTATGTAAGATGAAATTAAAAAAAAATAACAATGCAAAAACTTCAAGGCTTTAACTTGGATATAATAAACAATTGTGGTGTTATCCAATTGAATTGAATTATTATAGCTAAAAACTGACGTAAATTATTGGTACAGAAACAACAATCTAAGGTTTACCCTGCTGAGTATCTCTTCAAAATTTAAATATATTAATATGGTATTTCCTTCTTTCTTCTTTCATAATTAAGTACCTACCTTATTTGGCTTTCAAAAAAAAATAAAGAAAATCCAGAAAATGTATTAACCCGATAACCCAGTTTTCCAGATCTGCTGCCAGTTTCTATAAACCTATCAACTCAGATCCAATCGATTAATTAAATTTCCGATTTTTTATCCCGTTTTTTTCCGGAACAAAAAAAAATCGGCAATCGGCCCGCTTCCAGTCCATCAATCATCTGTCGCTTCAAAGTACAAAAAAATCTTTAATCCAATTCCATCCCTGCGTAATTTTTGACATGAAAGATATCATCTAATCCGTTATGGTACTATCTCATCACGAATTCACCTTCTCATTAATTCACCATTTAATTTACTTTTTCAGATTTATTTTTGTTGTATATTTTATATAACATACAGAGTGAGTTTTCTACGACGTTCTCTATGGGTATCTCGGAAACTACTGGAGATAGAGAGTCGGTTAAATGGGGAACGAATTGCAGTTTTATGGGGTCATAAATATGCGCCTTTCAGATTTTCGAAAAAGTTCATGGCTTACTAGATATTTCGAAAAAAAATAAATTTCGCCTATTTTAAAAATGGTCCCTAATTCCATTTAATCTGTTTTAGACAAAAAGTTTTCAGATAAAAGATGTAGATAATCACATCCTTAATGAGACTGTGTTCTCCGTTCCAAAGTAACCAACACCCGAATAAACGACACAGGAGAATATAAAATGGAAGTATGTTAAAAAGGACAAAATAAAAAAATACTGGACGTAGGTACGGAATATAATATTCCCAGCCCTTTTAGGGTCGTATTATGCAAATTGACGTCCACGGCAGGCGGTCAGGTGGGGTTACTTAAAAGGGACAGCTTTATTTACATTTATTGACCCGTGCGAGGCCGCAGTGAAAAAAAGTTAAATGGTCAAATGAAGGGTTGTCAACTTTACTTAGTTACAATCCATTTGATTTATTGATTTTCATTTTACTTATACGGAGTATCCTAGACGTTTTTTAATGACTTGACAAAGTATGACCATTAAAAACTACATATATCATGCATTTTGCATATTAAAAAAAATCAAAGAAAAAGCATACAGTACTTGTCCAAAATATCTAACAAATCTGAGGTAAAAATATTATTCTTTACCTAACTTTTTATATTTATCGAAAAAATTTATGTAGAATCATTTCGCACGCAATTCCATGACCAAACCTAGTAAAATATGGAAAGATTCGGCCATTTCACTTAGCAGCAAACTAAGACTAATCAGAGCCCTAATTTTCCCTGTTGGGACTTATACCTTGGGGAGACATGGACGTTGAAGTTGGCAATGTAGTGTTATATAGACGATTTCAGCGAATACTATACACATCTCACCGTACAAACATTTCAATTCTTCAACTTAATATTGAATCTAAACTGTCAATATCGATAAACCAATATTATTTAAGATACTTTGGCTATACCGGCTAACTTTTTTATTTAGATAAAACTACTATTTGAGAAAGAGAAAAATGTCTGCTTGGTGTGTTTGGATGTTTTTTAGAAACTGTGTATTTTTGTTAAGAGTGTTGCCACTGAGGTAGAAATACAGAAACAGTGCAAATTTACAGAAAAAAGTGTTAATTTTGCTACAAATACGAGGCATGTTTTTTAAGTAAGTACCGTTTTGCGATTCCGCCGCCGCAGCGCTACGGTCGGCATTCCGCGCATGCGCGCTGGTTACCTACATCTCTTGTCTATGCACAGACGCCAGTACAGTCTGATTCTTCATTGTATACATTGTTTATTGAGTGTTTAAGATGCCTCCGACAATCGTGAGCCCCGCCGATTGTGAAGTACGGGCTGTCATACGATTTCTTAGTGCTAAAGGCGTAAAACCGATCGATATTCATCGTGAGATCTGTGAAGTTTACGGACAAAACATTATGAGTGATGGAATGGTAAGGAAATGGGTGAGAGCATTTAAAGATGGCCGCACAAATGTGCATGATGAAGAACAGGTGGGCGTCCTTCGGTCGTTAATGAAGATTTGGTGCAGAAAGTGGACGAAAAGGTGAAAGAAAACAGACGCTTTACAATTTCATCATTGTGCGACTACTTTCCTCAATGTTCTCGTAGTGTTTTGTATCGCATTGTGACCGAGAACTTGAATTACCGGAAATTGTGTTCATGTTGGGTTCCGAAAATGTTGACGGATTTGCACAAAACCCAACGTTTAGGCAGTGCATTGACTTTCCTTGAGCAGTACCACAATGAAGATGAAGATTTTTTAGACAAAATTGTTACTGGTGACGAAACATGGGTGGCCTACGTCACACCAGAATCGAAACAACAGTCCATGGAATGGCGACATTCATCATCACCCAAAACAGTGAAGTTTAAGCAAACAATTTCTGCCCGGAAAATCATGTGCACAGTTTTTTGGGACAGAAAAAGAGTATTGCTAGTGGAGTTTCTGCCTCGTAATGAGACAATTAATGCAGCATCTTATTATGAGACATTGAACAATCTGCGCCGTGCAATCCAAAGCAAAAGACGTGGCAAGTTGAGTAAGGGTATTGTTTTGCTGCATGACAATGCCCGTCCACATGTGGCTAATCGGACCAAAGATCTCATCAAATCTTTTAATGGGAAACTCTAGATCATCCTCCATACAGCCCTGATCTGGCGCCCAGTGACTACCATTTATTCCTGCACTTGAAGGAACACCTGGGCGGTCAGCGTCTTCAAGACGATAACGAAGTCAAAACAGTTGTGATACAGTGGTTAACCAGTCAGGCGGCAGAATTTTATAGGAGGGTATTGAAAAACTGGTGCCACGTTATGACAAGTGCCTCAATATTCACGGAAATTATGTAGAAAAGTAGATTAAGGTACAGGCTTTCATGTAAAAATAAAATTATTGCGATATCTTTGCACGTTTTTTTTTTAATTCCAAAACGGTACTTACTTAAAAAACATGCCTCGTATTTTACAGGCAGCTCTACACTTTCGTACATTTCCGTCAATACCATCCAAACATCAATTTTTTTTATTATTGCTTATTACTTCTAAGTTTCTCAATAAAAAATGTATATGACCGAGCGTGCCTGTATCTGTCAATATTCTGGTTTGATGTAATATCCACATTTAACCCTTTCATTAAAACTGTACGTCGTATCTTTAGCGTGATATAGTGGTTTGGGGTCAATAAAATTTCTCCCCCTTTTCACTTTAATCTGATTGCCTGCCAGCAACCTCTTCATTTACATATTCCCTTCTAAATGGATTTGATATCTGACTTTAGTGTAAGGTAATGTACCCCATTATGTTTATCGTGATTAAAATCATTTAAGGCATTTTTATTGAAATGCAGAATATATAATAAAATGATTTACTACTAATAAGTCGAAAAAGTAAAGTGAAATATAGTATTTTAAGTTATTTTTTTTCATTTTGCTGCTAAAGCTAATCTGGACTTGACTCTACGACTTGACCGAGCTGACATGTATATTATTTCGTATATTTTTCCGTTTGTGTCCGGGAAGGGTTCATAGTTTCATAGTTGTCGATTTTCGAAAGAAATCAGTACATGTATATTATTTCGTATATTTTTCATTTCATTGATTTTATGGAAAGCACTGTTCATTAAAATGTTGTATCCTATGTTATAGGACTTGTTTCTCTTTACAGTTTCCTGTCTCACAATGTACCGTTTGTGTCCGGGAAGGGTTCATAGTTTCATAGTTGTCGATTTTCGAAAGAAATCAGTACATGTATATTATTTCGTATATTTTTCATTTCATTGATTTTATGAAAAGCACTGTTCATTAAATTGTTGTATCCTATGTTATAGGGCTTGTTTCTCTCTACAGTTTCCTGTCTCACAATGTACCGTTTGTGTCCGGGAAGGGTTCATAGTTTCATAGTTGTCGATTTTTGAAAGAAATCAGTACATGTATATTATTTCGTATATATTTTTCATTTTATTGATTTTATGGAAAGCACTGTTCATTAAAATGTTGTATCCTATGTTATAGGACTTGTTTCTCTTTACAGTTTCCTGTCTCACAATGTACCGTTTGTGTCCGGGAAGGGTTCATAGTTTCATAGTTGTCGATTTTTGAAAGAAATCAGTACATGTATATTATTTCGTATATATTTTTGATTTTATTGATTTTATGGAAAGCACTGTTCATTAAAATCTTGTATCCTATGTTATAGGACTTGTTTCTCTTTACAGTTTCCTGTCTCACAATGTACCGTTTGTGTCCGGGAAGGGTTCATAGTTTCATAGTTGTCGATTTTTGAAAGAAATCAGTACATGTATATTATTTCGTATATATTTTTCATTTTATTGATTTTATAGAAAGCACTGTTCATTAAAATATTGTATCCTATGTTATAGGGATTGTTTCTCTCTACAGTTTCCTGTCTCACAATGTACCGTTTGTGTCCGGGAAGGGTTCATAGTTTCATAGTTGTCGATTTTTGAAAGAAATCAGTACATGTATATTATTTCGTATATATTTTTCATTTTATTGATTTTATGGAAAGCACTGGTCACTAAAATGTTGTATCCTATGTTATAGGGATTGTTTCTCTCTAGAGTTTCCTGTCTCACAATGTACCGTTTGTGTCCGGGAAGGGTTCATAGTTTCATAGTTGTTGATTTTTGAAAGAAATCAGTACATGTATATTATTTCGTATATTTCACCTCTTTCCGAATGTTTTTTATGTTTGTCAAGTCGTACATGTAGAGGACGTTTTGTCTCTCCAATATACGACTCGCCGCACTCACAAGGTACCTGGTAGATGCATTCTTTCTCTTGGTTTGATGATTCCGGTTTTATTTTTGTTAGGACATTTCTAAGAGTAGTCCTAGACTTTAAAACAGCTTTTATACTGCTTAGCTATTCGCCTGATCTTCTCCGATGTTCCTTTCACATATGTCAAGAGACGTCAAGAAACGTCATGAGAGAGAGAGAGAGCATCCTCCTCAGGCTGGCGCACAAATGCCAATATAAATTTATAGCGAATGTGTAAAATTTGCTAAAAATATTTCAATTTTGGCATGTCAGCTCTACGCTTTCATAGAATTTACTTCGAATGTTTAAATTAAAAAGAGAAAAATTTACATTATTCTTTCTATGAATACTGTAACTTCTTTGTGGATAAATCACATGCCATTACAAATTAATTATATATCAACTGACAATATATTTTTTCTTTACACCAAAAATTAAATTCTCTCAGTGTAAAGAACCGTGAAACCCGTATACCAATTAACTAAATAATACATCACCGATGTATTATAACTATAACTACCAGCTGAAGCACCATATGGTACTAAAGTCAGAAAGACAATATTAAAACGCCACCTTAAATTAATAACCCCATATTTTAACGTCACCCTCCAACTTATTCTCATGACACATCAGAAATTAGAGCCTTTCAACCGTTAGAGCCCTCTATGTAGGTGAACTAATCGATCGAAGTATAAAAAGCGTGTTCGAATTTCTATTTAACCGAATTTTTGGTTGATATAATTTTTTTTAGTTCTTTTTAATTTTAATATCGCAGTTTGAAAAATTCACTAAGGTAATTGATGGACAAACTTCATTTCTAGTAGTCTTTTGAATTTTATTTTCATTTCTGCTCGTGAAGGTCTCGAGGTCTTGTTCTTTACTTAAAGCTCTTTTCCGGAATGTTGCTGCGAGGTGTCCAGTACTCGTACTTGATGTACCTTCCAGGATTTGACAAATTTTTACTAAAATTTACAATTCTTTTCTCTTTAGTTAAACTGGTTGTTTTAGGTGTGTTTTGCACTAGTGTAAAAATAGTTATTTTTGTAACTAGTGCGCGAAGTTCTACTTAAATATGCATGAGTAATAAAAAAAGTGTTTTTTATTACTCATGCGGGGAAAGTAGTATCTTTTCGCATACTTTTGAAGCCACTTCACAATTACCACACTAGTTTTGAGCAAATTTAGGGTGTATTCCGTTGCTTACCTTGGTTATGGTTATATGTTCCGTTTCTATCGGTTTCCTGAAAGCTTTCTTATTACGGAATACGGTTCCTGACAAATTCGGTTATAACTGTCACCAAACTAACCAGAGCGAGAATGCTGGTTTTTCTGGTTTTGTTTGTCAATCAATGTCATTTATGTGACTCATATGTGACTGAAATCAAGCAAATATTGGAATTTCAAGTGAAATTCTCATTTTATTTCTAAAATTTGTAATGATATTTTGTATTTACATCCAAAAGCAATGGTGCTAGGCAGTAAAGGTAAATAAATTTCATTAACTAAATAGAATGACTTTTTAGGACCATTTAAACTTATCATTCATTGTTTCTTAAAGTCAGGAACATTTAAAAAAACATGAAAAACAAGACAACAAGTAATCGTGAATGTTTTGTAAGCTATAAAAATATAAATATTGATTAGATTTGTTTATTTATTATTGATCTGTTTTAATATTGGACCCACAAATCTTCCCTTGAGCTGTCTAACGAGTTTAACAGTTTATTAATAAAGTACTTTTCAATATTAAACTCCATTGAAAAGAAGAAGCAAACGTAAAAGCAGAGAATAGGTACATTTAAAATGCACAACAGATAAATTTTATAATAGAGGTATTGAAATTTAGAAAACGTCAAATGTTGACGTTTTCTAAATTATTTTGCCAAACCGTTCCGTATCAAACCGATGTTTTTCAGTAATTTACTAGGACTACTATCGTAGTTTATCGGTCTGTTTTGCAACGGAATACAGCCTATGTCGATTTGATTGGGACAAGTAAACATCTCGTACCCAAATTTTCATTGGCACACGCAAATTGACAAGCAAAAAAGACTCTCGAAGTGTCAATATTAATATTTTTATAATTTTTATTTTTTTGTTTATTTTATTACGTTGCTTTTTAATATGTCTCTTTTATTATATTTCATCATGTAAACAAATTATTAAACACAATTATAAAGAAGCAACGTTAAAATTCCTTCATTTTCTACTCTAAAATTCGATTTAAAAATTTGAAGTTTTTAATGTCATCTTTGGCATTCATCTATGGGGTGTTCCAAAAGTATTTGTTGCTTTTTAATAAGCCTCTTTTGTTTACATGATGAAATATAACAAAAGACACATATTAAAAAGCAACGTAATAAGAAATAGTATGTGCAACTCGTGCGAAGTTGGCGCACAAGCGAAGCGAGTGCGCTCATTAGTTCGAGTTCGCACTCGAACTTTTCGCACTAGTTGCACAATATACTATTTTGTACACTCAGCATGATTTCAGCTCTAGACTTGGTCTCTCTGCAAAACTCATGCGTCGTGCAACAAATATGTTCTTTTTGCAATAGTTACACAAACAACTATTGAAAAATGTATAATAAAAAGCATAATTAAAAATATATTACTTCCTTAACAATCTAGACCATGCACTGTTTGTTTTAATAAATGTTTAGTAAAATTAAAAGTTCATTATATTATTATAATTAATTATAATTAATAAAGTTATGAACGTTAAAAACATGGACTAAGATCGAACAGGTAAAACGTTCTAAAAAAAACGTAAAATAATTTACTAGCTACTTCAAATATGATTTATTGATTTCTTTCCTGATGATAGGTTTTTCATAGATAAATTATTAAACATAATGGATCTACCTATTTTTTCAAACCATAAAACCCATTAGACATTTTTTGTATTAGAACACATGTTAATTTTCAAAAGCCAACAAGTCTATTATTTTTAACGATTTATTCTCACTCGACATTATTTATTTATTACCCTCATTAAATCTATTCTTTTTCGAAAACCCTTAATTCAGATTTATTGTTTTATTTCTCACATATAATAACCAATTATCTAACAATTGACGCTGATTTCTTTCCTGTAGAGACAGGTAAGAAATATACCTGTTCAAGCCCTGCCTCGGGGCGGGTAAACTAACCTTAAATTTATGACGTTATAAATAGATTTCGCCGCTCATAAAACGAAAAAGATCCAATTCACCGGTTTTTCACACCTATCACAAAGCGGGCCTTATCTCTGTTCATCTAATTGGCCGGTGATTATATTGAAAGAGGTGGTCCTAGTAAAAGGGTTTTATCTCTTATAGTTTGTGTACTTATGATATTAGGGTACGTCCATAGTGCACCGGATTCCCGCTTCCCGCGCAAAAATAGAAGAACAACAGTATGTGGGTCAGCTTCAACCGGCTTAAATTGCTTTTACCCGCTTTTACCAGAATGAATTATTGATTCTTTTTGTCGCTTGCCCGCCTCACACGCTTAACAGTTTTGTTACAGCTACTTCTTTTGAAAATTGCAGCATTTTTTAAACGGTTTTTAATTTTGTAGAAAATATACTTCAACGTTTCTTTCTCCATGCGGAAATATTCGTAACATTTCTGAGGGTGAGCTGTGAGTTGTGGACATAACGTATGCTATTTACCAAATTAATATATTATTGATATTTACAAAAACTAGCTAATAAAAAGACATAATAGATCCCCACAGGATAGCTCCAAGATACCTAATGACATTCCCGCTTCCTGCAAGCGGTTATTAATGGCGCAGGTTCACAAAGCGATAAGACCTAACGCGAAATACGCCGGCCACCGGAAAGCCGGTGCACTATGGACGTACCTTTAGATAAAGTTTGGACAGTTCTATATAAAGAGATAACGGAGAAACTATTCTACTTATTAAATCAATCTATGAGCTGCCTTGTTAATAAATTTTTCTTTAATTCGATAAGCATAAATCTATTTTAAAAATTATGTAGTAGCTTTAAGCAGTTTGGGATTATACACTTTAATGATTCTCTGCATATCATAGAATGTGATTCTTATTGTGATGAGAGTGAACTCTTAAGAATTTTTACCTGCAATTTAAGGCTTTGATATTGTTTTTTTCTCAATTTTAAGGGATCGTCTTGTGCTGGAAACCCTGCGACCTGTAAGACAAATCGTGTGATTAAACCCTTTCTATGTCTACACCCACTCTCCTGCCCCTGTACCCGACACCAACTTGTACAGGACCTTGATAGGATTGGAGCATAGCACCAGATAGTACCACAGATTGCATTCATGCATTCCCAAATAAAAAGTACCTCTTGCGATCCAGAGCCTCACAGTGACATATTATGTGCTCCGCTGTTTTAGGATCTTTATCGCAGAGTCTGGAGCAAAGGCTTCCTTGATTCAGCCATATGTCCCGTCAAAAGACCTGTTGTAATCCGCACTTGATTCCTACTAAGCATTAACAATTTCTTTGAAGTTTTAGAATAAGGTCCTTGGATGAAGGCCTTGCTATGCATGTACCGAACAGGAAATAAAGGCCTCCATAAAACAACTTAAAAACAACAAATCGGCTGGCTGTGACGCGATTCCAGCGGAAATCTATAAGTGTGCAAGCAAAGAACTTATTGGTCATCGTAAGGCTCTCTTCGATGTCATATGGGAAAGCGGAGAGGTACCTCAGGACTTTCGCAACGCGAATATAGTAAATATATTTAAGAACAAAGGAAGTGCATCAGATTGCGGAAACTACCGAGGAATTTTACTACTGGTTATCGGAGGTGAAGTTCTCGCAAAAATTATGTCAAACCTCCTTCACCCACATATAGAAAAAATCCTCCCAGAATCGCAAACGGGCTTTCGCACCAACCGCGGTACCGTTGATTCCATGCATTCATCGACCTAACGAAAGCCTTCGACTCTGTAAACAGAGATGCACTTTGGGCAATTATGCAAAAGTTCGGAGTGCCCAACAAATTTCTTAGTGTGTGTAAAAGCCACCATAACAACAACAAGTCGAGAGTGTCACATCATGGATTACTGAGCGATCCCTTCCTGACAAATACAGGAGTTAGGCAGGGAAGTGTCCTAGCTCCTCTCCTATTCAACATATTCATGGCAGCGCTCTCTATTATAGTGGATAACAAACTACAGGAAAGAGGAATGGGTGTTAGATACAGGTATGACGGCGGTCTGTTCAACATAAAAAGACTCAGGGCAAAAACACGTATAAAATTCATCACAGAACTCCAATACGCTGATGACTGCGCTCTAGTTGCAAATACGTTACAGCAATTACAGGAAATGCTGAACACATATACCTGAGCATAGGAGACTTTGGGCCTTAAACTGAACATCGATAAAACAAAAACCATGTGCACTCCCCCGGAAAAGCATAACAGCGCTATAAAAATCGGAGAAGAACTATTGGAATATATATATATCGGAATTTAATTACCTCGGCAGTTTGATTTCGGAAAAGGCGAATATCGACTCTGAAATTCAGCACAGAATCAGCAGCGCCCCAAGAACATTCTGGAAATTAAAAGACAGGGTTTTCTATAATCATGACTTGAGCACAAAAACGAAACTTGCAGTGTATCGAGCAGTAATAATCCCGACCATGTTATATGGAAGCGAAACCTGGGTGCCGTACCGCCGGCACACGAGCGCATTAAACAAGTTGCAACAGAGACACCTTAGACAACTTTTAAGAATCAAATGGTATCACCATGTCTCAAACGTATCAGTCCTTAAAAAAGCAAGCTGCGAGAGCGCTGAAGTCACGATTACTAAATCTCGCTTAAGATGGGCTGGCCACGTATGCAGGATGCAAGAAAACCGCCTACCGAAATCTCTTCTTTACGGTGAACTTGTAGATTGTAAGAGGAAACCGGGTGGACAACTCAAAAGATACAAGGATGTTTTTCATGAAGACTTAAAGGGGATAAGTATGCGACATCAGTGGGAGGAAGCAGCGCACAATAGAACGCAATGGAGGAGAATCGTAAATTCAGTTAATAACGGCAACCAAAAAGTAAAGAGGCAACAAAGTAATGAGATTTTTGAATGTCCGGAGTGCGGAAGAGAGATAACATCACGTTTCGGGCTTTTCAGTCACAGAAAAGCTCATGACAGGAAACGCCTTCCCCATCTTTTGATGCGTATCAAATACTCGTCAGCGAGTAATGGCAGTAGTAGCAGTAGTAGTAGTAGTAGTGCTATTCATGTGCCCCTGTCTGTTTCTCCAGTGGACTTTCTGCTTTTCCCTGATCCAGAGTTTTACCAATACTAGCTCTGCACTCAAATTGAATTCCGATGATCCTTGCTTTGCCACTTCATGGGCTTTTTCGTTGCCTTGGATGCCGCTGTGGCCTGGTACTCAGAACAATTTAATTCTGTTCCTTTCTCTCAGAACTCCCAATTCACCCAGGCATTCCCAGACGAGTCTCGACGATACCTGTGAGCTTATAAGTACCTTACATAGAGGCCTATTGTGCCGCCCGCACAATAGGCCTTACAGGTCGCAGTGTTTCCGGCAGTGCCGCCTGACTAGCTGAGAATATATTGATGAGCTTGCCTGAGCAAGCTTTTCTGTTCTGTTTCATACATACATGTTTCTATACTGTTACATACTAGAGGGGTCCATTTGGGACATAATATCTAATAATAATGTCACAATTTTAGCTTATTTTTTGTGCCTCAGTTCCTGTCTGCCAAACGCCAGATTGGGATATCTGTGCCAACTTACAAGTATCAAGCCCCCTCATGCATTCGGCCGAAATTGTGACAATTATTCGGCTTTATTTCATAAGATTTTCAAATTATTTAATTGTATTTTTGAAGCTAAATGATGGTTGGTTTATTACGAAACTTTTTTTTTAGTATAAAGCTTTCCTAGTATTTCAGTATTTTCAACCTACTTAATTCCAAACAAATCTAATACTGGCAACATAGCGGTAGTAAACAAAAATCTGGCTCCGTTTTTTCCAGCATCCGTTCGAAATATTTTTGTTTGATCGACGATCGTATCGCGCCCGATTATCTAAGACAATCATCATTAAAATCGCTGCAGACAGCCAAAGAACGCGTAATCGACGATGCGTAAAAACAACTTCGAGTGAGAATACGATTGGAAGACGGAATCTCCAAGTATTTTGACACAAATTATGTCGGCTATCCGGGCAACCGGCCAATTATGCCCAGATTGAAATGCACGTCTCGCTATTTTCTTCGTTCTGGTATTATTATTCACTTCTGTTATAGTGGCGAAATGCTGTATAGGTTTACGGTTGATTGAAAACATGTTTCGTCGAATAACTGAAGTCGTATTGTTTGTTTGATCTTATTTAATAGAGTCAGTCAAACTGACGGGATTGTGTGGTTTTGTCAATCTGATGAAGAAATTTTATGCCAACTGAAAAACCAATTAAAAAACAACCCATTAAAAATATAAAACTGGACTCTTGTAAAAAGTCGCCAGACATTGATTTAAGACATTGCACCGAACCTATAAATAACTTAAGCCTATTAGAAAACCCATACGATCTTCGATCATTGGCATCGCAAAAAACAGACTTAGGAAATCTCTGGCTTCAAGCTACTTTAGAACTTCCTTAATCGTTCTAGGTTTCTTAAGTTATTCTTAAGTCTTAAGTAAAAAAATTAAAGAAAAATAAGATACTTTGGGATTGTATAAAAGTTAACGAGCAAGCTATCCGCCAATTTTTATATCTACCGTTCTCAGAAGTTGTTAGTTTTTCTTTTATTGTTTCATTACTGTGACAAAAAAAAAAAATACTAGATGGATTACAAGAACTAAGAACGGTCTTTTTCATACACTGCACGTGCAGAAAACATGTGCCAGGGTATCTATTTTAAGGCTTTGGAAGTTTACAGTACGCGACCATGCAGCGTGGTAGAGAAGGTATTGTGAACTTTTAACTGTTCCTAGAAGAAGTTAAAAATAGTGGAGGCATTAGCAGTTCATAAAGCTTCTAAAAACTTGTTTAAAGTTTTAAAAACCAAATTATACAGGGTGTCCCAGGCCCAGCGTGCATTAGAAGTTTCTAGAGAACTAAAAAACCTATATCGGAGATTTTTGGCACATCATTGTTTCAAAATGAGATCTAGCGATTAAAAATATTTTCAATAGTCTCTTTCAATAGTTTCTTTCAAGACTCTTGTGCAACACTAATTATGAATAAACTTACTACTAAAAGCTTTTTTAGAATATACAGGTATATCTAATCTATCTTCGACTTAAATTCTGCATCACTGCGAATATTTTTAAAAGAAATTAAATTATAAAGAAACTTTCAAAGAGAATTACACAGTAAATTTGCGCATTTGAACAGATTTCTTCACTGCAAACCCCATTAAGAATTCTGTTTCTCCTCGCTTTGATAATCGAATATCCCTTTTTTATGCCGGGGCATTTTTTAGAGCTTTTTTTTTCTTTCTGCTGAAAGCATCTGCAGCATCTTAATTAATTTTTACCGCAGCACAGTGGCTGGCTGGAACGTCTGGGAACATTGGAAAAAAACGCTAATTTCAGTTTAATTGATAATTTACTGAAATTAACAGCTCGATCGATTTTTCAATTAACTTGCAATTTTTTAAGACAAAAAAGCATAGGTACATAAGGTTTTTACACAAACTTGACGTTTTTTATTTAATACCTGTATCGTAAAAGACACGTTTCCATACTTGATTTCAGTCCGGAAAATAATATTTTACTGCTTTTACCGTTTAATAAGTCCGGTACGCTCCACAACCATGATAATAAGCAGAAGAAATCTTCTGTCAACTGGACTGGACCAACAAAAGATTAAAAATAGATGAAGAATAGCTTAACTATCTTAAGATTCGCTGATGACATAGTCCTAATTGCCAATAGTCCTAAAGAACTACAAACACAAATTAATGAACTAAATATAGCCAGCAATAAAGTGAGCCTCAAAATGAATTTAGCAAAAACTAAAGTAATGTACAACAAACTAGTGGAAAGAAAAAACTTCTACTAAATAACACAACACTGGAAATAGCAGAAGAATATATACACATCGAGACAATTCAGAAGTGTGGTCTGGATTTTAACGTGTAAGACAGAGAATAATATAAATGACCGGTTGACAGATAGAGAGACAGCATCAAAAGGGGACGGTGCGGGCAACCATTTGGTTCGCTCCATCATCCTTTTCCAGTCGGTACATCAGAGACGTCCGCAAACGAATGAGAATTATAGAACCGCGCGAACAAAACTGGACGTTCGCTCGTTGGATAGTAGCATTCGTTCGTTCGGATAGTGAATACGCACCTTTATGTAGATGAAAGGGTGGGGAAAGGGAATAGATCACCTGAGATCCAAACTATTTTTGCATCATTCTTTTCGCCTAGCTGTTTCGGTGTGTATGTTAAGTGTTTCAAAAATAGCTATTTATACGACCGAAGAGAAGGTGCATATCGTTAAATGGTTTTACATTTCCTCAACTGTGGAAGAGGTCATTGGGCGTTTTGTGTTCACCTTTCAAGATCGCCCTGTACCTTGTGCCACAACTGTACGCAACATTGTCCATAAATTTGAGCAAACAGGCTGCATTGCGGCGTGCAGAAATTGTGACAATAAGGAAGGCGCAGAGAAGGTGATTCCCGACAAAGAAATTAATATTTGTGCCGCGGTCGAAACAAGCGAACATTTAGGACACAGTTCGGGATCTCTACTACCAGAAATCAACAGAAGAATTAAGTTAGCATCGCGTACATATAAGAAACTCAATCCTATTCAAATATAGAATGCCACTCTATCTAAAAGAAAACATTCGACCAATGTGTACCTACTACCAGTCATGACCTATGCATGCGAAACATGGACAATTAAAACGGGCATCATAAAGAAACTGCAGGTTGCATAACGCTCAATGGAACGAAATATGCTGGGAATAGCCAAAAGAGACCGTAAAAGATTAGAGTGGATACGACAAAAGACCCATGTAATAGATATCATCCACAGAATCAAATCCTTCAAGTGGCAATGGGCAAGACACCTGGAGAGAAGGACGGACACACAGATGGACCACAAAAATTACAGCATGGTATCCACGAAGAATTAAGAGACCTAGAAGAAGACCGAACCTGAGATGGGACCATGATATTAAGAAATTAGCAGGGATAACTTGGGCCCGCATAGCGAACAATAGACAACAATGGGCCCAAGTACAAAGACAATATCTAAACATGTTAGGGAGGCTACACCATAGTTGGAAAGGGTTGAAAAGCTGAGAATTATGATGATGATGATCTGAACCAGACAATTTTTTGAATATTTGCATGTCAACTTCTTTCTGCTGCTAAAATGCCATTTTCTATGTCTTCCTTGTATTTAAGTTACAGTGCAAAACAATTAAATATTAGCTTTTGCAGAAACAAAAATTCCTCAAAAATACTAAAAATATACATAAAGTAACATCTATATACTAAAAATAGTATATTGTGCAACTAGTGTGAAAAGTTGTCGATTGCCCACGAAAGCGAAGTTGTAAGTCATTAGTTGTCATTCGCTCGAGTGGGCAATCGACAACTTCGCACGAGTTGCACATACTATTTTTCTCATTACGTTGCTTTTTATTATGTCTCTTTTGTTATATTTTATCATGCAAACAAAAGAGACTTATTAAAAAGCAAAAAATACTTTAAAAATCTCGTGACAAGAAAAACAACTTTTGGAACACCCCATAGATGAATGCAAAAGATGACATTTAAAACTTCAAAATTTTAAATCGAATTTTAGAGTAGAAAATCAAGGAATTTAACGTTGTCTTGTCGCACTCAAATCGACATTAATTTTGCTCAAAACTAAATTGTGGTAATTAGCGTCTTTTTTTTTCGATTCCAAAGAAATCGAAAAGATACTACTTCTTATGAGTAATAAAAGGTAATAATTTACTCTCAAATACCTACTATAAATAAAAAGCGACTCTATTATTCTACAAATGTCAAATTTGAATGAAACGGATGTTAACTGTAATTTAAATAATAACTATAATAAATCTTATTTAAATATTCGACCATTATCATAAAAGAAGACACCAACAAACACAGATAAGATCGACAAGACCGATTTTTTTATTCCAATTCAATAAAAATTCCTAACATTACCAAGACTTGTTTGACTGTAATAAAACTAGAAAATTTTAACGCCCACGCTCCAGAGATACTTTTGTTTTCATCGTTTTTGACTGTAACTGTAAAATACTACTCTTTTCAATCTGCTTTCAACTAGATATAATTGGAATACAATTCCTCTTGGATACAATTCAATAAAAACATAGAGTGACACCTAAGTATAAAAAAATATACTGTTACATACTATAGAGATCAAAACTACTCTATTCTGTATGTAAATGCATAATTTAATTACTAGTAAGACACCTCCGAACACAGATAAAATCGACAAGACCAATTTTTTATTCGAATTCAATAAAAATGCCATTACCTAAACGTGTTTGGCTATCATAAAACTAAAAAATATTAACGCCCACACACCATAAATAGATACCTACTTTTATTTTCTTCGTTTTTCACTTTAAAACGCCATTCTTTTCGGTCTGCTTTCAGCTAAATATTCCAGGGATCCCGTTGGATACAACTCAATAAAAACAAACCGTGTATTCTATTCATCAATCACTGGCTAATTAAACCGTTTGAAAATGTAGGATGTTGACCTCTTAATTTTAAAAATAGGTGAAAAAAAACGCTTGAAATCAGATCAAATTGAAATAATTGGAATAAATTTTAAAACAAATAAATTGATGTGTTAATCTTATATCGCCACAATTTGATTATATCAGTATACTGACAGCGGGCAGGGAGCTGTCAGTTTACTAAAAATAGCGTAGATATTTAATCTTAGATTAAGAATGCAGATAAATAATAACACTGATACCACAGCTGATACTATCCAAAATAAGAAAAAAAGATAGAAATATATTTTTACTTTTACTGAAGTGTGATAAAAACTGTTTCGGGAAAACGAAACTTTAGAGACGTAAACACAGAATCTGGATCTTGCTACAAACACTTTAATATACAGTATACAGTTGGCTTGGAAATGACGATCGATGATATTTTCCACACAATTTTAAGGTGCCTATTCACTATCCGAACGAACGAACGAATGTTCATTCGTTCGTTCGGTGGTAGTACAGACGGGACCGGATTTTAGAACCGAACTAAAACACCTTAACCCATTCGTTTGCGAACGCCTTTGATGTACCGACTCGAAACGGATGGCCGAGCGAACGAACAAACGAACGACCGCATGCGTTCGGTCCACCGTCCAAATATACCGAATTCCATTCGTTCGCTCGCTCGTTCGTTCGGATAATGAATACGCACCTTTAGAAGTAAAATGACGGCGATCTTCATTTCAAAGCTATCTCTCACGCCGTTTATTAAATATTACAAACTTCAGTCACCCCCAATAGAAAAATAATAAAATTTTATCTATGCATCTGTCACCTGTATAGGGTAGGTACAGGGTGAGTTTCCTACGATGTTCTCTATGTGTATCTCTGAAACTACTGGAGATAGAGAGTCGGTTAAATGGGGAAAGAATTGCAGTTTTGTGGGGTCATAAATATGCGCCTTTCAGATTTTTGAAGAAGTTCATGGCTTACTAGATATTTCAAAAAAAACAAATTTTGGCTATTTTAAAAATTGTCCATAATTCCATTATATCTATTTTTGACAAAAAGAATCTATTTTTTAAATCTATTAATCTATTTTTGACAAAAAGTTTTCAGATAATAGTTGTAAATAATAACATCCCTAATGAGTTCAAGTTCTCCGATTTTCTCTAAAGCCTGTCATTTTTGACATATGACACAAACATATGTTTTTTTAAATGAAAACCATAGTTGGTCATGACTTCATAAAAAGCGCCATTTTTTAAGCTTTTCAGCGATATGAGCTATAATATGTTTTTTTTTCACAAAATTACTGAGTTATAGCCAATTCTTATCTGTCTTGAATAATTTCACTTAGTTAGCCATGGAAACAAGTTCGGAAAAAATCGGAGAACACAAACTCATTAGGGGTGTAATTATCTACAACTTTTATCTGAAAACTTTTTTTCTAAAATAGATTATAATGGAATTAGGGACAATTTTTAAAATTACCAAAATTTGTTTTTTTCGAAATATCTAGTAAGCCATAAACTTTTTCAAAAATCTGAAAAGCGCATGTTTATGACCCTACAAACTGCAATTCCTTCCCTATTTAACCAACTATCCATCTCCAGTAGTTACCGAGATACCCATAGAGAACATCGTAGGAAACTCACCCTGTATATCCAAGTATACTTTCTTATATTACAACTTCCTTCATTGTTACGCTCCGATTTCTTCTAATATCAAATAACATCTCATATCGAATTTTACTATCTCATGCCCATCTCTACTCATGCGTTCAAATTAAACCAGACCTGTGACCTGGGCTAACATTTTAATTAATTCTATATCTTTTTCGAGAGTAATTTAAAACCTATTCTTGTCAGCGTTAAAGAAATTATTACTAATTATTAATTAGAAAAGATAACAAAGACCCACCGCCCTTAACGATGTTTATCTATATCTTTAAATTAATTATTATTAAATTGATATTTATGTCAGCAATGGCTTCTGGGAGAACACACGATAAGGGATATCTTAATAAAAGTTATTTAATTTTTATAATAGTTTACTATTACTACAGAGAGATAAAAATTACTTTTTATTATAGACGGAGAGCTGGCTACATAAAAAACCTTATCATCATTACATGGCTAATTTTTTGTGTGAAGTATCCTTTTGTATAGCCATTGTGAAATAGCCATGTCTGCCAACGCGATCCCGGGGCTTAAAGTGGGGGCCGCCAATCGAAAGGGTGAAATTTTGACACTAATAAGGTACACGAAGTTATAATCGCTAAATAGCTTTTATTTGTTATTAAGAAACGTGTAAAATTGTTGACAGACATTTTTATCGTGGCTGAAATGCCGGCAGACAACGCGAAAGAGGCATAGAATTTTGACAAAAAAAATCATCGCATACATGCATGTCGATTGGTGGAATGTCATGTTTATTGTTAATTAATTTATAAAGCCGTATGCAAAAAGGCAGACAAAAAAATCGTTGTTGAAATAATAAAAAAATATATTTATAATATAATCGTATATATGATTTATCTATATTTAAATGGATGAGGCGGCAAGCCCGGAAAGCGCTAGAATAATATCGCGCTTTTGATAACTGTCTGCAGCTAATTTAGCCACGATCTTTTTGTCTGCTCTTTGGCATACGTCTTTTAAAATAAATAAATATGACATTTCACCAATCAACATGCAAATATGCCATAGTTTTTTTCATTCTTCAGATTTCATTTTTTAATAATTTTTAAAATTTCATGCCTCTTTCGCGTTGTCTGTCGGCATTTTAGCGACTAGAAAAATGTCTGCCAACAATTTTCCACATTTCTTAATAATAAATAAAAGCTATTTTCGCAATTTTCTTTCTTTCTTCTTTCTTTCTCAGCCTGGTTCCATCCAGTGTTGGATATAGGCCTCTTCTAGGTTTTTCCATGCTTCGCGATCTCTAGCCAATCTTATCCATTGTCTTCCCGCCACTGCCCTGACGTCATCGACCCATCTCTTTTTTGGTCGGCCCACACTTCTTGTTGTTCCCCTAGGTCTCCATAGGATTACTTTTTGGGGCCATCGGTCTGAATCCTGTCTTGCCACATGTCCTATCCATTGCCACTTCAGACTTGCCACTCTTTTAACGACATCTATTAATTTTGTTTTTTGACGTATGTGGGTATTCCGTATTTTTTTCTCTAATATTGACTCCCAACATGATTCTTTCCATGGCTCTTTGTGCTACTCGTATTTGTTCTGCTGTTTTTCGAGTAATTGCCACAGTCTCTAAGCCATACGTAAGCACAGGTAGAATGCAGCTGTCGTAAGCCTTTTTCTTTAGGTTCATGGGCACCTTTTTATCCTTGAAAATATTGCTCCTATTTCCAAATGCTACCCATGCCAAATGGATCCTGCATTTGATCTCCGTATTTTGGTTTTCCTTGTCCAGCTTGATTTTATGACCTAAATATATATATAATGGTCTACGTTTTCAATAATAACGTTGTCAACGGTAATGTTATGGATATTGTTGCTCATTATCTTGGTCTTTTTCAAATTCATTTTAAAGCCAATTTTCTGGGATTGGTCATTTAGCTCATTTAGCAGGTGTTTAGTTCTTGAATGTCGGTGCTCAGCAAGACAATATCGTCTGCGAACCTCAGATGGCTAAGGTGTACCCCATCGATGTTTAGACCTCTATTTTCCCATTCTAATTTCTTGAAGACATTTTCCAGTGCCAGTGTAAATAACTTGGGAGAGATGGTATCTCCTTGTCTCACGCCCTTGCCGAGTAGTATTTTTTCTGTTTTGAGGTCATCATCTAATTTAACTTGGAAGGTTGCACTATCATAGATATTTTTAATAATGGAATAATATCTGGAATCAATTCTCGCGTCCTCCATTGCAGCTAGAAATGACCAGGTTTCGATGCTGTCAAAGGCTTTTTGATAGTCTACAAAGGCCAAATGTAGAGGTATATTGTATTCTGTTGTTTTTTCAATGACTGTTTTAATTGTTTGTAGATGATCGATGGTACTAAAACCTTTTCGAAAGCCTGCCTGTTCTATTGGCTATTTTCGCAATTATAACTCGTGTATCTGATAATATTTTTAGTGTCAAAATTTCACCCTTTGGATTGGCCGCCCCCGCTTTAAGCCCCGGGATCGCGCTGGCAGACATGACTATTTAATGGCTACACAAAAGGATACTTCACACAAAAAATTAGCCATATAACGATGATAAGATTTTTTATGTAGCCAGCTCTTAGACTATTATGGTACCGAATGATCGAAAAAAAACGGCGTCCAGTTGGCTTGGAAATGACGATCGATGACATTTTCCCATATAAAATGACAGCGATCTTCATTTCCAAGACATCTCCGACGCCATTTTTTTTCAACTGTATAGTATTTATATTTAAAAAATGGAATTGTTACAAACAATTTTATTAATTGTTGAATCAAACATCATAAGCTTAAAAAAATAAAGTGGAATTTATTGTACTTTTAAATACTTCAAAATTAAAGACAAATTATTTTTACACCTAATAATGTTCCTATATTAGAGCAGCCTTTAAAATATTTCATTCCAGAAGAATAAGCTCTAATTAAAAATTTCTCGCTTCCGAAAATATCACGGATAAAATATTGTTTTAAGCTGCACGGAGGGGCATTATAAATATATTTTAATTCCTATTTATAAATGTAGCACGGCTGTTCTAATAATAGAAGAAGTTTTCAGCTTTAAAAGCATTATTTGAATATTTTAGGAAATACCAAACTTTAAAATTTGAATTATTAAATAGGTAAAAATATGCTTTATTCCATAAGATCAGATTAAATAAATGCAAAACAGAAATTATCATTGATTGTCATTTCAAAGGTTATTATGACGGTGATTTTTTTCGATTATAGAGTATATATTTGTAGCTTAGGCTTAACATTAAACGCAACATATACCTCTTTCTAAGAATGATCAATACAATAGCTAATGTTTATCTGTGTCGTCTCTACTGAAGTAACGACTTGCTCTAGAAAGTTGCTGTTTTTACTAAAAGATAGCTAATTGGCTCTTCTAAAAACTGTCGTCGCCGGATTTTTTGTTTTTCATTTAATTAAAAAAAAATAAAAAGTATTTTTTTCCTGACGTCGTGGCGGATCAACTAGTCAGAGATACAGATCTGGGTTTATTATTTTTTTACCATCATATTCAACGCTAAATTAACAGGCTCTTTAAAGTGATTTAAATACAATATGTAATACCAACTTCAAATAAGAAAAAAAAAATGTAAAAAAGAAATTACTGTAAGATCCATGAAACAAGCATGTTTATAGTAATTATTTTTTTATGCAACCATTAGGTAGTTATTAATTTTAATAGACATTATAAGACTGTAATTAGGTTTTTACTCCGCTAATGAACCGTCAAGGTAAACAATTGTTATTTGAATTTCAACAGGTTTAAGAATATCTTCTGTAAAATCATACTCTTATAAACTTTATTGGTTTTTATTTTCTAACATCTGCCTCAACAACATTAAATCCAACCATAAATTAATCTTCTTATAAGTCTATTAGCGTTCTCCCGAAAGACTAACTGTTTTTTAAATAACAAATATTGTAATATTTTAGAGGCGTTTCCACCCTCATGGAATTTGAGATTCGAGAAACCCCTCCTTATCGAACCCTCTACACCCCACAGCCAATCCGTTTGCCAAAAATCAGCTTTAAACGTCAAGCAGTTTAAGCAGAATCGTGATTACTCAATGGTCATATTTTATGAAACACCCTATAAATTTTTTTGAAATATCTTAAAATATGTAAAACAACAAAATAAAATATACGTGTTTAAGAGTTTTTCCGAAAAACTCACCGGTTTTTAAATAAAAAATATTATATTTGGGGGGTGGTTATACCCCCTTAGAATTAGAGTTTCGAAAAATCCCTTCTTATCAAACCTCTACACCCTAATAAAGTCAATCTGTTTTCCAAAAATCAGCTTTTTACGTCAAGCGCTTTAAGCAGGATCGTGATTAATCAATGACCAGATTTTTAGAAACACCCTGTATACATTTTTAAAAAATCTTAAAATATGTAAAAAAACAAAATAAAATATACGTGTTTAAGCGTTTTTTCGGAAACTTGATCGTTTTTTAAATAAAAAATATTGTAATATTTAAGGGGTGGTTTCACCCTCTTGGAACTGGAATTTCGAAAAATCCCTTCTTATCGAACCTCTATACCCTAGAATCAACCTGTATGCCAAAATTGAGCTTCTTACGTTGAGTGGTTTGAGCAGGATCGTGATTAATCAGTATGTCAGTCACTTAAGGATTTTATATATTAGTATAGATTAGTGTAAATATCTATTTACACTAATATACATGGCACATCTGTACCACCTATGGAAACCGAGCTAAAATAACTAATCAAAAATTAACCGGTCAAAATCACCGGTCGAATATCATCCTTTTACCGGATTACAATATTACGAATTCATCGGCCCGTTCGTATGACGCCTCAGGACGAATCGCTCGTAAAAAGCACCGCGGCCCCAATTTTTCGGAGGGTAGTGGAAGCAGGCAGTGGTCTCAATGCCCTCTCGCCCCCTACTTTTAGTCGCACGAGCCCGAGGTGCCCGAGGGCAGTGGCGCTAGTCAGTCTCCACACACCGCACAGTTGCCAAATGGATAAAATTATCTCTAAACCTAAACGAATATTCAATCCTGAGAATACAAGACATGAAAATTCGTATACAAATAAACCTTTTTTAGATGGCATCTGTTCGTTCAATTCCACCTGCACTATTCGGTCCACTATCGATCTGTTAAAAGTACTGTATAATTTTAAAAATATCACTTTCAAGCTGGATTTTAACAACGACGGTAAAACCAATTCTACTGTAACTTAATAATACCCATAACTTTTTTCAGATAAAAAAGCGAGATTTGATATGTTAGTATATGACATAAATTAGGATTGATTGACGTATTCAATTGTTTTTCTTCACTTCCTGATTCACCGGAAATGACTACATATCAAGGAGACTTATAATCAAGGAGCCTTGGAAAAATAGATTTGATCGTCTAATGTTTTTAGTGTCTTGTCTTGGCCCGTTAAAAGATACCCAAATCGTATTTTTAATCCTATCTCAATTTTTTCAAATGGAACGAGAGAAACCATATTCGAAAATGTCAAAAGTTGACATATTATATGTCATTCTACTCAGAGTGTCATTTTTTTATGGAATAAAGTAACAAAATAACGAGGGTGCTATTTACAAATCAAAAGTTGTAATCATTTCGGATGAACAGGAAGTGACCGAAAACAATTGAATATACGTCAATCAATCGTAATTTCTGTCATCTACTAACATACCAAATCTCGTTTTGTAATCTGAAAAAAGAAAAAAGTTATAGGGGTGAGCCACTTTTAAGACGCACCCGATATAGACGATCGAAAAAAATTGTTAACTGAATTAAATCTAAAGAAATCAATTTCTATTTTATTTATGCTAATAAAAAGAATTATACTTTCCTTAATATAAACGTTTAAAGGGTATTGCTTTATATATAATCCAAATAAATAAAAAAAAATTTTATAAATATATTAATAAAATATTCAATTACCAGCTGCCAAAAATTTAATTGTTTTACAAATAACATTCTATAAATTTTTGAGGTAAGTCAAAATATATATTTATTTTATACAGGAGACGAGTTAAAAATTAAACACCTGGCAACATTGGCGCAAAATTCCCGAATCAATACGGGGTCTCACACGGTTTGTATCGCGCAATTCTGAATTTTGACATTTCTATTGCCGAAGAAACAGCAAAAATATGAGAAAACTTCCAAGAAAATTACTTAATTTTTGTATATTTATCTTAATTTTGAAGATATTTAAAAACCGCGTAAAATAATTCAATTTTTGTGATATTTTAAATAAAATGCCGCGTAAAAAATATCTCAGGAACTTTTACTAATTCGATAAATATTATATGTATTATCGCAAAAATATTAAAATATAGTATTACTGTGTTAAATATATTTAATGTTTGATGCCCATAACAAGAGAAAAAAACAAATAAACTGTCTGTCACGCGCGCTTGCCTAAAAAGTCACATTTCTAAAATATGTAAAAATATACGTTATTCAAATGATTAGATTTTATTTTTAAGATGTCTTGAAAGAGAATCGAACTTTGAAATAGTTTCTCGAAAAATTTGGATGTGTTTCGATCAAAAAGAGCGCCCAAAGTTAATATTTGCTTACAGTCACGCCTAGGTTAAAAAAACTCAAAATATTATGTCCTTCTAATAGAAAAACTATTACAATATTACAGATAGAGCAGAGAAAATATTAAATATATTTAAATTTGAGTGATAAAAACAAATAAATCTAGAGTAAGAGCAGGCGCACTTGCTAGAAGCCATGTTTCCCAAAAATTGACAAATTTACGCTATTTGCACGTTTAAAATTTATTTTTAAAGCGTGTTCCAAGACAATCTGAAATGATTCCTACCGCAAAATACTGCTTTTAGAAAAAAAAGGGTTTGTTTATATTCAGTGATGCGCGCAATAGTTTTTTTTTCGTTTGCAGTCAAGCCTAGGTTAAAAAAACTTAATTAATTATAATACAGGTACTTCTTATAATTAAACACAGGTACTTCTAATAGAAAAATCCAGTAAAATAAGCACAAGAAATATTTATTTTTATAATATTCCATTTTAAGATAAAGAAAACATTAAATGTGTACGGAAAGAAATAAATAGACCTATATCGAGAGCAAGCGCACTTGCTAGGAGCCATATTTCAGAAAAAAATGTCAAATTTACGTTATTTCAACGATTAAAATTTATTTTGGGATGTTTTAAAAGAAAATTCTAGTTCTCAGATATCCGGGAAATCGTGTTTTCCAAAAAATTGGGTTTGTTTTCATTCAAAGTCGCGCGCAAAGGTTTTATTCGTTTTCAGTCACGCCTATGTTAAAAAAACTTAAAATACCGGTACTTCTAATAGAAAAATCCAGTAAAATAAGCACAAGAATTATTTATTTTTACAATATTCCATTTGAAGACAAGAAAACATTAAATGTTTTGGGGAAAAAATAAATAGACCTATAGCAAGAGCAAGCGCACTTGCGAGGAACCATATTTCAGAAAAAAATGTCAAATTTGCGTTATTTCAAGGATTAGAATTTATTTTGTGATGTTTTAATAGAAAATTCAAGTTCTTAGATATCCGGGAAATCGTGTTCTTCAAAAAATTAGGTTTGTTTTCATTCAAAGACGCGCGCAAAGACTTTATTCGTTTTCAGTCACGCCTAGGTTAAGAAAACTCAAAGCAAAGGTACTTACTAATAGAAAAACTCCGTGGAGTAAGCACAAGGAAGATTTACTGTTCCTATATTCCAGATAAAGCAGAAAAAACAACACTACAACACTTTCAAAAATCCAAATCACTGCGTTTAGATGAGGAACGACAACACGCGGTCCATTCCGTTTTTTTTGGAAAAACGAAAAATCCGTGCGCTGTTGTCGGACCCTTTTTTTCTCTACCCTCTATCCTCACCACTCTACTGTCACTCACAGAACACAATTTGACGACATTTCGGTTCTGATCTGGACCCGCGTCGCATCGATACTACGGGCACGATGAGGTTTTACGCGCATTCGGGAATCGCTGCCGGCCGCGTTGCCAGATTGGCCGCCGCCGGCCGAGGAGGTGAGATCAAAAAGATGTAAAGCCGGCGATGCACGCGTTTGTTTTGATTCGGTTCGTGGGTGATGCGACGGTGAGAACAAGGCGCTTTAACTACTGTACGATTAAAAAGATGAGGCGCGGATGTATTGCCGATTAGATAGATGCTGCTACCTTGCTTTACGTATGTTGAAGATTAAAAGCAGTCCGCCAGTTATTGTTTAATTCTTCTGTGTGCTAGGGTAGGTTCTGTTTATATAGCAATCGATACAATTTAACCAATTTTTTTACAGAAACACGTCCAAGTGATCGTATTTGAAAACTTTTGATGAGTTTCTATGAAATGAAATACTATTGTTTATCTATTGATGTCCACCAGGGCAGGGACAGGTGAAAATAATTCATAGTAGAACATTCGCAAAAATTCACGACAGACCCTGTTAATCACCGCGACCTTACTATTGTTTGTTCCCCTTCCTTGAGTTATAACGAGTTATAACTCATCATACAGTCTCAGGGCTTTAACAAAAGCCAGTATCTGAGACGGTTCCACAGGGGCCAGTTCTCCATCCTCGACATCAGCTGTACCAAAGTTCATGGCACGAACGGTCGTCGTCTCGGCAAGGAATCACAGAAGCACAGAATCTGCATTCACTGTTGTTCCTCAGCTTCAACTTCGTTGAGGAGACAGTGTTCTCATAGAAATCCTGTGACAATCCGATTATTGTTTTTACTTAAATTAACAAAAATCTTTGATTTTTCTCAGTCGTAAGTTCTGAGGAACTTTTTCGAATGTTTTAGACCGTTGGAGGACTCCTATTCCAGGTTACGGATGGAGTCTTCCGGGTTCCTCAGTTTTGCCTTTAATTGGTTTCCGCTTGGAAAACAGAACGGTTCTGGTCCAGTTAGTGGAGTGATCGCTCTTGGTGAGCAGACATCCAGAGTAGGAGAACTTGCGAGAGTCTGGCAAATGTGCGATTCTTTGTACTAGGCAATGATAGGCTATTGACAAAACTATAACTAACTATATGTAGAGTTCAAAGTGTTTAGACCTTTTGAAAAGAATAGGACTGGAAAATCTAACTGTAAAGATCAGAAGTCTGTAAAGATCACTGTCACTCCCATGATTGTAAGTCTTTCAATTGAGCGTTGGAACTTTTGGTGTTACAACAGCAAAATAAAACACTAATTTCACCACAATACACCAAACCATTTTACTTTTGCACTGGCCGCGCGTTTCGCTAACCATGTTAGTATCATTAGCATATGATTAAAACTAATGCCGGGTCCAGACCAAGCAGACAAAAAACGACAAAACAGAAACATTCATGTTTTACGACAAAATTGCGACAAATGCAATACATTTCTGCGACATTTTTGTCTCATTTTTGTTTTGTTTCAAAATTCGGAGACTTTTCAATGTCCCGTCTCGAGTCGGTAAAGATCAAAGTCTCTATGTTTTGTTCGTATATTTTACGACATGTTGTCGGCACAGTGTGATTGGCGTGAGCTGCCAACAGTAGAAACCCAGTGAAATCACACATGGTTACAGTACGTTTGTCCGTTCTGTAGCTACGGGGTATCCGTGAGAGGGGAAACGATATTCTCTCGATGTTTTTCGTACAGATTTACAGATTTTAGAGGGGCCCGGACCACCCTCTGTATACGCCACTGAGGCAATGATGAGGAGAGACAAAGAGCTACAAGTCTCCAAGTTATTAGATAACTGAATAAGTGGATTAGATCTGGAGCATATATCATAGATATCAGAAAATAACTATAAAAGATCTGTAAAGGTCACACTGGAGCAAGCCATCTGAAATGTTTAATCTAAATATAATGCTCAAATCTTTCGCAGAAAAAAAAACAAGACATAGGTATATGCGTATGCATTTGATGCTCTCCCATTATTTCTTCATTACATTAAATCATCATCCGAAACAAGCAAGGATAAGTTAATATACAAAATAGGCACTGCCGTTTTTTTAATAAACAATATCCCAAATTAGAGTTAAACTTAGTTCTCCGAATCAATTTCTTCTTAACGCGCGCCAAAAGCGAGCCCTTTTTAGGCATTCCCCTATAATACTCACCTTCTCCCAGTTCTGTTCGCCCGATACTCGAAGAGCCCTTTTCAGACTGCGCCCAAACGGCGGCCAATTACGTAACAAGGTAGGGGATGGAAGTCGCGTCGAGCCCTTTCGGTTGGATTCGTCACGAGACCCCGACTATTTCGGCTGACGTCGGAGGGACCGCTGTTTAAAGGGATTATCGAGCAGAGTTGCCAGATGCCATACAAGGTTCCCTAGTTTTAAGGATTAGGTAGTTTCGACCAGGGATCTGGGATAGGCAATATTTTTTTATAGAGACCCAGCTAAGAGATATTTTTGCATTTAGTTTTTAATGCTAATATAAATAGCATTACCTTTTTGAAACGTATTTTTGCAATCAAAATAAGTTTATTGGACAAAATTTACCTCTATACAAAAGTGCTTTTTTTATTAGCTGTAAAAAGCACAGCCAACACCTTGGTCAGATTTCGAGCCATCTGTGTAAAAACAAATATAGTCACGATATTTTTCGTCTAAAATTTGTATTAGACTAGTTTTGTAAAGATATCTGGACGTTTCAGATTTTTTTAATTTACAAAGTTCCATATTAACTGAAATAGGATCCTGCCATGGAGGGGGCGGTGTGTCGGAAAAAGTGGATACAGGGATATTAGGAATGTTTTGTTGGGAGGAAAATAGGTGGTATCTTATATTAATGGGGCGTGGGTATTTTGGATGAACGGTATACGTGAACTTGCCATAGTCAATCAAAAAAGGCTTTGACTTAATGGATATTCCATAATTAAGAGTATGGAGAATTCCCCTGTGAAGGGTATTATGAAATAAATATACTTCGTCTTGTGATTCACTATTTATTAATTTATTGTTTCAATCTAAGGTCTGGCCAAAATTTCTTCTATTTTTATTTTCTGTTCTCTTGTGAGTGTAATCATATCCTCGCACTTCGGCTGGCTTATAATAGCGCTACAGAACTCCCTGTGAATTCGCACCCCGTCCAAAGCCTTTGTCTGCAGCAGCTCGTGGTGTTTGATTTCTTTGACGAATTGGGCCCGTTGTTTAGCCCCAGCTTTTCTATACCTCTGACGGCATAAGACCCTGCTGAAATAAAAATTAAGTTACAAGAAATTCACAAACACTCGCAAAGTAGGACACACTGTTTCGTTTACATCTTCATCAGGGAAGGAGTTGATATGCAGGGTGGGCTCATCTTATTCGCCTCGGTTGATTATACAAAAACGGACAGATGTAGAAACAACATTTTTTAAAGGTATATGTGCTTAATTTAAAATTATTTTCAAATGTACAGGGTGTGTCAAAATGTCAGAGTGTGTATTTAAATATGCATACTATAATAAAAAAGTTTTTCAACACTCCGTACATTACTTTTAAGTCAGAGTTAATTTTTGTACTGACTTTGAAGCCAGAAAAATAAACTTTACTAAAAATTTTTATTGCTTTCTTAAATGTATACAGGGGTAACAAAAATTGCTGCTCAATTTTAAATATTTATTTTACATAAAAACTTCGTTATTTTAAATACAACATTATGTATTTTTTTAAATAAGTCGAAGCAGATTTAAATGCTCTTTCAAACTATATTAGGGTTTCTTATACCTATCTGGCTCAGATTTTGAATAAAAAGCGATTTTTCCATAAAATGGCAATCAAGATGACTGGTGTTGTCCTGGTAATTTGCTAGTGAGTCAGGTGAGTCAGGTGACAGTTAGTAACTATTTCCAAAATCGACATTAGTTAATGGACTTTATTTAAATTTATAACAGTTTACTTTTTATTTAATTTACCTACAACAATAGTTTAATAAGTAAGTATCTATTATTTCATCAAGAAAAACAATGGAGTAGTTCTTTGATTTATATTACGATGACTTATAGATATATTGGATTTTCTATAAAAGAACCAATTAAGGCAAATTCATTTTCTTCACTTCCAACGACTTTCAACGGTTTCTGCCTAATAAAATCTGCCTACAACTTCAACTACTTCAAATAATGAAGGTATTTTGAAAAAAGCAATTAAAAGATAAAAAACGCGGCTAAGACTATCAAAATGTTGATCTAATAACAGTTTGACGTTTATACTATTACGTGAAAAGCAACTTTTTTCCAAAGCCTACTATAACTTCACCGAATCATCGTTTCTTGTTCACTGTTATTAATATCTTAGTTATTACGTATTAATATATCTGGTATTATGGTATTCTGGTATTTCTTCGATTTTAAAATAAACTAACTGTTTCTATCTTATTTTTTGTTAGAATGGACAAGAGGGCTAGTGATACCGTATTGTAAAAATAAGGTAATTAAGGGCTTATTTTTTGGTATTTATTATAAATTTGCTAATATCTTCGGTTTGAAAGAAGATATCAAGATGCGGTTTTCGCTGACTTTTTAAGCTTTTACTACTCTTTGCTATCAGCTAAAATTACATATACTCTCGTATTTATTTTTTTTGAAAAAACGCGTTGGTTAAACGTAAGTTGTTGTTTGTTAAATTGTAAGAAAGCGCCCCCAAGCGTCTACGCTCAAAACCTTATTATTATTATTTTTATGGTATAATATAGAGTAAGAAACGCTCTTTTAGACGAGCCCTCGTTTGTTGGATTCTGATCATCCAGTCCGGAGTTATTAACATTTATATAAAGATAGATCTAACCTTCCCCCACCACTTTATTTTAGCAGATAGGGCAAATTGGTTCTAATAAAGAAAATCCAAAATTTACTGAAGATTATGAAGCTATTATTTATAGTACCCATTATCTAGGCAAAATTCTGTAAAAATTCTATTTTCTTATTTTCCATAGCAGTTGCACCCCCTAGCGGCCGTTTTACAAACTTGAAAATAATTTCCAGCAATTTCTCATAGCCTCTTTAGTTATAAATATTATTTTCCGTAAGCCCTACGGCTAATACTTTCCGAGATACAGCCGAGAGCTATTCTTGTGTGTGGGTGGGACACCCTGTACTTCTACTTACTATGGTAAATCCTTTAAATTAGCATAACTGGGATCTTGACTGTCTTTAGGCGTCAGCGCATATTCTTTGACGTCCACAAATTTCATTTCCTCAACTTTAATTTCTCCAGTTTCTTCTTCAAAGAACGATAGCTCTTTTGATACTTTTTCAACGTCGGATAAATCTATTTCATCTGTCTCGTCATTTTCTTCACCCTCAGTTTTTAAACCATCCAATTCTTCCTTTCGTTTTTCTTTATTTTCACCAGGATCAAGAACTTCTTCGCTCGATGGTACTGTATCGTTTCCTTTTTCAATTTCTTGCAAATCAGCCATTTCTATTTGTCAAATAAAAAATAATATACAAACTACAAAAATAACATGAATTTTGAGGTAAGTACAAAGGGTAAGTAGAAACAGTAGACAGTTTGTTGTGTTTCTATGACTACGAAATTTCTCCACAATCGATCAGCGCACCAAAAAAATATTAAAACGTTTGTCAAAAACGTTTTTTCATGTTTTTGTCCAAAGTTTTTGTACGAAACTTGAACGTTGATTTTCTTAAATATTTAAAAAGTTTTTTGGTATCAAAACAGAGAAAAAAATAGATTGAAGTCCCGAGTTTTCTTAAAATAATTAAGAACAAATGAAGAAAATGTTGCCATATTTAAATTTTAAATCTGAAGAAAATTTGAAAAGGTTTTTATTCAGATTAGAAATTTTTTTATCTCAGATTGTCTGTATTTTTAATTTAAAGTATTAAAATAGAAACAGTCTAATTAACACAAAAACAAAAAGGTCTCTTTGTTCAACATTTCCAAAAATAAAATGTTTTGTTAGCATAAATATTTAGAAACTTTTTTCAGAATAATATTAAAGTTAAATTAATAGTCTCAGAATCAAAGGTTATTGATAATTTATCGATATATAGATGACAATCGAAATATTGATATATCGATAGTCGAGATATATCGAAATTTATTTTTGTGAATATATTTTTTTTATTTAGCTATTTAAAAACATGAATATTAGTTGAAGATTTTAAGATATATTTTATTTTCAGTTTTCCTAAAAATTTCATAAATCCATTTTTATACTAGATACATAAGATTAGGGATGGATTTTTTGCGATATAGTGATAGCTATCGATAATTATTAGTACGTGTGGCATGGGTGTAGTAACTTGGTGTAGTAAGGGACGAAATAAAAATTGATGATATCAAAATTATCGATATATCGATGTCTGTAGTTATCGATAAGAAAAAACTAATTTTTACGATTTATCCTTAACTATCGGTAATAATAAACTAAATTGATAACTATCGGTTATCCGATAACTAACAATTTATCGGGTTATTGAGAGCTGTCAATATATCTATAATTGTCGATATATCGATAATTATCAATATATCGCTAATAATCGACATATCGATAACTGAAATATATCGATAAGCGATTTGCGAAAAGTTATCGATAAGTAATATCCAGACGCCCATCCCTAGTCATTTTCAGCGCCGCGTCGAATAACTCGACACAGAATATAATAATCTCTACTATTTTATTTAATTTTCTTTATTTAAAAAAATTAAAATTAAATAAAATTATTATATTTTATTTAATTATTTTTTATTTAAAAATAAAATAATAAAAATGGACCTGGACACATTTATTTATTTCATAATTTTAAGTAAGATTCAAGTTATGAATAAGATAAGTTATTCCTAATAAAAATAAACTATTAATCAAAAATTGACTGAACAATATTGTTAAGCATGTAAGCATGTTGTTAGTCCAATACTTAAGGAAGGTACACTTAATGTTACTTTAATCTGTTACATCCTTTTAACAGAGCACATTAAATAATCCAATAAATTACAGAATCAATAAAAATTAAAACCTTTTTTAATCTCCTTTTTTTTCTTGCGTGTCTTGGCGCCACTGTATCTTATTACCAAGATGACAAACGCCTCTAGTGTCAGCCACTCTAAACCTTTTATCTCCTTAGAAAGCTTAAAACTAACGAAAATGTCTTTAAATTATTCCGCCGATGCCTTTCTCTGCTTTTTATGTTTTAATCGCCCCTAATCCTAGGCCTGTGCCTTATGGAAATTAGGCAGAAATACCTTTTTAGATGCCCGTAAGATAGTCCAATAACTTTAAGAATTTTTCAACAAAACAAATTTAATTGAAACTTTTTACGCAGTTTGTTTCTATTTAACAATTCAATTGACCGTGAATTTCTATAAGAATTGTCATCCATCATTAGATTTTATGTTGTTTACAATTTTGCGCTCGTAATTTGCGCTTTTACATGAAATTTGCAGAGTATTAAATTCTCTAAAATGTTCCAACTGCTTATTTTGAAATGAAACGTACACTATCGGACAAAAGTAGAGAAACTTTTTAAAATAATTGTGTCTTTTTTGTTAACGCAGTGAGGCCATTTTATGCATTGTTAAAATTAAAGATACTTAAATAGTTCTTATTTAAATGAAATAATCACATATCTCACGAAAACTTAAGATTTTATTCAGTTAAATAAAAAAATTTAGGGATAAAAGTGAAACTAAAAATTAATATAAAAATTACATAGTTATTATAACCTAATAAAATGAATAATGGGTAGTGTAACCGTGATTAGCTATAACTTCACGACATCGCTTCGGCATGGAGTCCAATAGTTTCCTTATGGTATCTGGTTCAATGGAATTCCAGGCCTCTTTCAAAATTCTTATAAAATCTTTCTTATTGCTAATGTGACTGTGTCTTACCCGGCGATCTAGTTCCTCCCACAGGTTTTCAATGGGTTAAGGTCTGGACTTTGGGCAGGAAAATCCATAACCTTAATTTGTTCAGACAAAAACCATTCTTGTAAGACTTTCGATTTATGCTTTGGATCATTATCTTGCTGAAATATCCAGGTTAAAGACAAATTATAATCAGCAAACGGAATCATCGCTTTCTTTAAGATGTCCAAATACATAAATCGATCCATTGTTCCTTCTATTACATGCAATGGTCCCATGTCATAGCCCGAGAAGCATCCCCACACCATGCAAGATCCACCACCATGCTTTACAGTGGCCTTGGTATACTTTGGATCAAATCTTTTCCCTTCTGGGCGATGCGATGTATCCACGATATGCTATCGGATCCAAATAATAGATATATTGCATTTGCTTTCCTCTGAAAATATGATCATTCATTCGTCGACAAGTGCAAATATTTTTTTTGCAAAGGTAAGTCGGGCTTTCTGTTTTTTCTTACCGATGAGTGGTTGTTTGGCTGCTCTTCTACTAAATAATCCTTCTTCCCTTAGCCTTCTTTGGATGGTCTTACAGCTTATATTGACAACAGGTAGTTCACTCAAAGTTTGATTTGCCAATTTATGCGGATTTTTTAATTATCTTTTCAAATTTTTTTCGTTTTTTTTCCTTGGCCGACCACTTTTTTTATTAGTCTTTAAGGAATTGCAAGTTTTAAAATTGGAAATCGTTTTGCTAATTACACACTTATGCAAACTAAACATTGCGCTTATGTCCATTTGCCGTACACCATTCCGATGGGCGTTGATTATTTTTTCGCGAAGATCCTCAGACAAATATTTTTCGCGTGGCATATTTAGTAAAAATGTAAATCAGAGTATCAACAGTTTTCACCATAAACAAATAATTACTAAGTATGGTGAATTTTTGTGTTGGTTTCTTTATTTATGTCCCTTCAAAAATATTTGTCCATATTATAAAAATAAACACCTGATAAGATAAATTTGGAATGTGGCGAAAAATTATGGTATTTCTAAAAGGAAATATATGTTTAAACCAAACATTATTTTAAATATTGGAGGTTTTTGATTATATTATTACAACGAATTCAATCTATGAAAAACCTGTGTCTAAACTTATTGGACTAAAGATACAAAAAATCCTCTACTCACAGGTATAAATATTATTGTGTTACTTGATGTGGGTGGAGAATCAATAGAAATATTTCGAAACCTAAAAGCGATCGCTGAAGAATAGTTTCAATAATGAATGAGGAATATTACCAAGAATACATTTGGATTTATTGAATTCCAGTATGTCTCAAAAGAAATATGATATTTGTTAACAGTATTAATGATAAACTAGCCGTTATAGATAGTTCTAGCCTTTCAGAAATTTTGTAATTAAAGAATTTGCTATTAAATTTTATATTCTTAAATTCCATTTCTGTTTGTACAATAGTTTGTAACTTTAGCAAAAAAAATTGTGTATTTCACTGTATGGTTTGTTGACATTTATTTGGAAAGATTGGATATTGGAAACACATTGGATATTTGTAATTTCTGATAAAGTATTTATATCTACTGATCTACTATAGGAATGTATTGTTTTTACCTACAGGGGCTCACCAAATTTTAAATTCACTAAAAAGTGGTCAAATGTTTTAATTAAGCGTTATTTTATTGCTTCAAAACAATCCTCTATAGGTATTTAGCCACTGCACTGCAAGAAAATCTACAAAATAAAATAGTTATTTTTTGTAAACACTTCTGGCGTTAAACCTAAACGGACACTGCTTGTCAGAATTATGTTTACAGTTATACAAATTTGCCTAACAAAGAAAAAAATGCTTAACGTTTCGGAAAGTTTATCCTTTTCCGTCGCCGTCGGAAGAAGAAGAATATGAAAATATTTCATAATATGTTGAGTTTTTTTAAAAGGACACTGTCTCCTCAATGAATACCTCAGTAGATTCAAGTTAAAGGACAATGGCGAATACAGACTCTGTGGGGAAAATGGGAAAACACAAGAACACCTCATCACTAAGTGCGCCGAGAAGACTTTGATACATATAGATAAAAAAACTTATAATCTTTGGTACGCTGATACTTTTTTTTACTTACCTGCATGCCTTTTTTGTTTAGTGACTTTGATATTGCAAATATACGAGACGCTCTAAAGTAATTAATTGTCATTTGTCATTGAATTACTGACAACACTTTACGTCAGGCATGTTCGCAAATGCTCATCAAGGTGGATTTATATCAATATTCTTTAGCGTTGGTAGCAATCCTTTAGCATTATGGGATAAACAGGTACAAAGACAAACTTCCTAATCATTGTTTTTTTAAAAATACCAAAACAAAATCTACCATTGCGATATTTAATTGAATTTTAGTTTGAAACCCACATATACACTACAGAATTTTTTGCTCAATTTTTCAGGTAAAAAATGGTCACATTCGAAGAATAATAGACGATGAAGTTAAATCTTTGGTTTTGGATATTGGAGGTACCAATGTAGCAACAACTTACATAACATGCCCTATAAAGCCAAGGGCATCTTTGGGCGTTAAATTACCTTACCTAGTCATGATTATCAAGAACATGAAAAAATATTTTTCGTTTGAAATACAGATTTTGGGTAAGTCGTAATTTTTAAAGAAATACAACCCAGTGGCTTTATACAGAATTATAATCTCCTTCAAGTTTTACCTCTTTAGTTAACTTATGTTATTGGATAGCAATAGGTTTTACATTTCCGCAGAGAAATTTTTATAATTTTGTGTTTATTTTTTTATAAGTGGCTTCAGCTAAAAAAATCCACCCCTCTTTTGTAAATTAATATGATTTCTTCAATTATTCATTATTCAGTTCAATCAAACTACATGAAACATTTTAACTTCAATATTAATACTCAAAATCAATCACGATATTAAACGTTTATTTAAACATAATCAACCCTTGTGCGAAATCTTGAATAGGATCTGAATTTCGCTGATATATTAATCAAGCGAATGTCAGTTTTCGCTTATCAATCGCAAATGGAATTTCTACATTATCAATTTAGGTACACTTACTTCACAAGAGCGGTTGTTAATGCTGTTATTAATTTAGTATTCGTTTGAGCTATAATTAAAATCGCATATACCGGTTGATTTTCAAGAGTGGTTCACCCCTTATAACACTTATTTTTTTAAACAAAATTAAACGAGATTTGGTATGTTAAAATATGTCATAAATCAGAATCGATTGACATGGTATTATTTTATTTTATTCGATAGAAAATGACATTCCGAATTTAATATCATTCCATATGTATTTTAAATTAATCATAATTTTTCTTCGAAAAAATGATGATGACAGGTATTGATAATTTTGATTCAAAATATCTCAAGAACCCTTACTCGTAGCGATTTTTACCAAGAGACCTTATTTACGTAAAAATATCTTAAATGTATATTTTTACTCAGTAGTTTTTTACAAGGTACGGACGAAAAGTTATTACTCTTCAAACCAGTTACGAAATATATAGATAGCGCCCTCTACAAGTAGGAGTCATATTGACATCTAAATCAAATTTCTCATGTCAAAAAACTCCCAGACACCAATTTTAATCCAAATATTGACGTTAAATCAGAAATTATTTGGAAAAAATCAAAATAAAAATGAAACTTCTACACCCTGTATCTCCGAAACGAAGCATTTTAAGACATATATATTTATACGAACTTTTTACTTATTTTTATCTGCAGAATATGCTGCTGAAGTTTCCAGAATACAGTTTGGACCACCCTGTATATGTCAGTATCTTAACTGAATGTTTTGGAGTTAAAGAAATATGTTTATTTTTAAATAGACGTGTCATTTTACTGGGTTAACTTAATTCTCTGATATTTTGACTATTTTTTGTGCTATGATTTAGACATAGATGTATAATATTTATTATCACTATATAAATCTGTGTATTATACATTTAGATGATAAAGATATGAGACGAAGATTCAGGGTATCAAATTTCCAATCCACAACCAAGGTGAGACCCTTTTGCACGACAATGCCCATTGGTCTGAGTGCCGGTTGGAATCAAGTACAATTCAACTTGGCCGATTTCACTAAGAGAGCTTACGGATCGGTTTATATGGAGACGACAAGGGTACAAATACATGCCAACGTGAGGATTCGAAGGATATATTTCACCGATCAACTACACACAGACGATGAACTTCCTAATGAGTTTAAACTGTTCGCTCCTGGTCCTGGTACTAAAGGAAAGGAAAGGGAGGAAAGGAAATCTAAGGAGATAGGTACGAGACGATCTACAGTGTTAGCTTAGCATAGATTGCTGGGGTTTGGGATCCTGATCTCACTCAGATCCTTCCTCTCATTGTTTCTTTGCGTTAAAGCACTTCCAGCTCTTTGCAAAGCTACCTATGTCTCTGATGTTAGCTTCTGCTGCTTCCTCTAGACCCTCCAAAAAACCGTCCTCTAAAGTTTTAAAGCCTCGCTTTTCCTGTGCTGGTCAGTGGTACAGCAGATGATCTATGGTTTCTTCTTCTTCTCCGCATATTGCACATTCTCTGCAATAGTCGTCGTGCATTCCATCTCATGAGGGTTACTCCCCCCAAAGTTTCAAATGATGACATCTACAATTATGCGTACTAGAGGTTCTATTGTGTTCTAGTAGTTATATTCTGAGTCTTCGAGTTGTGGCGCATTCCTCACGGTGTTGCCACGTCTCTTGATGCTAGTGATGGTAGTTCCTATTAGCTTCCTTCAAAGTGTTGATCTTAACATGTGGTGGGTCATCTGCCACGACCTCTCCCCTGGCCTCCTCTTTAGCCAGACTGTCCGCTTCCTCGTTGACCACCACATTGCTGTGGCCTGGCACCCAGCACAGAGTGGTCTTGCCTTAACGCAGCCAGAACAGTGTTTCTTGGCAGTCCATCATATCAGAGTATATCACTATATCTTCTATTGGTCTATCAGCAAATTTCCTTCGTATAAAACTGGTCCTTTATAGAGTAAACCTCTGCTTGTAGATTACAGCCATCCGATAGCCTTAAAGATCGTCATCGGATGTCTAGTTCCTCTGAGGAGATGCCTATACCTACACCTGTGCCTCCTGAAGTCATGGAAGCATCTGTGTAGGCTATCTCTTGAGTGTTCATTACTAGGTTGCTTTCCCATTCTTCTCTTGTCGGGATGCGAATCTTTATCTTTTCTCCAAAATCATGTTTGGTGAGCATATAGTCCGTTTCCTGGTCTAGCAGATATGGACTCGTGTTCCCCATGATTTTCCCTACCATTGGCAATATCCTCGAGTGACCGTAGTTGGTCTGGTTCCACAGATTGAAATCCCTTAATTTTAGGGCATCCTTAGCGGTCAGATCTTTCACGAGTTTGTCGATTGATTGCAAGTCCAGAATTACTGCTTGCGTTGTGCTGTTACTTGCTCCAGTTGTACTGCTCGATCTACAATATTCCAAAACAGCTGTTATTTGTTAAAGAAAAACAAAAAATATATTTGATGCCGGAAAATTCGTATCCTTATACCGGGTGCGTCTCAAAAGTGGCTCACCCCTATAACTTTTTTTATTTTTTCAGATAAAACAATATGTTAGTGTGTGACATAAATTAGGATTGATTGACAAATTCAATCGTTTTATGTCACTTCCGGTTTCACCGGAAATGATTACAAATTTTGATTTTTTACCCTTATACTTATATTTTTTTTTTACTTTATTCGATAGAAAATGTCAGTCTGAATAGAATGACATATCATATGTCAACTTTTGACATTTTTACATATGGTTTATTTGAAATTGTAACATGCGGATCATAGCGACAATTTGACTGGAAATATTAAGTGTGTGGTATCAAATTATTCGTAAAAAATGCTTTTTCCAAAAATGGTAATGAGCCACTCTAGTTCCATTTGAAACAATTATGTTATGATTAAAAATACGATTTGGGCATCTTTTAACCGGCCAGGACAAGACACTAAAAACATTAGACGATCAAATCTATTTTTCCAAGGCTCCGTGATTAATTTAACAGTCATGGCACTCTATTTTAATTTTCAATCTTTTTTTTGTTTTAAGCGAATATGTTTTGTTTTTGAGCGAATATGTCAAAAGTTGACATATGATATGTTATTCGATTCAGAGTGTCATTTTCTATCGAATTAAGTAAAAAAATACCGAAGGTGCCATTTAAAAATCAAAAGTTGTAGTCATTTCCGGTGAGACAGAAAGCGACCCAAAACAACTGAATACGTCAATCAATCCTAATTTATGTCATATACTAACATACCAAATCTCATTTTAAATGAGAAAGTTATAGGGGTGAGCCACTTTTCAGACGCACCCGGTATATAATATGAAACCGCGTTTTTACATCTCAAAATTCGACCAATAGACACATTTTTAGCCAAACAGAAAGCCAAAACTAAACTCAAAGTAAAACATTACCTGAAGCAATAAAAATCTCATACTAGTCCGACTTTATCTGTACCACTGTAAAATGACATTAACATACCCTGTATATTAAGACTCTATCGGTGTTATTTTAAAAAGACGCGCTGTATAGCAACACTAAATTTCAGCACCAGAGGATGTTCCAGCAATCAAAATCGAGAAAAAGGACGAAGAAGAAGAAAGTCCTCCGCCTCCAACTCCGACTGAGGAATTTCCAGTTCCAAAGGAAGCGTTACAAGTTGACCAAAGTCTAGTTGATACAGAATTGGAACCACTGCCCGAAGGTACTATCCGTTATTAATTGTATTCTGTCTCTGTATTTTTGTCTCAAAATTTGTTACAGGCGAAGGAGAAGCCGTTCCTGGAGAAGAACAACCAAAAGTTGAAGGTGAAGAAGCGGTGGAAGGCGGTGCAGCACCTCCTACTGAAGGTACTGATGAAACTCAACCAGCTGAGGGCGAAGAAATAAAAACTGAAGATGTAGGTCAAGGTAGGTGTTTTGCCCACATATAACAGGGATTATTGAAATATTTGTAACTTTCTATGTTGCTGAGAAGGTAGGTATAGGGTCCGGCAATAGTGCGTCGGACATCTGTAGCTCCTATAGAATTAAAAACTTGAGAATTTTGTTTTAGTGCAAACCTAAAGTAAGTTCTAAGATATATTTCAGGAAAATATTTTAACTTCTATAGGGTGGCTCAAAAAAGTGTGAGTGGATCGGTATGATTTTTTTAATGGAACACTCTGTATATTATTGCATTTTTTGCTTCCTCTCAGATCACTTTACATAATCCTAAGATATGAGTAGATATATTTCGATAGTTTCAGAGATATTAATAAATAAATAAAAAATATATATTTTTCAGCCTTTTAAAAAAAATATTAAAAATACAAGCTTCAAAGCTGTCCTGAAATCAAAACTATATTAGATATTTACTTTAGTTGATATGCACTTATTTTGTTATAAATATGGCAATCTTAAATCATACAGGATGCTCAAAATTCTACACCAAACTTTTTAAAATGTTCTTTTTTTCGTTTTTTCGTTCAAATGGAACACCTTGTATATTTTTTTTTCAATAGATGGAGAATTAAAAAATGAACACTTTTTGCCTTTAGAGTATTTAAAAAATTTTAACGGTTTGTTTTAATTTTGTTTTATTCGACCAAAGTACTGAATTTAGAATTCGGATACATTTCTGTCCTTGTTGTGTTCTAAGTTGAATGTCCCTGTTAGATGTCCCTTCTTGGATATTATAGTTCCTAAATATTTGTATTCTTCACATTGTTTTATATTGCTGAGTTCTAACTTCCGGTCTACTTCGTCTGCCATTTTTAGATGTTCTGTTTTTGTCATGTTTATTTTCAATCCCCATTCTGCGTACTCTTTCAATTTTCTGAGCATAGTCAATATATCTTCCTCATCATTAGCTTCTATAACCTGATCAACGGCGAACAACAAGGTTGTCAAGCAATGATTACCAATCTGTATCCGCATTCCTGAGCACTTACGTCTCCAGTCTCCATACATTCAGAGCTTCCTTGATATAGATTTTAAACAAAGTGGGTGACAAGCAACAACCCTGTTAAATTCTTTTCGAGATATTGAAGGGTGCTGATATATTTTTGCCAATTTTTTCTACTTTGTTTAGGCCGATTTGTTTGTATTATCAATAATCAATAACTTTTCGGTTAAAGAAGGTGAAGGCCAACCTCCAACTGATGCTGAAGCGCCAATTGAAGGTGAGGGTGAAACGGCTGCTACAGAAGAAACAGCAACTACTGGAGAAGCTCCAACCGAGGAAACGGGTGAAGGTGACATCAAAACAGAAGAAGCACCTCCTGAGGGAGTCGAAGAAAGCCCAGAAGACAAACCCGATGTTGACGAGAATGTCACGGGTAAGCAAAAAAATAAGTAATAAAAGAAAAACACGAAACATAATTAAATTCTAAACTAACATTTTAGCTGAAGCTGAAAATGCAGGAACTGATAATGAAACAACTGAAGTCACTGAAGAAATTAAGACTGAGGTGACTGAAGAAGTTACTGATACAGAACCTGCTTCTGATGCGCCAGCTGAGGAGGTTCCTGAATGAGATGCCTGATAATGCACGTGTACATATTTATTACTTAAAATAAAATTTTGACTCTGATATATAATTTACAAAATGATTTACCCAAGATTTACCTTGTCTTTTAAAAACTACTTGGGCAACCTTTTTTAAAGGTGTATTATAGGCAACCAATTATACATCATTTAGAGTATTTATTTCTCAATCCAAATATCATCATTCAGCCAGATTCAGCCTTATTTTAAATTTATTAATTAATAAACTCTTCAAATATTTCTTAGGAAGTTTTATTTAATGTATTTTTTATCACTTTAAGCCTTCTTTAAACAGACATATTAGTTCAAAAACTATTGGGAAATTTGATTTGCCTCCACCACCATATGACATTTATTTATTATTTATTTTTGACAGCCACCTGTTAAAATCTAAAAATCTCTTTAATTTTTAATTTTCTTTTTCAGATTAATAATAAATAAACAATAAAACAATGTAAAATCGATTAATCTTTCATTATATTTCCAAATTTATATAGTTTTAGGAGAGTAGTTTAGAAACATGAGTGGGTAAGGATATTAAAATTTGCCATGCCATAACACTTTATTAAGTAAAAAAATATGTGAAGGGACCAGACACACCTGATGGCGAGACAACAGTCTACGCTTACACAACAATGGTTAGACACTTTAAATACACTTCAAAACAATCAACTGAGTCAAACCCAAAGGTCTTCAGTTCCTAATGTATATGCTGCTCAACAAACCTTGATTAACCGACAGAAGTATTTATTAAGGTATGCATTTAACACACTTTTTTATTATAGCTAAAGCAAACTAGGTAATATTTGTTATAAATATTTTATAGGGATTCATCATTTCATTCTGACGATAGTCACTGTAGTAGCGTTGAATCTGTTCTGGAATTGAGAAAACCTGATCCAGAAGAGGTGCTGTTAGGTTTAGGTTTTGGACCAAGAGGAAATTCAGGTGTAATTAACAAAATTCCAAGTAGATTTCTACAACCTTCGAAGGTACTGAGTGTTTTATATTTTTGAATTGAACTTTTAAATCTAACTGTTAACTTAATTGTTACTTTTAAAGCTCATTCCACAAATCGACATCAACAAATTTATGGAACAGTATGGAGCAAACCTGCCTGAGTAATCACGGTAAGGAGCTATAAATGCAACGAAAATTTTTTTTTTAATTTCTAGATCTGTTCCGCCCTCGCCTGCTAAAAAAAGACCCAAGTCATGTTAAATCTTAAACTTTATACGTATCAAGGAGACCACATGTTGCTCAATGTCCTGTACAGTATTTACTTTCCATGTTCCTGGTATTTGTCATATTACTCCTCTCTTGCCAGGGTATAGTTACTTTTGTAAACTTTATCTAGTTGAAGATCCTAAAGACTATTTAATATATTAATATAGTTACTTATACCTATAGTCCGTCCTCCAAGAGAATACCTATATTCATTTGCAGGACAGACTTTGTCTATACCAGCTCTATGCTTAAAAATACATTTTATTAAGAATATAAAGTTCCACTTACATAATATTTCCAATCAAAATTAATACATTCCTTCAATTTGAGACTTACAATTACTATAGCAAAATTATATTTTATAAAATATTTTTCTATTTAATATATCCACAACATATCATTCAAAGATATTTAAACTATATCATTACATTCCAATTTGAGGTTTTAATAGTTAATTAATTTAAGACACTCCATTAAATAGTTATAGATATTATTAATTGGATTAACTACTAGGGATCAAGGGTCCAAGCAAAAGTTGCTAAAACTTTGGGAATGTAAGGGTTAAAAATATAGATAAATTATTATTTCACGCAAATGTTTATTTAAATAGATAATATCCTACACTGTATGATAAAAGTTTATAATGAATTACATAAATGGAAGAATGGTCCAAGCTAACATTTTTTCTCAAATTTATGCTAATACCTAATAAATAGTGAGGATATTGTTGAAACATTCCTATGTTGATAATTATATTTCTTTTAATGTAATATATATTTCTCTGATTGTATAATTTGCTATGTATTGAGTTGGAATTTCTAAGCAAAGAATGTTGTATATTTTGTGATGATTTTATTTATAGGATTAAAAATATTTAAATTTATATATTGTTAACCCATATACAATTATTAAACTATTTTTGTAAAATGTTTGCCAGCTATATTTTATGATTTTTCAATAAAAATAATTTTATTAATAGAACTTTATTTATATCCCACAAGATACACATTTTTTTTTAATTATTAAAATTACACTAATAGATAAACAAATCTATAAAGTACCTATTGATTGAACCTATAAACAAATCTTGAAATTAATTATGTTCGAAAGGATACCTCCCTTGCTACACATAAATAATTTTCTTGTGATAAAAACCGTTTCAAAACATATTCTTAAAAAATATTTCGGGATTTAAAATCCGTGCACCAATTTTTTACAATCACATGACCGGCAATAGAACTGAATAGACCAATCCGTTTTGCGAAAAATTTGACATTGCCAAAATGACGCCAAACGCCAACAAAATTTTGACATTTCTGTTTGGTTAGGCACGATTGAAAGTCGAGAAAACGATATAAAAATTATAATTTCAGCCGGTTTTCATCTACAAAGAATTGTCTTAATGATACATCACTAACAGAAAAAAATTAATATGGAACCACAACAGTTAAATATGTTTATAACGCACGTGGACAAGGAAGGTCCCTTTCTAAAAGTGTGGGGGCAAACGGACAAAAACAATGCACTTTATATAGAACGTTTTCTTATTGGTGCCTCGCAGCAATTTGAGCAAGGCATCGGCAAAATACCGTTCGAAAATTTACAGGTCAACACTTTGGTATGTGCGAAATATAAAGACAACAAGTATTACAGGTAATTTAATTTATCCATGCTATTTTACTTGTAGAAGCTTAATATTTTTATATTTATTAAAGTATTCGGGATTTATGGCAATAATAATCATTAATGTTTGTCTAATTATTGTATTTTAGAGCCAGAATAGTTAGTATTGACTACTTAAATGATTGCTTCGTTGAAGTCAGCTTCGTAGATTTTGGTAACAAGGATATAGTTCCCAGTGACAACATCAGAAGTCTGCAGAACTTTCCCACATCTTTTATTTCTATTCCACCACAAGCAACAGGTTTTATTTTTGGAGAAGCACACTGTCCAGGTATAATTTATATACTAGATTATTATGACTAATATAATTTAAATTGTTCAAGGTTTGATTGCGGCTTAATTTAATGTACTGATGAACATAAAAATTAAATAATCAGCCAAGCAGAACAGTTTTGTTTATAACCAAAAATTAGCTTTAAAAATAATTTGAGATTTGACAGAATTTAGTTTTATAGAAAATAATTATTACATGTAAAACATTAATTCATTTCAGGTGGTGGCGAATGGAAAGACCATTTATTCGAGGTAATTTCCAAAGATCTTAGTTATAGAGATGTGCAGTGCCAGTTGATCACTCAAGCTACCCAATATTATTTAGTTAAACTCTTTATTGGAAATTCTGACATAGGTATAAACAATGAAATTTATTTTTTAATAATATATTTCTAGTCTTATGGCTGTTTTGCAGGTTCCCTTTTGATAAGTAGAGGTCTGTTACAGCCAATTCCTTTGCATGCTCAGCAGGCTGTATTGTTAAGCATGAGTTTGCAACAGACTACTGCTACAATATCGACTCCAGCTCCAACAGAAATAAACAGTTATAAAGGTAAGTTTTAAGATTATAATTCTACTTTCCATTCTAAAACATAGACAGTACCATAGATAATGAATATTTATTATTATTAAACAATATAATCTAATATTTACAGCTTCAACACTCGAACCGAAGAAGGAATATGCAGTATATGTATCCTTTGTCAATGAAGGCCCTACATTGTTTTCTGTACAGTTACAACAGTCCGAGGATAATTTGGCGAAATTAATGAAAGAAATTAACATGATAAATTTGAGGATGTTAGAAGATCTGCCACTTCCTGGAACCATTTGTTTAGCCAGATGCATGGAAGATGGAAATGTTTGTCGAGCTGTGGTTACCAATGAAGTTGATAACCTATTTAAAGTAAACATTTTATCATATTTATTTGTAATATCTACATTTGCATAATTTTTTTAGGTGTTTTATGTAGATTTTGGTAACTATGAAACACTACCTTTGGAAGCACTATATCAAATACCTTTTAAGTATGTCCTCCCAAAAGTAATGGCTATACGACTCAGTTTAAACGGAGTTGAAAAATCAACTGTCACGATGGAGATGCTATTAGCCTTTAAAAAATTTGTTGATAACAGATTGCTCCATATGATGGTTCTTCCTTCCACAAAGAAAACAACCATACCCAAGTGTGACTTATGGGATCCGCAGACTAAAACCAGTGCTTTGGATGTCATTAATCGGTAAAATGGTAGTATGAGTATTTTAATTTTGAATTGAATCTTTCTTTTTAGAGCTGCACTGCATGCCTACCCTGAGCCACTTTTGTTGAATAGGGGATTTACACAGTTAGTGAAAGTTAGTTATGTATTTAGTTGTAACAGATTCTATGTTCAGCTAGTTGCCAAGGTAAGATTTTCAATTTTATATTGTGTAAAAGTTTTATAATCAAGTGTATTGAGAACAAAACATGTTCAATGCTATGTATTCTAATATTCAACATTTGTCTTTTTTTTTGTCTGCAAAATTAAAAAATATAATTTTCTAAACGACTTAGTACATATAAGTACAGGGTGTCCCATTTTAGTTGAAATCATACAGTATCTCCGTTATTAGTAGTTATTAGCTATTGTGAAAGGTATTGAGAAGGTAAAAACTAATTCTTGTAGAACTTTTCTTGTCTCACTGTTAACTGACTATAACTTTTTTTATTTTTGTAGATAGAGCATTCATTAAAAAGCAGTTAATAGGGTTATTAGTCAAGTTTTAGATATCAAAAATGTCTTGCATTGTAAAATATCACAGATATTGGTTTAAACACTGGTATAAATTATACAGGGTGGTCCGAACTGTATTCCGGAAACTTGGGCAGTATATTCTGCAGATAAAAATAAGTCAAAAAGTTTGTATAAATGTATGTCCTAAAATGCTTAGTTGCGGAGATACAGGGTGTTGAAGTTTCATTTTTATTTCGATTTTTTTCAAATAATTTCTGAAGTAACGTCAATATTTGGATGAAAATTGGTGTCTGGGAGTTTTTTGACATGATAAATTTAATTTTGATGTCCACATGACTCCTACTTGTAGAGAGCGCCACCTACATATTTTTAACTGGTTTGAAGAGTTATAACTTTTTGTCCGTACCTGTATAAAACTGTTAAGTAAAAAAATATACATTTATAACGTTTTTTACGTAAAAAAAGTCTCTTGGAAAAAATCGCTATGAGTAATGGTTCTCGAGATATTTGGAATCGAAATTATCAATACCTGTCATCATTGACATAAATTAAACATGTTGACTAAATAGTTATTAGACTGAAATCATAAATTTGACATGTTTTTGTGCCAAAAGTTCAAACTGTGTATTAGAAATAAAAAGCATATACCTAATACACTTTGAGTACAGGGTGTCCCAATTATAAAAAAATAGACTGTATACCAATAACTGACATTTCTTACACATGACATTTTTGATATGTGCAACAAAACTTTAGTTAATTTTTGAAGGAAATTCCTATTGAGTCTTCTATACTAAATTTAGGAACAAGAATTGGCTAAAGTGATGGAAGATTTACAACTATCCTGTCAAAATAATGATAACATAGATCTGAAAGATGTAAAGCTAGGTCTGCCTTGTTGTGCATTGTTCCAAGCAGACCAGCTCTGGTATCGAAGTGAAATTGTCGATATTGTCGACAGGGAAAACGTGAAAGTACGGTATATTGATTATGGAAACGAAGAAATAGTACCAGTGATTCTGCTTAAGATGGTTGAAGGTGAATTGGTAAGTAGCTCCTTTTTTTATTTATTTTGATTATTGTAACTGGAATTATGGTAAATTCAAAAAGTTAAATTATTGTTTTACAGTATGCTAATAAAAAATGTTAATAAAATTAATAGATGATTGTTTATGATCGAAAAAAAATGGCGTCAAAGACTGCTGGGGAATAACAATCGATAATAGATAGATGGATAGTTTATTGATGCTATGATACAACAGTACTTGTACAAGTCAAACATAATATAATAATCAACTACATCTAAGTAGACTTAAATATACAGGGTGTCCCAGGTTGAGCATGCGTTAGAAATTTCTAGAGAACCACAATATCTAGATCGGAGATTTTTTGCACATCATTGTTTCACAACGAGATCTATCATATAATACTAAAAATATTTTCAATATGGCGGCACTTCCGGAACTACCGGAAGTTGACAGCAACTTTCTTATTTTAAATGGGTGTCCCATTTTTTATTACATAATTAAATTTTCTGTAACATTCTATGAATATTGATATTAAACGCTCTATACCTAACATTAACCGTTTTTGAGAAAAAAATATTTAAAATTTTTGGACTGTAGGTTTTCCGGAATGTTAGGTATAGAGCGTTTAATATCAAAATTCATAAAATTTTACAGAAAATTTAAGTATGTAATAAAAAATGGGGCATCCATCTAAAATAAGAAAGTTGCCGTCAACTTCCAGTATTTCCGGAAGTGCTGCCATATTGAAAATATTTTAAATTGATAGATTTTGTTATGGAAGAATGATGTACAAAAAATCTCCGATCTAGATATTGTACTTCTCTAGAAACTTCTAATGCACGTTCAACCTGGGACACCCTGTATAAACTAAGTAGACTTAAATATATCCGAAGTAATCCAAAGTAAAATGATAATTATTTTGAAAAGTCAATATCTAGACGTCATTTACTAAAAATTGACATAAAACTTGTCAAAAATCAACAATAACAATAGAAATATTAAAAAAAGATAGAATGTTTCCAGACATACAAATCTATTTCTAAAAAAATATTTTTTCTTAAGGCCAACTGGCAATAAGCTCCATTAAAAAAGAAAGAGTGCGGGCTAAGTAAATAACGTCTAGGGCTTGACGTCGCCGAAATCATCAGCGATTGTCATTCCCCAGCCGTCTTTGACGCCGTTTTTTTTTCGATCGTATCGTATATTTAGTATCCAAAGTAAAATTAAAAGAAAATGTAAAATTTAAAAATTTTGTATGAAAACCCTAGGTTTCAGGATTTCTTTCCTTTATAATCAATTTTTTTAGCTAACTGTGCTTAGACCACAAGCAATCGAGTGCTGTCTTACCGGCTATCAAAACATGGGCGCCGACGAAACTAGAGACAACCTATTGGAAGAACTAATCTTGGAGCAGTCGTTCACGATGAGAGTGAGCGAAATGTTGGGCAAGAAGGCACTGGTGGAGCTCATCAATCCGGCGAACTATAACGTGGCCTCTCTGCTCTTGGAAAAAATCGCTTCGGCCAAGAGTCAAGTGAGCCCCATTTTGTTACAGGCGGGCAACAAATTCGAACATAGAAAAGGCGATGCGGGAGATAATTTTAGAGAGCAGAGAAGACCGGCTAGGTAAGATTTTTCAGCATATGAAATCTTGTTTTTTTATTGCATTGTTTTTATAATTTATTATTCATTTTTATATGAGAAGAAATTATTAAAATTGAGAAACTATTAAATTGTCTTAAAATTACCTAAAGAATCACCTGAAATTTGGGTGCATGCTTAAATAGCACTTTGTATTTTAGTATTCTCATATACCGGGTGTATCTCAAAAGTGGCTCACGCCTATAATTTTTTTATTTTTTTTCAGATAAAAACGAGATTTGGTATGATAGTATATGACATAAATTAGGATTGATTGACGTATTCAATTGTTTTTGGTCACTTCCTGTTTCACCGGAAATTACTACAACTTTTGATTTTTAAATGACACCCTTGGTATTTTTTACTTTGTTCGCTAGAACAGCACACTCTCAATAGAATGACAGTATCATATGTTAACTTTTGACATTTTCGCATATGGTTTATTTGAAATAGTAACATGCAGATCATAACCGCAATTTGACTCAAAATCCCAAGTATGCGATACCAAATTAATTGTAAAAAATGCTTTTTCCAAATATGCTAATGAGCCACTCTTGTTCTATCTGAAAAACTTGAGATATGTACGATTTGGGTATCTTTTAACCGGCCAGAACAAGACACGAAAAACATTAAACAATCAAATCTATTCTTCCAAGGCTCCTTGGTTAAAAATTAGTGTTTTTAACACAGCCATTGCATTCTAGATTGAAAAAAAAAACCTAACCTAAGCCAAAATGTCAAAAGTTGACATATGATATTCTATTCAGAATGTCATTTTCTATCGAATAAAGTAAAAATATACCGGGGGTGTGTCATTTAAAAATAAAAAGTATTAGTCATTTCCGGTCGTGAAATAGGAAGTGACCAAAAAGAATTAAATACGTCAATCAATTCTAATTTATGTCATATACTGACATACCAAATCTCGTTTTATTAAGTGAAAAATAAAAAAGGTATAGGAGTGAGCCACTTTTGAGACGCACCTGGTATACCCTTGTTAGTGCTTAATTGTCAATAATATAATAAAAACAATTTACTAGCCATTTGAAATTTATGATAGCATTAAAATGAATAAATCTAAAAATAATAGACAATGGCTCTGGAATACAGTTGGTTTGTGAAAAACTTCTGCACACCACTATGAAAAACTTGACAGTTATAACGTTATATTGTTTATATTAGAGAGGATAAAGATTGGAAGAACAGAAACGACCGATCCGAGAGTAGAAATTCTGATAAATCAACTGAAAGACCTTGGAGATCTGAGAATAATTTTCGGTAAGCAGTCACATAAACGTCATATAATTTAATTTAAAACTTTAGGCCTTTGAGGCCTTTCTGTCCATTGAAAAATAACTTCTTTATTATTTCTGATTGAGAAAGTTAAACCCATTTATCCCTTTTTGTTTCCTAGCCTACTATAGTCTGTCTAATAAGTCAGGAAAGATTTTGACAGACGACTATTTACCTCCGAATTAAAATCTCATATACAAACATGGATCCTGTTGTTGGACAGACTATGGTAGAATTTTTAGTTAAACTTTATAAGTATAATATTTATCTTCTGTTAAGGAGAAGATAGAATGTTTGCGCTGACTTTTTTCGAAACTTAATGCTTTATATAACAAGGCAAAGAGAAATGTAGCCTGCCATTCAATATTTTTTGTAAACGCGTAATAACTGTTGATGTCTAACGCTGCAAAATCTATTAAAAAAAAGTTTATACTGTTGATTATTAAGGAAGAAAAGATCTTTTAAAAGAGCCCCGGTTTCTTTAATTCCATTAACCCAAACCAGAGTCATTCTTATTGAATAAAGAAGGATCGTCCCACTACTTTATTTTATATGATACAAAATACGCTATACCAAAAACATTTTCACGCGAATATTTTTGGAAAAAAATCCATTTTCTGATTGGCCGTAAGAAGGCCGACCACCCCCTAGCGGAAATTTTTCAAACTTGAGAATAATTTCCAGCGACTTATCTAGGCGTAGAATGTTAGAATTTTTTACCAAAGTCAAAAAAAAAATAGTTGAGATTCAACTGGCGCCCATTTTCTTCAGATACAGACATTAATAGGGCCAGTTTTTTAATATCATTTTCTTCTTTAATAAACAAATTCCTACTAGTTGTCTTTTCACTTCATCTTTTATTCTATTCTTCATGCAAGTCAATCATTATTAAATTGGAGACTGGCGAAGATGTAAGTGATGTGTTAGCAATAGTCTACTTTACTAATGATATGTCTTTTAATTCATCCTTGTAGACAGACTGAATCAAACGAAGATTCACCCGAGCAAGGATCTTGGAGACAAAACAAAGGTTTTAGGTGAGTTAAAAGTAACTTATAATCACTTTCAACGCCATATTGTTTTTCAAGTATTTCCTGAATTGGTCCATAAGTTTTCAGCTATTAATATTAAAACTATGTTTGTGTTTTTCTCTTCGTTCACATCAGACAAGGAAGCGCGAACTTTTTTTCAATAATGATGGTGATCAGTATACAGGGTGGTCCGAACTGTATTCCGGAAACTTCACAGCATATTCTGCAGATAAAAATAAGTAAAAAAGTTCGTATAAATGTATGTCCTAAAATGCTTAGTTTTGGAGATACAGGGTGTAGAATTTTCATTTTTATTTCGATTTTTTCCAAATAATTTCCTGAAGTAACGTCAATATTAGGATGAAAATTGGTGTCCGGGAGTTTTTTAACATGAGAAATGTGATTTTGATATCAATATGACTCCTACTTGTAGGGGGCGCCACCTACATATTTTTTAACAAGTTTGAAAAGCAATAACTTTTTGTCCGTACCTGTATAAAACTACTGAGTAAAAAAATAAACATTTACGACGTTTTTTACGTAAAAAAGGTATCTTGGTTAAAATCGCTACGAGCAATGGTTCTCGAGATATTTTGAATCTAAATTACCAATTCTTGTCATAATTGACATTTTTCAGGAATAACGAACGAAACGACCGAGGAGGAAATCGACCTGATTTTCAGAGGAAAACGAACATTAACGATAGGTTTAGTAAAAGCCGAAACGATAATAATAAAAACAACAATTGGAACAATAAAGAGCCTCGGACAGATGATTGGGAGAGCCCACATCAGGACAATGGGGATAATGCGGTCTCCACCGATCCCTGGGACGCTCCAGCTCCAACATCCAACAACTTTGAAGAGAGGAGGCCTAGAGAGAACAAATTCGGTCAAAATAAACGAAGGTATGTTTAAAAATATTATCAGGTTAGAAAATTTTAGATGTTATGACATAAATGATCATTATAACTTATACGGCATAGATAAAGCAAATAAATTTAGATTGGAATGCTCGGCTTCCCGCCAAAACGTTTAATTGTTTTGGGTCAAATACATTGTACTGGATCTGGCGCTGCTATAGCGGTTGCTAAGAACAACCGCAAACAAGAACAGAAAGAATTATCTCTTGTCAAAGTCAGAATCTTCAAAAATTATAAAAATTTTGCATTGAAAAAATACCGAGAAGTGTTTAAAGCGTCCATTTGAAAAGTAAGTATTGCTATCTTGTAAGTTTAATTTAAATTTTATTTACTCAAACCCCTGATAACTGTGAAAAAGTGGCATTAAAAAAACTTTAGCTGTGTGAACTGTGAACTGCAAAAACCATCCTAAAAAATGTCTATACGTGGCGGATTCATCTTTCTAAAAAAATCCTTTATGGATATTTCGCCACTGCACTGCAAGAAAATCTACAAAACAAAATAGTTATTTTTTGTAAACACTTCTGCGTTAAACCTAAACGTACACTGCTTGTCAGAAATTATGTTTACATTTATACAAATTTGTCTAACAAAGAAAAAATTCTTAACGTTTCGGAAAGTTTATCTCTTTCCGTCGTCGGAAGCCAAAAAAAAATACAAAGAATAAGAAAAAACGATTTAAAATATTTAAATTCAACTATTCGAAAACACTTTACTTTTTTAAAACAGATACGTCTACAAGAAACCGTTGACGTTCTGTTAAAAAAAATATTCTTTGTATTTTTTTGCTTCCGACGACGGAAAGAGATAAACTTTCCGAAACGTTAAGAATTTTTTTCTTTGTTAGGCAAATTTGGTATAACTGTAAACATAACTTCTGACAAGCAGTGTCCGTTTAGGTTTAACGCAGAAGTGTTTACAAAAAATAACTATTTTATTTTGTAGATTTTCTTGCAGTGCAGTGGCGAAATACCCATAAAGAATTTTTCTTGGAGAAAAACCATCCTGGCATAACGTTGGCTTCCAATGTTCCATAGGTATTTTATACATGTCCTTAAGTAAAATAAAGGTTCTTATGTGCAATACACTGTGTTTTATTTATAAAATTAAAAGAAAATAATACTAAATTTGAATAAATAATATATTTGGCGACATAATTCCGGAAAAAGCAAAACTGCTCCGAAATTATTAAAAAATGTTGGGTCGTGATCGTGACCTTTGCAAAAATAGCGCCATATAGTATTTACACTTTCCAATCTAAACTTGTTTCATTTATCTATGTTATACTATTACAGTTATACCATGCTGGCAACTGTTACTTTTGGGTCGGCATTTACATGTGTGGAAGTAAATCGCATAGGGATCTTATTAAGTCGGAGTGAGAGAAATGCGACCGACCGACGCGACGCGCGACTGTGTGCTGTTGCGGCGTTGTCGATACGCCTTTCCCTATCAAGTAAAATAAAATCACGATCGCAAACCGCATATTTTTAAAAGACTTTTTTTCAAAAGATAACTAGATAAAATCATCTGACATGTTTCTGAGCATCTAAAATGGAATTATAAGCATATCGTTAGGGTGTCATTTTTTTATAACGAGAAAACGTCAGTAATTGCGATAATTTAAAAACTCAACTTTTTAACACATAACAGGCCATAACTCAAGAACCACTTTAGATATTGAAACTTTTTTTTTATTTTCAAGATCGGATATTTTACAATATGTTTACATAATAAAAATTCGATAAGGTTGTTTTTTCCATTCAAAAATTGTAAACAATCCATCCATTTACTTTTAGAGCATAGCAATTTTCAGCAATCGTGTAATTTTTTTATTGATTAAGATTTTCACATACTGTCTACAAAAAAAATACAGCAGAAATATTAACAAAGTTCTTGAAAAAACTACAATCTATTATTTCTAATAGATTTCGAGATATCGATTTTTGAATTCAGAGTTCTAATAGCGCGACCACTATCGAACACCCACTCAATTCCACTTAAAGTGTTTCTAGCTTGCACTTAAAAAAATTCAAGCTATAGGGAAAATTACAACGACTCGTTAATAAATAAACAAATCAAGTATTACGAGACGTAATTAAATCGTGAAGCTGAACGCATGACGTACACTTTTCCCTAGAACTTTAAGTACTGACAGAGGTATTGATTGGGTCGACCTGTCAACTGCGACAAATCTGCTATATCCCCTTCCACGTCTCTTAGCGATGTGCACAGTTTCTCGGTTTATTTCATACGTTTGGCAACGTGTTTACTGTCCTCTCTTTGTTCAGTACATTATAAACGCATTGTACTCTTCTTACATACGGAAATCTCGACCCAAGACTAACCTTTGCCAGCCCTTAGTATATCATCTATAAATGACATTTACTTGATTCCAGATTTGACCAAGACAGAGGCGACCGTGGCGATAGAGGAGACAGAGGTGAACGTGGTGATAGGGGTGATAGAAGCAATAATTGGAACTCCAACAGAGACGGGTTTAAAAGAGATGGCGGCTTCAAAAAGGATTTCAGAAAGTAAGTTTTTATTTTATTTATTTTATATCTATTACAAAAATATATTTACTCCAATTTTAATAAGTATATTCTGTTTAAATATTTTTCTAGGTTTCAGTCAAACAAATTTAAAAGGTAAACTATATCTTTGTTAGATGTGTTTCTTGCCACACTTGTTCTGAATGTCGAATGCTTACTAGTAAACATGGTGTCAGGGCATAATCTTAACGTTCACGATGTTTTTCTGTTGAACTGATTGCATCTTTGTTTTTATTTGTGCTTTTGTAGTAAAAGTTAAAGTATAAATTACGGTGTAAGAAGTAAAAGACAGAAGTATAAAAACTTTTAATCCTTAAAAAAAAATAAAGATAAATTTCTATACTGACAGTTATAAAATAAAAATTTTATGTTATACATCTTTTAAAAGTTTTTTTAATATTTCAAATGATTAAGAATTAATATTTTTTAATGCTTTGTTCAATTACCTACTTAGGAAATGCCAGTATACTATGTTATATACTAAAAAAATAATATCAGTTACGTCTACCAATACCTCCTAAAATACTAAGGCCACATCGTAAATTCGAATCGACTGTTTGTCATTGTTTTTGTAAGCAGATTTTTTTTGGTTTATTTTAAAACAATCGGAATAATTCTTTAATATACTTGCATTATAAGAGAAATTGAAAGTGTATTTACAATATTTTTATCCTAAAATAAACGTTGCTATCGGATTTTATTTTTCTAATAAATATTCCTTAAAATCAGTACATAACCTTCTTTTCGTCTTTATTGTGTGTATATAATTGTAATCATAAGTAATTTAATGTGATTTTTAACAGAAATATAATGTATTTATAACTGCTTATGTAGTTTTGTAGTGCCTCAGATATACTGTATTTATAAATGAACACAATTTATTCGTTTAACCAAGAATGTTTATTTTTGCATTTCTTAGGTCCATTTTCTAAAAAAAAATAGTTAAACAAGATTCAAAGGTAAGTAAAACTTTGGTTTCTATTTTTACATTAAAGCGTGGAAGAGAGATCTTATTACCCACAATCTTATTATTATCATAACATCTTTTTGTTTGTCTCTTTAAAGATAGTATTATTACCTTTAGGTGATTATATCAGCACAGTTGTTTATACCCTGTAGGTGAGAGAGCCTTGAGTCTGTATTTACACGTCGATACGACATTATACTTGCTCTTCACTTTTTGTTCAGTACATCTTATCATACATACAGTAATTGGGTGTCAATTTTCATGAAAATCGACACCCAAAAACCTATCTTGCCGACCGTGTATAACTTCCATCCAGGCTTATTGATTAAAAAAATTATGCTCACCAAAGTTTTTTATTATTTTCGTATAATTATATCAACCATTCCATGGGAGTAATTTTATTTTTATACTCAGGAGTCATGGCATCACGCATAAGACGATAGCTTAGTATTTTAGGAGTTATTGTATTATATCGTTTGTATTTTTTTGTATTTAGCTGCACTCTGTGTAGTCATATATGATATTATTTTATTTCTAGAACTATATTGTACAAATTGTATTTGCCACATCTAGAACATAATCGGTTTTGTGTTAGAATGTTTGGTAGATTTTTAGATAAACGTTTTTCAACTTATTTTTTAGTTATTATAAATAGACGCATTTGTTTGATTAAATTATTTTGGTTTTACTTAGCTCTTTAATTTTGAAATCGGCGGGAAATGAACTTAGGCAAGATAAAATATCTTTATTCTGACTTAAGTGACAAATTTTTACATTTTTTTTTTCAGAAAAAATAAGATGAAGAGAATGTTACTTAAATAAATTAACTCAGCAAGCTTCTTAATAATTAATTCTTCTTCTTTCTGCTAACTTAAATTAATGTTAATCACCCTGATCGTTATAAATAGAACACTATTAATATTTTCTTTTATATGCTATTCATATCCTACCTTTGAATGAGTATTGTTAAAAAATCTTTTTGTGACGAAATAGGAACTAAATAAAAAATTCTTCTATACATATTACCATAATTTCACAAATAAAAAAAAATGTTTGTTACGTATATTGATAATGTTCGCACATTTTATTTACATTTGGGCTTGGTATGGTTTTTCTAGGGATGGAAGTGAAATGAGTTCTAGCGGTTCTGAGAAAAGCTTCAAGAAAGGCCTAAGAACGAGTTCAAGAAACGACCATGGAGGCGGTAAATTTTACAACAGGTCTGAATAGAATATTGATATATTTTCAACTGAGAATGCTTGGTTTTTCTAATGTTATAGATCAAATAATTCGTTCGCCAACACCACAATGGGCGATGATACGTGGAGCGTGAGTGACGTCAGCACACCTATAGACGCGGCTCCATCAACAGCCACGTTTCAGAAAATCAACATGGTCGGTTCAGAGGCAGGAGTGATGATTACTTGGTTCCACAATCCCAGTCACTTTTATTGTCAACTGCAAACATCAGAGGTAAGATATTGTCTTTACATGCCTTTAACTGTGTCGTAAGGTAGGTTCATATACAGGCGAATTGCCAATTTCGCAAAATAAATCCGTCTTTAATTTACGTACTTCATATAACAACGAAATTCGCAACGAATTCTAGGGATATTTGTGTTGTTAAACACAAAATGGTCACCTGATTAACGAATTTTATTTATAGGTTTATTTTTATAAGTATATTTTTGTGCAATTGATGAAGCTCCTTATTTTTGGCGTAGAAGACAAACTATTGCTGTATATTTATTAATAGAAAAACAACAAAAGTAAAATACATAGAACAATGGAACATGAGAAATATTTTAAAAGTGAAAACGCAAGGAGCATATCACAAATGTATGCAATAAATGAGATTGAAGACGTGGCTGCAATAACCAGGCAGCTCCATTTTAACAAATTCTGCTATTTTGACGCTAGTGAGAAACAGCCGATAAATATTAGATTTTCTTGGTTGGTAATAAATTAATTGCCAACCAAATAAGCAAAATCAGAACAGTCCCACGTTGGGCGCCATAAATATGTAACGCTGTACAACAATAAAATGAAATTGAATAAACTAATTTTTTAGTTGTATCAATATTTGAAATTTTTTATAGAGTGAATTCAAGACACTAATGGAGGAAATCCAGCAAGCTTACAAAAATCGTAAGCCCGAGGCTTGTCCAGTTGGTGCTCCAATTGTAGGTCTATTTCCCGAAGATAACGTTTTGTACCGAGCCCAAGTTTTAGAAGTCTTTGGTGCGGAATATAAGGTATTCTATGTCGATTTTGGAAACGTATCAACTATAACGAAAGTATGGCCTATAGGTAAGTCATTCAACAACTCTTTAAAATATAGTTTTATTTACAAGCTTTATATTTTAGAGAAAAAGTTCATGAATTTACCCGCTCAAGCAATATGTTGCGGCCTTAACGGCATTGCCCCTGCCGGCGAAAACTGGCCAGATTGTACAGTGTTTGGTGACTATTTCAAGAAAGAGAGTTATACCGCTAGATTTTTAAAACCTGATGATATCAGGTAAGTGGTGTCCATACACTGTCTTTCTAAAAATATTAAATCTAAATTGTTATTTTCACTGCATTCTTTTAGCAGCATTTTGTAAGTAAATGATTATTATTATTAATATTTTTAGTTCAAAGTTGTAACTACCTTTTGTATTTTTACTGCTACTGTATAATTTGTCCAACAAGATGGTACATGCCAGTGAGAGTCATGTCTGTCATTTTATTTCAGAGATCAATTGTATTCTTTTTTGGATGTTATCTGTCATCTATATATCAGAGAGATTTACATAGACAAAGAAATAGATACAAGAAGATTTTCCTATAATTACTACCTTGAATTTAAGATACGACAGTGTATCAACAACAAGTTCTATCAACTTCTATTTATTAACCTAAATAGTAACTAAATAATTATAATAATAATAATAGCTCCCGTATTTAACGCCTTGGGAGTAACAAGGTACAGCTTGCCATACTAGAGCCGTTCGGTATACAAGGAAGGTAATGTGGCTAGCACTACGCTTCAACGGCCTATTATTACCTCAGGATTGTGAATCCCAAGTACTCATTTAAGGCTGAGTCGACCTAGGTACTCAAACTATTTTTATTTTAATACAAATAGTCGGCTGATGAAATGCCGGGTGTGGGAATCGAACCCACTACCTTCAGATTGGTAGACGAGAGCCTCTACCTCTACGCCACCGGGCACCTTGCTAAATAATTAAATTTTTAGAAATTTTTAATTTTAATGGCATTGAAGGATTATTAACTCTATAATTTTAAATTATTTTCATAAGTTGGACTGTTTTAAGAGACCAGGCAGTGATGGTACACTTGAAAGAATAAAAATTTAAATATAACATTTGCCTTTTTAAAAAGCAAATATAAAATTATTTACTTAGGACTTACATTGAACTATGGGACGGCGACCAAGAAATCACCAATTTGCTACTAAAAAACAATCTAGTAGTTTCATCCGAACCACAAGCAGAAGTCGACGTTGCCCTTCTACTTAACCAGCAATTGAGGGTCATGTTAAAGAGTGTGAACAATTTGAGTGACATTATTGTAGCACTCGAGTGTGGTTTAGCCCTCAATTGCAAAGCTCACAACCTTGATGAAGCCACTGAGACTTTCGAAAGTGTATTGAAGGACTGTATAGAGACCATATTGATCATATATGTTGATAATATTTTGGAGAACAACGTGTAAGTAATAAAATATCATTTTTTATTATTATTCATTCGTTTTTTTCAATTTCTTCTTTTATTTCGCCTAGTTTGGATGTTACTTTCTATGATAACACCGGAAATAAATTAGTTATTCTAAACCCTGACGATGGGGCTTTAGACATGGTTGAACCTTTGTGTCCTCTACTTATTCTGAGGTAATTCATATAATGAACATATTAGACAGTTTGACCAAATATATATATTTTTTAGTACCCATATTTACGGATATGTGTCACATGCAGACGAAACCTCAGTTTACATACAACCCAACATCTATGCTGATCAAATTTCAGTTCTCTTAGAAAGCTTATTCAACGCCTATGACAGTTCTACTCAACAATCTAGCATTATTCCTGAAGAAGGTTTGAAAGTTAAAAAGCCATAGACTTAAAATAAAATATAGACTACACTATTTACATCTAAACGCGGTCAAACAATCATTTTTGTACACATGTTTACTTCTGGGTACACTCGACCGCAGCCGACCGAATCTTCCTCGTCCAGCCTATGTTTTGTCACGTCTTTAATATTAATATTTTTTTTTCTTATAAAGTAGGTTTTAATATTCCATGATGTATTAAATAGTCCTTATACTACTAAATTATAAGTCGAATACTATATAAAAAGGATAAATCCTTTACAATATGGCAACACCGATGAGAGGCGGGGTCGCCTATTCGTTCTTCTATTATCTCGTAGTACGCGTCGCACGTGTGTAGTAAAGCATTGTTGCCACTACTTCCCTCTGGCTGTATTATCGCATTTTCTTAGTTTGTAGTCCTTAAATGTTTATTTTATTTACTTTTTCTGTTCAAGAACTATAAAATATGGTTCGCCAGTGCCAAATTTGCAAGAAATTTGACTTAAATAATCCATTTAAGTCTCGAAACGACTTTCGACCGGTAGGCAACTCTAAATTTACCAATTAGGAGTCAATGGCGTTGTAGAAAGGCTTTTCTAAGGCGTTTTTTTTCTAAACTTTTATTTAAAAAACGTCTCCTAAATCTTAATAAAATATAAATTATTATTACCCGGCTATGATACGGAGAGTTCAGGTTTACCGAGAAACAAAAGAAGTGTTGCATTTCTCGTCAGAATCGTCAGGGAACGACCGTTACGACGGAGACAACCTATCTATCGCTCGTGTCGCACTCGTTAGAACCTAAAACAATAACAAGGCTTGTGTGACCGCATTTTCCAGCTGTTTATGAATGAGATGCTCAGTCTATATTTTATTTTAAGTCTATGTAAAAAGCACAATTCATGATGTTTTTACGTGTTTATGTTTTAGGTTTAATATACGCCGTACATAGCTCTGACGGTAATTGGTATAGAGCCAGAGTTCTCAGTTTTGATGATGAAAAAGCAACCGTTATTTATTTGGATTATGGAAACACCGAGGACGTGACCTTTGACAATTTGAGAGAATTAAATAGCGAATTTAATGTTCCCAGCATAATGTGTATTCAGGTAAATCAAAATATGATATTTTTGTTTGATTATTTTATAAAGTTTGATATAATTTTAAGATTAAGGTTACATCTGGACAGCCATCAGACTTCCTAGAAAAGGACGTCATGGCTGAGATTTATTATGGCGAAGAAGGCTGGGAAGGTACAGTTGAGGCTAGCTTAGTCAATGAGGCAGAACAACCAGTTGAAGCAGTCGAAGAAAATACACTAGTTCACGAACAAGAAAATAATGAGGTTTTTGTAGCTGAAAACATTACTGAACCCAAAGATGCAGGTATGATAGATTTATATTTTTAATAACTTAGACTATAAAATTATATTCTTTCAGCTGAAGATACCAATGTCAATCAACCCGGTACTCCTGTCCTGATAAGCCATATTGATAGTCCAACAGACTTCTACGTACAGTTCACACAAACAGTTGATACATTGAACGAATTACAGCAGAATTTACAAGATACTATTGATGAAATGCCTGTATTGGAAAATGTATCAGTTGGTATCTTATGTGCTGCCCCATTCAGTCTTGACCATCAGTGGTATAGGTAAATTAATAAACATATTTTTGGATTATGCTGTTTTCGTGCCGTAAGAAAAAGACTACATAACTCAGCTCCATATTAATGCTGCATAAGTCTATTTCACCTGGATATCGATTGAACTGCGATTGCGCCAAACTCCGATTGATTGTTGTTTTAGTTCTATTTGGACTACTTTTTATTTGTGCGCGTAAAAGAATGATTTTATCACCGAAAGAATATGTGCCCTGCGCACGCAACTTACTGTTTGGAGCTTGGCGTTAACGAGTACTTACAACAAGCGTTAGGCGAAGAACCGTATTTTTAAATACGAGCAATGTTTCGTTCGAGCGATCGCTCGATTATTGCAATCGCTTGAAACTCGAGTAGGTACTCGATTATTAAAATTAATCGGTTTTTCCCATCACTAACACAAACCTCGTACCTGAGTGTTTTGTAGTTTCAATAACTGCTCTGACAAAAACTAATATCTACATATATAAAATGCTAATGTTTATCTGTGTCGTCTCTACTGAAGTAACGACTTGCTCTAGAAAGTTGCCTTTTTTACTAAAATTTTTACTAAAAAATAGATAATTGACTCTTCTAAAAACAATCGTTGCCGGACTTTTTGTTTTTCATTTAATTAAAAATAAAAAGTATTTGGGCGGATGCGCCAGACTTCAACTAGTACTTAAATATTATGACAAAGCCACGATTTTCATATTATTTCAATACCATCGACATAAACGATAACGGGTGAACTGCGTGAAATACTTAATACCCGACACTTCTAATTTCGCGCGGCGGTCGGATTTTTTAAAATGAACTGAAATGCAACCAAGCCTATAGAACTATACACAACTTTTCAAGTCCCTATTTATTTATAAATATCACTATTATTGCGACTAAAGATATTTTATTACAGGGCAGAAGTGTTGGATGCTGACGACGATATAACCACAGTTCGTTTCGTCGATTACGGAAATACCGATGTTATTAACAATAAAACCACCCAGCTGAAAACTTTGCCGCCCAATCTGTTGTCTCTAGCAGTCTACGCTACCCGTTGCAGCCTGAAACTGAAATCCGTCGACGAAGAATGGAGTCAAACTGCGTTGGAACTATTCG
>NW_022147428.1:0-6539 GCF_002938485.1 Sitophilus oryzae
CTAAAAGGATGTATAATTTATCAGCATAAAAAATAATTAAAGGAAAATAATTTACGTTGCCAAAAAAATAAGAATAACAGCTAACTTAAATATCTAAAATTATTGAGTTGTTAGTTGTCAGTTTTTTATGTTTGTTTATTTTTTCTTCTCCTTTTTAAAGTAATTTCAGGTTTTTTTTTCTGATTGTTTTCAACCCTTGACAACTCTAAATGTTATTGTTTTAAAACAAGGTTCAATCAATAAAATATATACAAAATATTAAATACCAATCATCGTACACAGTTGAATTTTAAACCTCCTATAGTTATTTAAATAAACAAATTTGATTTTTTTTTCTATATTTTCAACGGTTGTTTTATATTTTAATCTCTACTGAAATGAAACAGGGACAAAATATTTCATGCTAGTGTAGGTGTATGAAGTATAAATCCATCTATACATACATATTTTGTACATTGAATAAACCAGTAGATAATAATACTGTGCCCTGTGTCCTATATTTAAAAAAAAACGAAATTTGTGAATAGCGAGTTTAAAAAAATACGTACCTTGTTATTCGTTCGTATCGGTAAACATTTAGTGCATTTTTTTAAATTTTGTATTATTGGTCGTTTTTAATATCCTATGATCCAATAAAAAAGACGTCACGGTAGGCATAGAATATATATTTTAAATCGAAGTTTATCAAATTCGACTTAATTTTCTACGAACAGATGTCATCCACAGAATCAAATCCCTCAAGCGGCAATGGACAGGATACCTGCCAAGAAGGACGGACCACAGATGAACCACAAAAATCACATCGTGGAATTAAGAGACCTAGAAGGAAACCGACCCTGAAAATAATACTTATTCGTTCAATATTTCCTGAGTTCTGTCCTGTATCCCATAAATGTTGGCAAATCTCATACATATTTAGAAATAAATCTTTTTTTTTTAGATAATTGACCTGTTTTTAACCCGAAAGAAGATTATTAGAATCAACTAAATGAATGTTTGATAATTTAATAATTTCGTTAATTTTAGTTAATTAATTTTTCAATTTAAGAATTGTGTACAGAATGAATTAATATGATTTATTAAGGATATCTTAATTTAAAATATTTTGAAGTACTTTTTTACCAATTTAATGGAACTAATCTTACTTTTTATCGATTATTACCTCATTTTAATCACTTAAAAATGCTAAGTAGTTTATAATAATCTACTAGTAGAAAATTATCAATATTTTCCTTGAATATTTGTGCAACTTTTATCAGTTGAAGTACTGCAATTATTGGTTTATTTGAATAAAAATCGGAATTGATAAGTCATATCTACTTGTTTTTTCTTTCTTCAAGTGACTGAATCATACTATTGTAAGGTGGATGTTTATACATTTCTGTATGAATTGTGAGTGTTACTGTAGTCATCAATGAAATATACCTACGTACACACTACGTAACTCAGATGGAATTCCCGCAACTTGCAGTTCTGCAAACTTGTGTGTAACATTACTATTATTTTGTTTATTTTTAAAAGGCAGTTTTTATGTATCATAAACGAAGGAAGTGAACTAAAATTATTAACTTCCTTAGTTCCTTGAAGAATAAAATGATATGATTTATTTGTGTTTGGAAAAGTTAAATTTTACTCAACTGGAATAGAGATTTTATCGAGTCCAAAACAGCCTCTACACTATGCGGAAAACACCTCGGAGCAGGTCAAGATCGCGTTTCATCGCCCAACTTTATCGCATTTCGGTTTATTTCCAGTTGTCTTGACCCATTTCGGTTTGCCTCGACCTACTTTCGATTCTTAAAAGCGCCTGAAAACTACTCGTGAAGAGGGCGTGGGGGATTTTTTTGGCGTTTCCTATTGCCTCGTTCAATTTTATTTGGTTTTGAGCTATTTCCAAAACGTGTCGGTATCTGTACCCGAGGCAAAGGATTTTTTTTTCGTAAATCTCAGTGAAATAAGTAAACCTAGACATTTCTAAAATAGCTGTTGTTGATATGACATCTCGTTTTATGTTGATATATATTCCTCAAGATTAATATTTGAACACGCGTTTATAATATGTAGAGTAGATATATAAACAACAAAACTTTTCACTCAATCTGCAGGAATATAATTACAGTATGTTTATTATTTATTTATATTACAATGAATTAGTATATAAAATTGTATCTCTCCTAAGTCTTAATTTTTTTCGATTTATTATAATTTTCTTGCTTGCTAAAAGCTGCAAAAAGCAGTTGAAAATCAGTGGCGCACAAACTTTTTAAAAAAATATTCCAGTGATAACGTATATGCGCGTCCCTGGTGAATATGTCTACACTTTTCTAAAGATTGATTTTATGAAATAATTAAGTCTTGTAATAATATTTATTTCTTGTTGTTGCAGGTGATCGCTTTTATTTGTGGTCTGATCGTGATAGTCCTGATGATCATGGGCCTGGTGTCCACCGATTGGCTGATGGCCGCCGGATGGCGCCAGGGTCTCTTCATGCACTGCATCGAAGAAAACGCTCCCGAGCCGCTGCCTTTCAACACTAGGGGGAGCGCGGGTTGTTACACAGCCAGGGACGTAGGTAAGAAATTAATCCTGGATTTTTGTTAACATTATTAAGAATTTAGAATTAAGTTAATCTGATGTTGGAGCTTTAGTAGTTTCGATGTAGATGCCATTTAATGATGGGCAAATGCAAGACCAAGACGTCTTGGTCTGGAGATGAAATGTATACCTATAAACATTTCTCTCTTTCTGATGTTTCTTTTTCTATTTTTTTTTCTGTTAAAATAAAGAGATATCATTATTATTTAATACCCACCTCGGGTACTGTAGCACAATAATTAAAACCAGAATCAGTTTCTCTATCGCGCCTGCAAAACGAAACAAATTTAATTCCCTTTTTGGCGTTGGGCGACTCAAATCCTCCTCTAGGCCCTTGAGGGTCCCATTTTAACGAGCAAACTTTGGCCGGCTGCTGCACAGTTGTGTTGGCGGTGGCGTGTGTAAGTGGGGGATGGGGGGCCAAAATCGCCCCCCGGCTCGAGCTTTGGCGCGGCTTAATTGAATATTTGCATAGATAAGAGAGCGGATGATTAAATAGAAAAAGTTGCGGTTGTAGTAGTCAAAATATTTAAGCGTGTTTTGGTTCGCTTCCATTCGTATTAATAGAGTATTACCTTGGCTTGGTTTTTATAATGTATTTGTAAAGCCCCGAACGACTTAACTCAGAGCTATCGGCGGTTGATTCAGTATACATAGAAATTAATCATTTTATAGATGTTTACGCATTGTTTCAGTTGCCACAAGGTTGAACGATCAGGTGCGGTCTCAATATCGTTAAACTGACCCACAATAGAATTTCCAAAAATACCAGCCCGCGACGATCAAAATCGTCTTCGTTGAGTTCTTGTACCCAACTGAATTTTGTACGGGTGGAACTTGTCTTTTTTTAATATCTTTGGACACTTGTACGATTCATGCCGGTCTCATTGGCTAATTTTCTTGTACTCAGCATACTATCCATGGCAACTTGGCCCAATACGAATACCTCCATAGCTTCATTTACTACAGGATTTTCCCTCCGCCTCTTTTTATTCATAACGGAACCAGTTTCGCGAAATTTTTCTAACTCGCGAACAATTTTGCCATAAAGGTGTTTGTCAGGATGGCGTTCATTGAATATCTGCGCAAACCGATTGCCACATTCATTATTTTTAAAATAAAGTTCGATTATTTTCACTTTTTCTGCATGTGAGTACACCATAATTAATTGTAAAAAAGTTTAACGATATTGAGAAGAAACTTCAACGCACAAGTCACAGAACAGCTATCTAGCAACTACCGCATCTGATCGTTCAACCTTGTGGCAAGTGAAAAATGCGTAAACATCTAGAAATAATAAGAAAAAACAGCAAATTAGTCGAAGGAATTTATCCATATCATTTACTCTGATAAATGTTTAAATAAACTTTTCAAATTTCAATCCATCATATTTTCTCAATGACTCGACCGATTTTCAAAAACGAAGCTGGGAAATATAGAGAATAGAAAGCTATTTTCATTGCGGCGCCACTTGACCCCCCTTCCCATTTGAAAAAAGTTGGGGGATGACACCCCCGCTTACAGGGTTGAAGATTTTGCAATTATTTTTGGGGCAAAAGTTGTCCCCCTCACAAACAAAATTGACGTGTTTATGGATTTTCTGAAAAAAAATTACCCTGGCCGTTATGCCTTGCGGAACGTTTTCGATGGGCCACTCTGTATATAAAATAATGTAAACCGCGCACTGAATCCGGTCAGCATCGGCGACAGCGACAAATATAGGATAAAAAGTTAAAAATAAATAAAAAGTAAATATTTTCTTTTCAGCGTACATCAAAGCTTCGGCAGCTCTCTGCGTCATAACGCTTTTGACAGACTTGGTAGCCACCGTTTTGACAGGTCTAGGACTTCGTACGAAAGACCACCACACCAAGTTCAAATACTACAGGTTCGCTGTTATAGTGATGGGTCTAGCCCGTAAGTATTCATCTGTGATTTTAATATCTCTAATAATTTTAAATATGTTTCATAAGAATTGTTATAATGAAACATATTCTATGATTCATATGATCTAATGAGATTTTAATTGGATTTTTTTTGCAGTGGCTTCTATACTCATAGCACTTATTATATACCCCGTATGTTTTGCGGCGGAACTAAACTTAGGTAAGTTTTATGTAGTATTTAAAAACCAACTAACTCTCAATATAATCATACACTAGCTCTGGTCACTTCATCTGCCTGGTCTACAGCTGTAGTAAAATGAGTAACTAATTGTAAAAAAAAGTTTCAACTCTAGATGCAGCATTTTTCAAAAACGTCTTCTTGTGCGGTTTGAAATTTTGATGCAAAATCCCGAAATATCCATCTTTTTAATAAATTTGATTTTCCATTAAGCTCTCGATATTACTGTCTTACACGTTAAAATCCACGCAGTTTCGATGACCAAATCGGTATAAAGAGGGTATAAAGACTTTTTTCAAAAAGGAATAGTTAATTTGAACTACTCACTATTAATGGCGGGTTATTTGAACTACTAACTGTAAACAGTAGGAAACGTGTTTATTGCTATATTTTATTGATGGTACATTTGAACTATTTTTTATTTTTAATTGAAAGACAACCCCGGACAAACCTAGACTAACTATTACAAACTAGAGTCGCGACAATACGACTTTTGGTATCAATGCTAATTCTATTATATCTTCTGTTGTAGGCAACCGAACGATATGGGAGTTCGGCTGGGCGTACGGCGTGGGCTGGGGCGTGGCCATTTTCCTCTTCAGCGGCGTGGTGTTGCTGATGTGCGACAAGGAGAGCGAGGAGATCTACTACAAGGAGCGGAAAATCGTGCACGAAAACGATTCGCGCGCCTAGTGGCCGCCTAGTCTGCCCGACGTTGTCCTCTGATCGTAGGGGGTGGCGGACAAGCGCTCACCCTCTCCGTGAGAGCGGGACTGGTACGAACGAGAGATTCTTGTGAGTCGACGTGAGAGTAAATATGCGATAGAAAAAGGCGCTTTTGAGTTATATCTTGATCTTTGTTACGAAGAGAATAAATTAAAAGATTGCCATTTAAAGAATTGAAAATTATAGGTCATTGTCTTAGAGAAAGTGTTCTTGAAGCTCTCTAAATAAAATCGAATTAAAAATCTAAGCTTAAAGTGACCAGAGACCAGAGCGGAATATTTTAAGGTATAGTTCATTTGAACTACTCACTATTAATTTCGGATTATTTGAACTACTATCCTTCAAACATAGGAAACGTATTTAATGTTGTATTTTATTACATTACGGTACATTTGAACTACTTCCCATTACAATTAATCGGACATTTGGCCTACTCGTTAAAAAAAATAAAAAGATTTATATGGATACTCTATTCTTTAAATGGTTAAAAGAAACCAGATTTTTTATTTCATGCAGAAAAAAAATTTTTGTTAAGTTTTGCTAAAACCGCAGAATGTAGCATTAAATGAGCATGAAATATGTACAACGATCAAGATACTATATTCTCCAATAAAGGGTTAATTAATCATTAATCCTATAATATGATTATCTTTACTTACAAAACTTTAATATTTCTTCCAAAAACAATATACAACTGCATTATGTTCTTAATAACTTTACATAATAAATCTAATACATTTTATCTAAAACCAATGAAACTTTGACCATTTTTCTAAAAATTCGAGCGAAATAAGAACGCAAAAACCAAACCTGCATGTTAATACACGTCGATTCTCAAGAATAAAGTGTGAATGTTGCTTGCCTGTAATTGAATGTTTACCTGGTCAGTTTGATATAATGGAGACCAATTTCAGTTTGTTCTGGATTTAATGTACAAAATAGTTTTCGTAGGACGCTCTCCTGTAATTAATAATTCAGCTTTATTTTTGTATATTATTTTTTTCCAATTTTTATGCGAATAAATGTGTAGTAAGTCGTTCGGACAATGAAAACGCGTTATTTAAACGAGTAGACATTTGAACTACTCTTCATT